>NC_091216.1:14841103-15141103 GCF_040958095.1 Procambarus clarkii | reverse complement strand
GGCATACAACAAATTACTTTTGCCAGGACTCAATGCACTTACCCAACAGATCTTTGCTCAAGTTAATGAAAACTTCAGCCGGGGCACTAGAGAATGTGAGTAGAGAGCTGTGCTAGGGGGTTTTTGAAATGTTGCTAAAGTTTACACATTATTTGGGTATGTGTGCCACTAAAGCCAAAAATATATGTATTCTGCATATACAGTAGTTTCACAGACAGGACACCACGAGCATAGCTCTCATCCTGTAACTACACTTAGGTAATTACAGTAAATACTTAAATAATCTAACCTTTTTAACAAATGTGACCTGACTTAACCCTTGGGCTACTAAGGGCCATTTTGCCTTCAACACCCAAAGGTGCAAAAAACAAAACAAAAAAATTCTTTCGTCTTCTAAAAGTGTTCATTTGTGTTCCCTGATCACGGGGAAAAAAATCGTAGGTGGCATATTTTGGGTGCAATAGGGCAGGAAAGTCTGGCAAAAAAATCAACGTTGATTATAATGAAATGCCATTTTCTGGGTGAGTTCCGAGACTCCCCAGAGCTATCCAGGCTGAATGAATATGTATAACTATGCTAGATAGTCAAGGTGCATGGAGTTCTTGCCTACAGGAAACTATGAGCCAGAACCTGGCCCCCTCAGAGAGGCATGAGGAGCAATGGCATATAGAAACACCCTTAAGGTTAGGAGCATTCTATGTCTGCCATCGACTGGGACAGGCACCCAGAAAAGTAGGCACCCCACAACAAACCCCTATTCTGGTGATACTATTGCTACCGAAAGCCGAACGAGTGGACAGAACTCCCCAAACGAAAATTGGCAAACGAGAATGACGTCATCATGTTGCCATGCCGCTCTCTGTGCAACCCCCCACCCCCCTCCCTGGGAGGGGAAAGGGGGAATCCCAGACCCTCGTACCGGCGACCCAACCTGCAGTTCTTAGGAGGGATCTGAAAAAACCTGAAAAAACCCGACCGGGGGGAAGGGAGGGATGCTGGGGAGCGTCCGGGACTTGCCCAGAAAATGACGTTTCATTACATTCAATGCTGGTTTTCTTGTGGTAGCCCTGTCGGCTTCTTGGAGCTAACTACCCAAAGACAAGGAAAACAGCGACTTACCCGGGAGGTGGTCCATCCTCACTTCTCAATGCGAAGTCGAGACTACTGGCTGCAACCGCCGACTTAATGCAATGCAGGCTCGACCAGGCCCAGGGACAATCACTAGGTAGCGAGCTGCCAAGACCCTGTTCAACTTCCAAAAACCCCAGGCCCGAATGTCAACCTAAGATATGACGTCAGCCAAACCAGCAAACTTGCTAACGTTGTGGGCATGGGGATAGACCACAGGCTGGCTAGACCTAATAACCCTGTGGACGACCTGAGAAACCCAAGCCCAGGAACAGGGAAGAAGGGAAACCGGGTCAACTCAAAACGCATCTCTGGCTACTGAAGCCGTGGCGCGCAAATAAAAGTGGAGAGCCGCAACCGGACACAACACATGATACACCCCTAGCCTCACCAATCAAGCATCAACGACAGAAGGCCCCCCTCTAGAATGCAGCTGTCTCATTCTTCGCCAGAAAAGGAGACAACGGCTGCAACCGAACAAAACGACCAACAGGACTGAAATAGCAGAAACCCCTGCCCTGGAGGAGAGCATGATGCTCCTCAAACCTGATCCCCAGAGGCCAGTGCCAACAGGAAAAGTGCCTTAGAAAAACAATCCTGAACTGAAGGGGCCACAACAAACCAAGGAGAAGAGAGAAATGAGAGCACCCGGTCCAAAGACCAGGACAGCTCAGGAGGCGCATGAGCAGGCTGCAGGTGAAACAACGAACGAGACAGCTTGCGGAACGGGGCAGAAGTAACATCAACACCGAAAGCAAGCTGAAGTGGGTCTGCCAGCGCCGCACAATACAAGGCGACAGTATTCGGCATAAGATGACGGTCCTGGAACAATCAAGAAACAAAAGGACAAAACAACCCTATCGGAAAAAGAAGAACACCAACGCAGTGATAGGAAGAAATGGAAGTACTGCCAGGAATTTTCATACTGTTTCGAGACGAAGCATGCAGGTGGGAGACCAATAATGAATCCACATGCGCACCATACAAGTAATGATTGACTCGAGTCAGAAAGACAGACGCAAAGACTCAAGGAGAAAACCGAACCAGCCTTGTACCGGGCTGGACCGATCTGCTGAAAGAGGCAGAGATGCAGGAAGACCCTCGAGTTCGGACACCGAGCAAGCAGCACCCAAAACCAAGGCTGGGCCGGCCACCAAGTAGCCAGAAGAACAATTCTTCTCTGGTAAGTCTCCAAGCGAGCCAGGACCAGGAGCAACAGCTGAACCAGGGGGGGAAAGGAATATGTAACTCCACCTCACTAAGTACAGCCGGAAGGGTACCCTGACGGCCTCGCAGTCGGGGAAGGGGGGCCACATATACTGGGAGATGCCTCGACCATGCTGACGCGAAAAGATTCACTTCCGGAGGCCCGAACGAGCTGGCATCGACCGTCCGTTCCGTGGACAGGGAAATGAACCGGGACGGGCCGTTCACCAAGATGTTGGATACACCCCGAACGCGAACCGCTAGGTGAGCCAAACCCCGAGAAGTCAATGCGGTCAGTGACTCGTCTGCGACCGGCCCCTAAAAGCCAAGGACCGCATCGAACCACCTCGGTTCAGGCAATGAACCACAGGAAAACCGTCTGAATGGAGCCTGATAGTTGATCCGTGAGTGACCCAAACCTTCTGGAGCGACATCCACACCGCCGCGAACTCCCACACCGTGCTGTGAGCCAGACAAAGGGACAGACTCCACTGCCCCTGGCCGGCCTGGTGAGCATTGGTCATAAAGCCTCTGCCAAGAGACAACACGTCTGTGAACACATCTAGCGAGGGCTCAGGCAGGCGCCAAGGCACTGAACCCCGAAAAACCCAATGAGAAAGCCGGCGATGCAGCAGCCGACGTAATGCCCCCGGGGGTCGAACCCAGTGATCGCTCGAGAGGCGGAAGGGACGTCCCCGAGCGAACCAGAACAGCTGACGAAGCCACACCCGACCCGGCAGGTAGACAATCATGGTAAAGTTCAGGCTCCCACACAAACTCTCGAGCAACCGCTGCATGACCCGGAAGCCTCTCAGTAACAGACACAGGCGAGAACGCAGGCGAAGCAGAGCCGCCTGAGGAAGAGACAAGAAAGCGGTACGAGAGTCTCACCCAGCCTGAGAGGGAACCAGATTGAACTTCCTCCAGTTCACCAAGAACCCACACCCGGCGAGCTTGGAAAGAACCAAATTCCTGACAAGCAGACAGAATGGCTGGGAGCGCAAACTGGCCAGACAAACCACGCCCAGGCGAACCCTCTCCGAGATGACCTGACAGAGCGCAGGAGAAGAGGCCTGCCCCGCGAGCTCTGATCCCCCCGAGGGAGGAGCCACCTTACGCCACTGCAGGCCGTACAAACCGACCCAAAATGTCCACAAATCGTGGCACCAGGCGCAAGCGAACAGAGCGAGCCTCCCTCCCGTCACCCCGTCAATGGGACGAACCGCGAAAAGGCCGACACACCTTATGAGAACCTACGCTGAGCACAGAGCGATCCCCACGCCAACCAGAAACAGACGGAACCGAAGGCTGCGCTTGCCCTGAATCTGGCACCACTGGCCTATCATGACGGAAGGAACCCCGAGCCCTGGCACAACTCGTATGGGAAGACCCCCACAAGACCCGTGGAGAACCAACAGGTCCGACATAGGCCGACAACTTACCGAAGCCGCCTGCAGATACTGCACCACCACAGACTCAGACCCCCCAGAACCCCCCCCATGCTTGCTATCCACCCGTCAGTTCTAAGGCTGATGTTAGAGGCAGAGGTCGTGTGCTTGGCTCCAGCGTTTCCAGCACTGTGCTTTTTTATTTTGTCATTTCTCTCCAGGTATTCATCTCACTTAGTTTTAATAATTTTTTCTAGTAATATGACAACTTAGCTTGTCAACAATAGAGGTACAGGCATACCTCAGAATAAGAGTTTAATCCGTTCCTGGAGACGCCTCGCCTTCCGAAAACTCGCATTCCGAAGTTAAATTCCCCATAAGAAATAAAGGGAAATGAATTAATCCGTTCCTGACTACCCCAAAAACCCCACATCAAACTAAATTTTTATACCTAATTTACCTAATTCATCTAAATAAACCTACAAAACTGTGTTCCAGTTATTACTTACCTTGCTGTCGAGTGCTGTAGGCGTATGGAAGATGGTGAGGAGGGGGGAGGAGGAGAGGAGTTACTGTTTGGAAGGGGAGTCCCCTTCCATAATCACATCACATAACCCCATGCCTTGTAACACTATGGATACCACTTCTCTTTCTAAATTTTTCAAACCAGCCCCTGCTTGCCTTAAACTCTTTCTTATCTGCATCACTCGTTGCAGGGGTATTCTTTAGAAGGTCTTCGTGCAACACCCTGGCTTTCTCACAAATAATGGCCTCCGAAACACTATCACCCCTCAACTCCTTGTCGTGTATCCAAATTAATAACAACTTTTCCACTTCTTCAAGTATTTGTGGTCTTTGTGCCGTTAATGTTCTTACTCCTTTTGCCACTTTAGCACCCATAATCTTATTTTTCTTCTTAAGTATAGTGCATATTGTTGATGTGGCTTTGTTGTACTGCCTACAAAGTTCAACAACACGTGTACCGTTCTCATGCTTCCGAATGATCTCTTGTTTCTCCTCTATTGTCATCCTCACATGAGCTTTCTGGCCTTTATCCTTACCACTGGCTTTCTTGGGACCCATGGTGAGATATATAATAACAAATTGTATAGACAAATCACCAAAAATCCAACAAAACACTGAAAATCCGCGAGAAGAATTGATGTGGGGGTAGTCACTGAGCGCGAGACAATAATAAACTGAGGGGCGGAGGGGCGACGAACGCGCTAGGTCGGCTGTACGCGTATCAACAAACTCGCATCCAAACTCGCCTCCCGAAGTAACCATCGCCTTCCGAGACAAATTTTTTGAGTAAATACACCTCGCCTTCCGAAAACCTCGCATACAGGGACAATCGCATTCCGAGGTACCACTGTATATAATTTATAGGGTGTTTTCTGCTACCATGAGTGTGGTGGCTGTTTTCCAGGGTTGCGAGAGCCAGGAGTTATTCTAGGGTACTCGGGCTGCATGCGCCCAGGGTTATCGTCCCTAGGTGCCTTGTAAGTACTGCCCTTGGAGCTTGGGGTTACCTTCCACAAGTTCCTCGGGGGTCTGCTTCTGCTAGGCCGTATTACTCCTCGGTTTTCGTCTGCCCTTTGGGTGCTTAGGGGTTTTGTCTTCTTGGTTTACCTTAGGGTAAGAGGCAGTTTGCACTGGTAAGTGGCGCAGGGTACTATGCATGCTTGTTTTCACCACATACAGCTGCCGGCTCTGTTCCTTTGGGTACGTTGTCCTCTTGCGGGGTTTTGTGTTTCTCTTTTTGTTTTTGCCTTGTAGGGGGGTCTGCCTTGCTTCCCCTTTTTTTGTGCCTGACCTGTGCATGGTGCTATTCTGGTGGTGCCCCCTGCTAGGTCCCCATGAGTGCACATGTCCCTGGGGTACAGCTTTAGACAGTTGTTTGGTAGTTTTTGGGACCGGTTATCAGTACCCTGCCTGGGATTACCTGGGCGTGAGTTTCTGTTAAACACTCAGGACCTTGGGAATTCCCTAGGGGGTGCGTGGATGGATGTGTCCCTGGAGTCCCCCCTCGCTTCGTGCGAGTTCGAGGGTTGCTCAGTCCCCGTGACTCAGTGACCCTCATGGTTTTTGCCTCCATCACGCTGCCTGTTTGGTCGGTGACACCTTCGACCTGGAGTCGTGCGAGTTCTGTTGCTTGCTAGTGACTCAGTTTAACCAATCTCAAGATAAAGTTCTATTGGTACAGGTGGCGCAGACGTTGCATGCTCGTCTTAGGTTGTTGCAACGTGCTAGGTTGGTTGCTCACCCGGATGCCCCGAGGCGGCCCTGTTTTGCTTATAGGGACCTGGACTTGGGGGGTGGGGGTCGCTTTGACCTTGGTTCAGTCCGCACCCCTTCGTTCTTCCCCTGCTGTGGTGCGTCTTGGTCTCCCCCCCCCCCCTGCTTCCGGCCTCGAAATGTCTGAGGATTTTGGAGTCTGAGCAGGGTTTGGATGGTCTTGAATCTCGGGCAGTCTCGAGGGATGCCTCTTCCGATGTGGCGATGGAGGCATTCGAGTCCGCTCTCCCTGCTGAAGCCTCTTGGTCTGACCAGTGAGCCCTCTTCGGTTCGGCTTAATCGACTGCGCCGGCTTTTTCTTTAGAGGCCAGTGCTCTGGAGGATTACTTGGCCCTGAGTCCCGAGGAGGGGGATCTTGGGGCTAGGGAGGGGCTGACTTGAGGGCCTTGGGCCCCGCTCGACTCCGCCTGGGTTTTTCTACCCTCGGAACAGGGCTTATTGTTACAAGGAGTGGGGTTCTCTTCCCCCCCCCCCCCCCCCCCTCTGCATACGAGTTGGATTTGGTATCTGCCTCTCCCCGGGTTCGGTTCAGTGTTCCCTCGGGTGCGTCGGTCCTGTCTTTCTGGAGGTTTTCGGCTTCCCGCATCCAACCGTCTGCAGTACGGGCTGCCTTACCTCCTGCGTGACCCGGATTACGCCTCGGTGATGGATCTGTCGTCTTTTAGGTTTGGGAATTCGTTCTCTTTCTGGATCCGTTATGAGGTTCTGGAGTCGTTCTGACTGGCGGACTGTCCTATTTCTGCTTTGGAGGCTTGACATTCTTTCTGTCGTTCCTGCACGCTTGAGAGGTGCGAGGTCTTGAGGGTAGTTCAGGTTTTCCTGGGGGAGGGTGAACTTGAGCACCTCAATGAGTGCTTGTTTGCTCCTGCCCTTCCCCGGGATGTTGGCGTTCTGCAGCTCCATGTGCAGGTTTCCTCCCTGTCGGCTGCGCAGGTGGCCGAGGACTTGCATGCCCGGGGCCTCTTGGCTTCGACCTTGAGCTTTTTTCCCTCCTGGAGCTGTCTTCGGACTGGCTTGGGGAGGATGTGGGGCTGCTCTGGTCTATTCCGGGGTATGGTGCCTTGGGCTCGGCCGCGTGCGCATCATCTGCCTTGTTGAAGTTGTTTGCGCCGATCTTGCAGGATGCAGTTCCCTGCTCTACGCTTCCCGACTCGCATATTGGCAAGCGGTGCTTTCCTCCTCCTCAGAATCGGCCTTGGCCCTGGCTCTTAGGATGTCTTCTCCTTTTTGTCCTTTGCTTTTTGTTTCTTCGGCCATGGCGCAGTATATTCAGACTGCTTCAGCCAGTTGCCGTCCTGTGTCTTGACTTGTTGGTTCTCCGGGGGGGAGGGGGGGAGGGGGGCTTCCCAGAGAGATCGTGCCAGGGCTCGGGGTTCCACTCGTCATGGTAGGCCACTGGTGCCAGTTTTGGGTTTGGCTCTGCCTTTGGACCCGCCTTAGTCTGGACGGCTCGTTGCTCGCTCTGTGTGAGGTTCTGGATCTTGTAAGGGGCGCCGGGCCTTTCACGGGTTCGCCCCATTGATGGGATGATGGGGGGGGGGGGGGAGGCTTGCGCTGTTCACTCACGCCTGATCCCACGATTTGTTGGCGTTTCGGGTTGTTTCCTTCGGCCTGCAGTGGAGTTGGGTGGCCCCTCCTTCGGGGGGTTCGGGACTGGCGGGACAGGCCTCGTCTCCTGTGCTCTGTCGAGTTGTCTTGGAGTGGGTTCGCTTGGGCGTCGTCGAAACGACGTCATCCATAAGATGGGTTTTCTGTCTGTTTCCAGTGCCGAAACGGGACTGTGGACCTGAGGTTCATTCTGGACTTGTCCTGTCTGAACCCCTGGGTTCATTGCCTCTTCTTTCGGATGACTATGCTGTCTCAAGTTCGGCTTCTGTTGGAGTGGGGTCCTTGAATGGTGTCCCTGGACCTCCGGGATGCTTATTGGCACGTCCCGATTCATCCAGGGTTCAGGGCCTGCTCGGTTTTGTTGTGGGGTGTCAAGGTTACCGCTTTTGATGTCTCCCGTTTGGGTTGAATTTGGTACCTCACGTGTTCACACGCCTTACGCATATCGTTGCCCGTCTGCATCTGTTAGGTGTTCGGGTGTTGGTCTACCTCAATGACTGGCTGGTTTGGGCTCCCAGCCGGTCCTGTTGTCTGCTAGCCAGGGATTTGGTGTTTTCCCAGCTCGCCGGGTTCGGGTTATTGGTGAACTGGAGGAAGTCCCATCTGGTTCCTTCCCAGGTTTGGTCGTGGCTAGGTCTTGTGTGGGACTCTCGGACCGCTTCCTTGTCTCTTCCACCAGAGTCTCTCCTCTGGCTGCAGTCCCGCTTGCGCCTGTTTCTGGGGGGCTCCCGGGTCACTCGGCAGTTACTCGAGGGTTTGTGCGAGAGCCTGAACTTCGGGATGATTGTCTACCCGCTGGATCAGGTTTGGCTTCGTCGGCTGTTCTGGTTCCTTTGGGGACGTTCCTTCCGCCTTTCTCGCGATCGCTGGGTTCGACCCACGGGGGGCCTTGCGTCAACTGCTGCATCATCGGCTTCCTCTAAGGGCTTTTTGGGGTTCAGTGCCTTGTGTTATGATCCCAGGTAGCCGAAAAACGAGTCTCCCCTTTGAGAATTATTCTGTCAAGCCTGACCTGACTGGGAGGTCGGAAATACAGACATGAAGATTCATATGTAAAAATAACTGGGTAAATTTTACACGGAGTTTAAGATTATGGGCAGTGCATAAGGAAACAGATAAATGACTGGTTAGGAGATGTGGATAATTTGCTGGAGGCGTGAAGCTCGCTTCTGGAGGGCTTTGACCTCACTTGAGGCCAGACATCGCAGGGGGAAAGCCGCGCTCCATTTGAGCTCCCGTCAGAAAGGAACCCCTAGTGATATTTCTCCAAGAGAAGAGAAGTGTGCAGACGTCCCAGCTGTGGAATTGAGCTGGGGTTGTGTGGTCTCAAGTCCTGGGCGACAAGGAGTGTTTATTAAGCCGCCCAGAGACATTTTCGTGGGCTGTGGAAGCGCCCTGACCAGACTGTCAGAGGGATAGCGCCCTCGACTAGACAATCTGTGGTTTGTCTTTGGGGAAGAAGTTGCTGAGAACTTCGAAGCCAGCACAGATGAAGTAATTGATGAGACTCCAAGGTAGTGGAGGAGAGGACCTCGAGCTGTGAGGAGAAGCAGTGAAGAGGAGTGTCACGCGCTTCTGTAGAGGAGGTGAAGCACCATAGTTGCTCGAGGGAACTTCATGGTGTAGCAGCCAAAAGAGCTGTGGAGGACCCTAGCAGAAGGGTGAAGCACCGTAGTTGCTCAAGGAAACTTCATGATAGCAGCCTGGAGGAGCTGCAGAGGATCCTGGTAGTTAAGCCCGGAAGAACTTGAAGATATCAGGGTAGTGAACTTCCAGAGGTGGAAGGGAAGTTCTGGTGGATTACTTGTAGGGAGTTGATAGTGTTTGGTTGTCATTAGCGTGCAAGACGCAGTGAGAGGTGAGTGATTGTTTGCAGTCTTATGTCAAGGAGTGTTTTATACTGAAGTTTAGAGTTACAGTCGTAGGCTGGATTACCTACAGATGTATGTGTTCTAGGACTGATAGTGATCGATTGATCATTGTTGTGTATCAAGGAACATTTATACTGATATATGATATTGCATTCACATGCTGATTTTCCTTGTACATGTTTATATATATATATATATATATATATATATATATACATATATATATATATATATATATATATATATATATATATATATATATATATATATATATATATATATATATATATATATATATATATATATATATATTCATATTCATATTCTCTTGCCGATAGTGCAACAGTGTATGTAGACTTGATCTACTTGAGGTTGATAGTATCAGGTGGTGAACCAGGAGATAGGATACCACTTGATAAGTTGATGATAGAGTTCTGATGGTGTTGGAATGCAATCTGATTGTAATAGTATAGAGTATAGGATTCATTATTATTATGTGTGTGTGTATGTATTGTGTATGTGCTTTGTCCAATAAATGTATTCCAATTTGCTGGTGTTTGCCCTTGTCCTAGTGAGGCTTCCCAGGAAATAGTAAAGAAAGAGAGAGAGAGAGAGAGAGAAAGAACCAAGAACCACCGCTGTGGACAGGGTAGGATGGAAAATTAGTAAGTCAAAGGGGATTGAGGAGATCATATCACATAAGGAGGGAGTGGGGAGTCACAGCGGCTCGAGTGGGTGTGTGCACGTGACAACGAGGCTGAATGTTGGAGCCGCATCCCCTAAACGTGTGACATTGAACCCCTCTCCAAGAGCCAGAAGCACCTAGTGTGATCTCCTAGTGAGGTATAAGCACTCTACCAAGTTGTTGGTTGGGTTGTCTGTATAGGAGGAACAACACGACAACACCACCAACACACAAACTACAATACTTGGTACCTGCCCGAGCCCTCGCTCGATGTGTTCATGGACGCGTCGTCTCTCGGCTGGTGCTTTGTGACCAGTGCTCACCAGGCCAGCCAGAGGCGGTGGGGTCCGTCCTTCCGTATTGCCCACAGCACGGTGCGGGAGTTCGTGGCAGTATGGTTTGCGCTTCAGAGGGTTCGGGTCACCCGCGGATCGACAATCTGGCTCCATTCGGACTCCTCACCGGTGGTTCATTGTCTGAACTGAGGGGGTTCGATGCGGTCCTTGGTTTTTTGGCGCTGATCGCTTCGGGTGACTCGTCTGCTGAGTTCTCGGGGTTTGCTCTCCTGGCTGTTCATGTGCGGGGAGTGTCCAACATCTTGGTCGATGACCTGTCTCGTTTCATTCCCCTCTCCACAGAATGGACGGTCGATGCTGATTCCTTCCGTTGGCTCTGCCAGATATTTGGGCACCCCAAGGTGGACCTCTTCGCATCGGTGTGGTCGTGGCGCCTCCCCCAGTATGCGGTGCCCTTCCCCGATTGCAAGGTAATCGGGTCAATGCCTTTTGGCAGGACTGGTCGAGGTGGGTGTTCCTGTACTTTTTTTTCCCCTGGTTCAGCTGTTGCTCCAGGTCCTGACTTGCTTGGAGACCTACCAGGGGAGAGTAGTCCTCTTGGCCCTGTGGTGGCTAGCCCAACTGTGGTTTCAGGCGCTGCTTGCCCGGTGTCTGAACTCGGAGGTTTTCCTGCGGCTCCGCCTCTTCCAACAGATCGGCCTGGTGCGTCACGTGGCTGGTTCGATCTTCTCCTCAAGTCTTTGAGTATGGTCTTTTTGACTCGGGTTCATCATAATCTCTATGATGAACTCTTTGATGATCTCTATGATGAAGCCACTATGACTCTGATCTCTATGATGAAGCCACCTGATCACCTATGGTGATCAGGTGGCTTTTTGGCGCTGGTCGCCAAAAAGTTGCCAGATGGTGTCCCATCTGTGGGTTTTATCTCGGCTGCAGTATGACGTCTCCTGGCAGTCCTTCCGGTTCTTTTTACGTTTTCGTCGTTGTTTCACTTTCTGTTCGGGTGGTGTTCTTCTTTCTCTCTCGGTTGTTCCAGGACCGTCACTTTATGCCTAATACTGTCGCCTCGTATCGTGCTGCGCTGGCGGAGCCGCTTCAGTTTGCTTACGGTATTGTTGTTACTTCTGTGCTGTTTCGCAAGCTGTCTCATGCATTGTTTCACCTCCAGCCTGCTTATGCGCTGCCTGAGCTGTCCTGGTCTTTGGACAGAGTGCTCTCTCTCCTTTCTTCTCCTTGGTTTGTTGTGGCCCCTTCGGTTCAGAATTGTTTCTCCAAGACTTTTTTTTTTTTTTTCTGTTGGCATTGGCGTCTGGGGGTCGGGTTGGGGAGCTTCATGCTCTCCTCTGGCGCAGGGGTTTCTTCTCCTTCAGTCTTCGTCATGGTTTTGTTCGTTTGCATCCGTCTCCTTCTTTTCTGGCGAAGAATGAGAATGCTGCTCTCCAGAGGGGTCCCTGGATTGTTGATGCTTGGTTGGTCAGGCCGGGGGTGCATCATGTTTTGTGTTCGGTTGCGGATCTTCGCCGTTATTTGCGCGCCACGGCTTCTGTGTCCAGGGATGCGCTTTGGGTTGATCCAGTTTCCCTTCTAACCTGTTCACGGGTGCGGGTCTTCCAGGTCGTCCGCAGAGTTATTGAGGCTAGCCAGCCTGCAGTCTATTCCCGTGCCCATGACATTCGTAAGTTTGCTGCTCTTGCTGCCATCTTTGGCAACATGTCCTGGGCTGACATTCAGGCACAGGGCTTTTGGCAGTCAAACAGGGTCCTGGCTGCTCGTTACTTGGTGAACGTCCTTGGGCCTCGCCGGGCCTGTCTCTCTTTGGGTCGGCAGCTGCAGCCGGTTGTCTCGACTTGAGGAGTGAGCAGCGACCACCTCCCGGTAATTCCCTATGTTTTCCTCTGTGGGTAGTTAGCTCCGGGGAGCCGAAGGGGCTAAATGAAAACCAGCATTGAATGTAATGAACACCATTATCTGGGTGAGACCCGCAGGCTCCCCGGCATCCCTCCATCCCTCCGGTCGGCGGTTTTTTGCGTGTTTTGACATCCATCCTCAGAACTGGTGGGTGGATAGCCGGCATGGGGGGTCTGTATAGTGTTGCTGAGGCCCCAGACTCCTCAGTGTTCACTTGAGCGGTTAAACAGGGGCCTGAATTGTGTGTGCATAGTCCAAGTATGTCTTTTGGGTGTGGGTCTGGTTTCTCTGGTTCTGTTCTCTTCTCCGCCATCGAAATTGTTGGGTTCCTGTTATTTATTACTAAGGTGGGTGCAGGGAACAGATGACTGTTGACTCCTGTTAGCAAGTTCAGAGCTTTCTCATCCCATAGCACATGGTAAGCCTTCTCCACTAGTTTCTCTGGAATATGACTCGCCAATCATTTAAAAACCAGATACCCAATCACTACAGAGTTAACAGTGGCTGCAGTTAAGGAGTGGCACCTAGTCAATCCTCCCCCAGCCAGGATGCGAAACTAGGCCAAATTGCTCACAAAGTGCTGGGCGAGTACACTACAGGCGACTTTAGCCCTTTGCCTCCTTTTGTTTCACCAGTTTCCTCTTCAGGTTTTTTTGGGTTCATTTCTGTAGCACATCCCTTTTTCTAGCTCAGTGTATATGAACTACATGGCCCTGGGTGGGCTTTTTGACCAGTTATCACAAGGCTTCATGACCATAGATTTTGTCACCTTTAATCACACGGTACAGTTTGCAAGTTTACTGCATTTGTGGCAGGCCTTGTGATGCAGTTGTCTTTCTCAGGGCTCTGTTATTTGGATCTATTCAGACTGCCCCCTGATAGTTCATTGTTTGAATTGCAAAGGGTTGCTTTGGTCCCTTGGTTTTTGGAGCTGGGCCCTGCATAGGATGATTCATGTGCAGGTTCTCTCTCATAGACTCATTTCCATTTCCATTGAGAGGACCGTTGACTTCGTGTCCATCCAGTGGCTTTGAAAAATGTTTGGGCCCTGAGATGGCATTATTTGTGTGAGCATTGAACCGGTAGCTTCTGTTCTACGTGGCTCCATTCCCCAGTTACGCAACTCTTGCAGTGTTTGCTTTTCAAATGGACTGGTTGAGGCGGGGGTTTCCTTATCAATTTCCTCTAGTTCAGCTGTTGGTCCAGGTGTTGTCTAGACTTGGAATTTATGCTGGCAGGGTGATGCTTTCGGATCCTTGGTGGTCTGCTCAGTCTTTGTTCCAGTCTTTTTCAACAGATTGGTCCAGACACCTTTCTTGCTGTTTCTAGGTTCTCCTCCACTCATCGTATGTGGAGTTTGACTCAGGGTCTGTCTTAACGTGTGTGGTCCACAGGTGGCTATGTTCTTGTTGTCCAATCTGCATCTTTTGTAACAACAGAAATACAGGGGCACCTCGGTTTACAAATTTAATCCGTTTCTGGAGACAGTTCGTAACCCGAAAATTCGTAAACCGAAGCGAATTTCCCCGTAAGAAATAATGGGAAATGAATTTATCCGTTCCTGACTCCCCAAAAAATTCACTTAAGTAAATTTTATACCTAATTCACCCAAATCTTCACCACAAAAGTATGTACAGTACAAGTTATTACTTACCTTTACTGATGACTCCTATTGGCATATGGAAGACGGTGAGGAGAATGGAGGGGAGAGGTTACTGTTTAGAAGGGAAGTCCCCTTCCATAATAACATCAGGCAGTGATGACTTCTCTGGGGGTACACACACGTACGTATACGAAGAGTTCGAAATTACGAGAGAGGAGGTCAAGAGACACCTGCTGGATCTGGATGTTAGAAAGGCTGTTGGTCCAGATGGGATCTCACCTTGGATACTGAAAGAGTGTGCAGAGGCACTTTGCTTGCCACTCTCCATAGTGTATAGTAAGTCACTGGAGACGGGAGACCTACCAGAAATATGGAAGACGGCGAATGTGGTCCCAATATACAAAAAGGGCGACAGGCAAGAGGCACTGAACTACAGGCCAGTGTCCTTGACTTGTATACCATGCAAGGTGATGGAGAAGATCGTGAGAAAAAAACCTGGTAACACATCTGGAGAGTAGGGACTTTGTGACAAATCGCCAACATGGGTTCAGGGAGGGTAAATCTTGCCTTACAGGCTTGATAGAATTCTACGATCAGGTGACAAAGATTAAGCAAGAAAGAGAGGGCTGGGCGGACTGCATTTTCTTGGATTGTCGGAAAGCCTTTGACACAGGACCGCATAAGAGGCTGATACATAAGCTGGAGAGACAGGCAGGTGTAGCTGGTAAGGTGCTCCAGTGGATAAGGGAGTATCTAAGCAATAGGAAGCAGAGAGTTACGGTGAGGGGTGAGACCTCCGATTGGCGTGAAGTCACCAGTGGAGTCCCACAGGGCTCTGTACTCGGTCCTATCTTGTTTCTGATATATGTAAATGATCTCCCGGAGGGTATCGATTCATTTCTCACAATGTTTGCGGACGATGCTAAAATTATGAGAAGGATTAAAACAGAAGAGGACTGTTTGAGGCTTCAAAAAGACCTAGACAAGCTGAAGGAATGGTCGAACAAATGGTTGTTAGAGTTTAACCCAACCAAATGTAATGTAATGAAGATAGGTGTAGGGAGCAGGAGGCCAGATACAAGGTATCATCTGGGAGAGGAAATTCTTCAGGAGTCAGAGAAGGAAAAAGACTTGGGGGTTGATATCACGCCAGACCTGTCTCCTGCAGCACATATCAAGCGGATAACATCAGCGGCATATGCCAGGCTGGCCAACATACGAACGGCATTCAGAAACTTGTGTAAAGAATCATTCAGAACTTTGTGTACCACATATGTCAGGCCAATCCTGGAGTATGCAGCCCCAGCATGGAGTCCATATCTAGTCAAGGATAAGACTAAACTGGAAAAGGTTCAAAGGTTTGCCACCAGACTAGTACCCGAGCTGAGAGGTATGAGCTACGAGGAGAGATTACCGGAATTAAACCTCACTTCGCTGGAAGACAGAAGAGTTAGGGGGGACATGATCACTACATTCAAGATTCTGAAGGGAATTGATAGGGTAGATAAAGACAGTCTATTTAACACAAGGGGACACAGGTGGAAACTGAGTGCCCAAATGAGCCACAGAGATATTAGAAAGAACTTTTTTAGTGTCAGAGTGGTTGACAAATGGAATGCATTAGGAAGTGATGTGGTGGAGGCTGACTCCATACACAGTTTCAAGTGTAGATATGATAGAGCCCGATAGGCTCAAAAATCTGTACACCTGTTGATTGACGGTTGAGAGGCGGGACCAAAGAGCCAGAGCTCAACCCCCGCAAACACAACTAGGCGAGTACAACTAGGTGAGTACACACTGGCACGTTTTGCCTGCATACCACTAGGACCTGCTTCTGGCTCACTGCATGATTTTCTCATTGTTTTTCTTGAAGATTGTTTTCCCCTTCTTTGTAACACGTCTCTAGTGAGACATCACGTTGTCATTAATAAGATCAATGCAACGGCCTGCTAAAGCTGGATCTGGGTGATTCTTTTCAGTAAAACTTTGCAATTCTTCCCATACTGCACACATTTTCTTAATGAGGAAGAGACATCCTCTACTGCCTCCTCATCCTCCACTGAAGATTTGTTATACTGCCTAGCTAGTTCAACAACACGTGTACCATTTTCATGTTTACGAATAATCTCTTTTTTTTCCTCTATGGTCATTCTCACATGTGTTTTCTTGCCTTGAACCTTACCACTGGCTTTCTTTGGACCCATGGCGAGATATAACAACTACTTTTATGTTTAAATGGTAAAAAATCCGGAAAGAAACTGTAAATCCTTGCAAAGAATTCAGGTGGGATAGTCACTAGGCAGGAGGCACTGGTAAACTAAGGCACGATTGTCATGTCACCACGCGCTAGGTCGGTCATACACGTATCAATAAACTCGTATCCCGAGGTAAAGTTCGTAACCCTATTCAAATTTTACAAAGAAATTGGGCTCGTAACCTGAAAAGTTCGTAAACAGGGGCATTCGTAAACCGAGATACCACTGTATGAGGTTTCCTGGCACTCTCATTTACCATTTGTCCTCTCGTTTCAATTCAGAGTTTCCTTCCTTTTTGTCTTAGTTTGTGGATTGGCATATTATACCAATCATTCAGCCTTGATGGAGCTGCTTTTATTGGTGTTCAGCACTAATGCTGCTATGGCACCATTTTGCAAATTCTCTTAAGAGTTCTTTCAGCTCCTACTCATTCTTCTCTTGAGACATCTTGGTCTCTGGACAGGGTCTTGGTTTTCTTTCATCTACTCAGTTCTTGTAGCCCCTATGGTCAGTGAAGCCCTTTGGATTGCTTTGATTTTGTTGGCCTTTGGTTATGCTTGTCAGGTTGGAAAGCTTCATGGTGTAACACTGTAAAAGTGTTTGGTTTAGTAATACATACATAGAGTACATGAGTCAGAGACAGGGATTAGAGAAGGCGCCAGTTTGTCCACCGGAAAGTCACACCTCAAAGCGTTAATGACCTCAAGTGACCTGAGGTCAGATCATGAAAATTTCACCTTGCTTCTGCTAAGCTTATAATTGGAGCCGGGTAGCCTTCAAACATGCCGACGTTTAAGGAGTGGCTTGGTAGAGTGCTGGAGGCTTTCTACTTGTGGGCGGAGTTAGCTACTAGGTTCCCCAATATAAACTCGGAGAGCTATCGAGCATTAAGCATTAACAGACAGAACAGCAGTCAGCAGAGCAGAGGAGACGGCCCTAGCAGGGAGGCTGTCGGCCGGCAGGGCGGGAGTCTCTGTCAACTACAGACCCCCCCCCCCCCCTCTATCCAGCTATAGGCAGAGACACTTGGTGAGTTGAGCAGTAAGGTGACTTGGTCGTGTTTACATATGTTGTGTGATGATCAGGGGCAGTCAAGTTGTAGGGTTCTCGAATTCTTGGATGATGACTCACTTTGCATATTAAACTGGAACATTTTAATTGAATTGCTAAATTATGATACTTCATGTGAAATATAATTATGAATTTATTATTTAAATTGTGTTTAACTTTGTTCCCTAGAGCTTTGAGTTGAGGTGAGAAAGCCTCTGTGGTTACTGGTTTCATGATATTAATGAGTACATGTTTGGAGTTGATACATGGTAATAACATCTTTTGAGAATATTTTGATACAGACAAGTTCCATTCCTTGTCTTGTATGTAATGATCATGAATGGATGGTGGCAGCATTTCGTCTTCTACTATCTACTATCTACTTCTACTATCTACTCTTCTACTTCTACCTATCTACACCTCTCCCTCCACCCCTCTCTGAACTCTCACTTTCAACTAATGACCCTCCTCGCTCCTCCCACCTCCCTACCTCTCACCCCAAACCCTCACTAATTACTTCACTATTCATTTCTTTCCTTTCGTTTTCTCTTATACGCTTGGGGCAGTGAATATGTATTCTAGAGTTCTCTCTAGAGTTTCGGGTAACTGATCAAGTTACGGCGCCTTGTAGTCTTAGCACCTAGGTAGTCAAATACCTAGGTGACAAGGTGTTGAACGAGAGAGGTTGCCTTAGGAACTCTGGAGGGGCTCTAGAATAGTTAGCTAACGGAGGACGGGATAACGGACTAGAGAGAGCTGTTTCCCCCGGCCTCGTTAGTTAACTGGGGGGTGGAATAATGGACAAGATAGAACTACAGACCCCCCACCCCCCGTTACAATGGTATCCTCCAGAAGTTAGAATTTTGTTCTTTCAGCCCTTGTGGCAGTGTCTTCATCTGCAGTCATTTTGTTTTCTGGCTAAGAATGAAATAATTGTTTTCCAGGAAGGTTCTTTATTTACTGTTTCTTTGTTCAGCTTAGGCTGCATCATTTGTGGTCTGGTTGTGAATGTTCATAACTACTTGCACGCAACAAGAGGCAGCTTTGGGGAATGTGTTATTTGTTGATCCAGTGTTGCTGTTTTTGTTTTAAAGCTTGTTTGTGTTGGGTCGTTTGCAGCGTTGTGACATCTAGCGAGTCTACAGTTGACCCTTGGGCCCATGATGTTCAGGGGTATGCCGCATTAGCGACTATGGTCTTTTGTTTATTTTGACATTGTTGTTGTCTGTTTTGCTTTCCTTACTCTGAGTGTTTGATTCTTCAGTGAAGGGAATCCTTTGTGCCTCCCTGAGAGGGGCTAGATTTTAGCCTCTGGTCCTTGGTAGGCATTTAATGACTTGCAAGCACTGATGTGACTTGCAAGTATGGAGCTATTTCATTGCGGAATTTCATAGTAAGGAATCGACAACTTTACACCTCCCCCACCTCCATAGAAAATGGCATTTCATTATATTCAACATTATTTTTTTTGTGTGTGCATTGGAAGAGGCACCTTGTATGATAGCTGCTCTTCAGTGGTTAAATATTTTACAGTACACCACAAATTGCCTTCTGGGTTATTGGAGCACAGCAGCCAATTGCTTGAGACAGTTTATGGATTAAGAAGATGGATGGTTTTTGTAAAAGTTATGAAGATTAATTTACAGACAGAAATACAATAATTGTATTTCTGTCTTGTATTTACTGAATTAAACTTGTATTTACTGTTTAAACAATTAAATTACAGTAATATAATTTAATGATAAGAGGTGTAGTGAGTCGGAGTTATCTTAATACAGTAGTACATATACCACCTCTTAATTTGTTTTTCAGATCTTCAAAATGTGGAGAGTGAAGTGCAAGTTGGACGTACAGCAGTGCAGGAAGCACTCACCAAGGCTGCCCAGTCTCTGAACACTGCGTGTTCTACCCTCAGCACACAGTCCAAGTCTGTGCAGGAAAATGTCACCAAGCTAGCTGCTCAACAGAATGTGTTAGTTGATTTAACAAATAGTCATTTTTCATGTTACTTGATTAGAGTACAGCTTCAGAATATTCTTAAATTTGTGCACTGTACTTTGGTATAATGTCCTGAATTAACCCTCAAACTGCTAGGGGTCCAAATGGATTTAACACCCACAGGCGCAACAAAAAAAAATATTCCAAAAAATTCTTTCGTCTTATAAGTGTTCATTTTTGTTCCCTGATCACGCAAAAAATAACAAAATCGTAGATGGCATATTTTATCCGCAATAGGGTAGGGAAGTCTGGCAAAAAAGGGGCGTTGACAGAGCCTTCGCCAGACAAGGTCTGCTCCACTCGACCTGTCAGGCAGCAGTTGCCACAAATATATTATTACCTAATTATTTCAATGTCTCTGATTTTTTCTTAGTTTTCTGTGAGGAGCCCCTACGGCTCCCTGGAGCTTATCGGGCTAATGTATGTTATATTAGACCGAGACATTAGCTAAGGAGTTCAGACCTACCAGGGACCAGCACCAGAACCTGGCCCCTTCAGAGAGGTTTCAGGGAGCAATGGCACTGGAAAACCCTCTTGTGGTTGGGGTTTTCCTTATCTGCCATCAACCGGGGTCAGGCACCCAGAAAGGTAGGCATGACAAAACAAACCCCACATGGTAAAAAACTAAAACAAAAAAACGAACAAAGAGGTAGAAACTCCCTACACTTCCAAGGAAAGAAGGAAACAAGCAAACATCACACTTTACTGCCGCGCCGATCATCCTTGCAGCCCTCCCCGCCCCGAGAGGGGGAGGGGGGAGCCCTGGACCTACCGCGCTGGCTGTCAAGCCTCAGTTCGTAAGCTAATGTCAACCGGGATAGACGCTTCTCTGGCCTCAGTTTCCTAAGCGGTGTTTGCCTTGTGTGGCGTTCACTGCCGTGTGTTGTATTGTGCGGTGCCAGGAGTACCTCATCAGTGCCGGGGCTGCATGCGCTTAGTGGCTGACTTCCCTAAGCGCCCTGTGAGTACTGCCCTTGCGTAACAGGGTTATCTTCCCTGGGGCGTTTGGGAACCATTCCCGTAGAGGTTCTTGCTGCTCGGCATTTGCTTCGCCCTTGGGGGCCCTTGTTTGGCCCTGGGTAGGGATTGGTATTGTGCTGGTTAGGGCATCAAGGTGTTGCACAGCCTGCCACCTAAGCGGCGACCGGTTCCTGTTGCCTCTGGAGACGGTGTACTTTTGCAGCGTTTTTTTGTTTTTATTTTCAATTGCCTGGTGGGGGCCTGCCTAGTGTGGCTATAGTTCCACTGGTAGTGTTTGGCGGCCCTCTGCTAGGCCCCCTGTGATTGTACACGTCGCAGGGGTTTTCAGTGCTATCCTCTACCCTCTTGTTATTTTTGGGTTTCTTAACCGGTTAGCAACACCTTGCCCGGGCTTCCCGTAGCAGTCAGCCTACGGACCCTGGAAACCCGTCTGGGCGCGGGGGACCATTGAATGTGTCTTCCGGGTTCCAACCCGTCTTGTACGGGATCGTTGGTTGCTGTGCCCTTGTCTCCGAGTGGCAGTCGCCACTTTTACCTGTCATGCTGCCTGTTGGGTCACTGACACCTTGACCCGGAGTCTTGCGAGAGTTTTTCTCTGCTTGCTCTCCAGTACTCTCCTGATGTTATTACTGTTCAGAGTACAGGCGGCATCCGTGTTGCAAGCTAGGTTAGGTTGCTGCAACATGCTAGGTTGGTTTCCCACTCGGATGCCCCGAGGCCGCCCCGTTTTGGTTTGTTGCTGTTCGCCCCTTTCCCCCCCTGTTCCAGCTCCGGACCGTCTGCGGGTTTCGGGGTCGGGGCGGGGTTTAGTTGGGGCCGAGACTCGGGCGGTTTTCGGGGGCTGCCCTGTTCGGGTTGGGGAACGGAGGTTTTTCGAGCCGGATCCTCCTGCCAAGGCTTCTGGGTCTTACCAGCGGCCCTTTCTTGCTGCCTTTCCCATGGACTCTTGCTTTTCTTTAAGTTCGGAGGGCTTGGGGCCGGCTCTGCCCCTGGGGCCTCTGTTGCTGGTTCCCGGGGCTGTGGGGGATGCCTGCTAGCAGTTCTGGGGTAGTTTGCCCCTGCCTGGGTTTTCTGCTTTTGGGCAGCATTTTTCGTCCATCCAGTCTGCTTGCTTCCCACTTTTGCTGGTGTGTTTTTGTATCTTTAGCATCAGTCACAGCCCCTGTTCTGGGGGCCATTTTCATCTGCCGGATTCCCGGCGTGGCCACCAGGGCAGTGTTGCGATTTGTTTACATGCGACTGGGTATGTGAGCGAGCTTCTTGGGTGAGTTTTCACCTTTTTTCAGGGGTTTTATTCTCCTGTTGTCGTTTATTTGCTTTTCTGGTGTTTTCTGCCCGTTTCCTGTTCCTCTGGGAACGTTTGAGTGTTGATTTTACACCGGGTTTCCCATTTTTGTCTGTTTTGGGTCTGGGCCTTTGGGTTTGGGCTCAGTGTCCTTGGCTGTTATGCTTGCTCCCACACCTTGTCCCTCGGTTTTCGGTCTGTTATGACCGTTTTCCCAGGAGGTTCTGTCTGGGGGCTGTGCTTTGCCTTTCTATGGTGTTTCTCCGCCGGCAAAATGTGGTGGTTTGGCCTCCCCCTGGTTCGATTCCGGGTTCCTTTGGGTTCTTTGGTTTCGTTCTGGAGGTTTCTTCCTCTTGGGCCCCCTTTGTGGGTTTTGGGGGCTTTGTTTCCTCGTGTGTGTCCCGGTTTCTGCCTTCTGGAGTTCCAGGGTCTTCCTGGCTTGCAGACTGATCTTTTTGGGTCTTGGCAAGTGTTGTGGTTGTGCTGGGACTTTGAGGTTTTGTCGAGGTGGGCTTTTAGATGCAGTTTTGTGCATTTTTTGCCTGGCCGGCATGTGCTCTGCCCACTGGTCGGCGGCTTGTAATTTTCTTTTCAAGTGTATGTGTACGCATGAACATGTGTATGTGCATATGCACGTGTGTGTCACATACCTTGTGTGTGTGTATATGTATGTGTATGTGTATATACATGATATGTATATATGTGTATGTGTCCTTTTTCTTTTGGAAAAGGCTCTGTTCCCTTCTCTGTTGACAGGGCGCTGGGGGAGCAGCTTGCTCTGTTGACTCTCGTATGGTCATACTGTTGGTGGGCGCTTTTGGTTGTCTTCCGGCCTCTGGTGGCGGCGGTGGACGGCTTCTCCCCCTTTGGGGGGTTCAGAGCTGGCGGGGTGGGTTTCTTCCCCTGTGCTTTGTCATGTCATCTTGGTGGGTGCGTTGGGCGTGGTCGATCCGTCCCATCCTTTTGGGGTTCCCGTTTGCTCTTTGCAGACATGGGCCTTCGAATCTGCGGTTCTTCTGGACTTCTTCAGTCTGCACCCTGGCTTCTATGCCCTCCTAGGGGGACTGTTGTCTCCTGTCCAGCTTTTGTTGGGGCCGGGTGCCTGGATGGTGGCCCTGGACCTCCAGGTCAATTATTAGCACTTGGTGTATTTTTGCATCTTTACTGGATCTTGGTGCCCTGTCCGAGTCTGCTTGAGATTCAGTGTCTGGTCTACCTCGATGACTGGCTGGTGTGGCCTCCCAGTCGGTTCGCTTGTCTGCTCGTCAGGGATGTGGTTCTTTCCAGATCGCTGGGTTTGGTTTCCTGGTGATCTGGAGGCCATTCCATCTGTTTCCGTCCCAGGTTCGGACCTGGGCCTTGTTCAGGGCTATTGGGCCACTCCTTGTCTTTCCCTCCAGAAGTGTTAGTGCAGCTGTGGTCCCGCCTTCGGCTGTGCATGAGGGGGTCCCGGGTTGCTCGAGCGGTTGTGCGGGAGTCGGAACTTCAAGGTGCTGGTCTGCCATGGGGTCAGGTTTGGCTTCGGCGTCTGTTTGTTTCCTTCGGAGACTCCCCTTCCACCTCTTGCAATCGTTGGGTTCGTTCCTCCGGGGATCTTGTGTTGGTGCTGCGTCACCAGCTTCCTCTTTGGGGTTTTTGGGGTTCTGTGCCTTGGCACCTCCCCGAGCCTTCGCTCGATGTGTTCACGGACCAGTCATCTCTCGGCAGGGGCTTTTGTGACCAGTGCTCACCAGGTCGGTCGGGGATGGAGGAGTCTGTCCATCCGTCGGGCTCACAGCACGGTTCGGGAGTTTATTGGCTGTCTGGTTTGCGCTTCTGAGGGTTTGGGTCACTCTGTGCTCTACCATTCAGCTCCATTCGGACTATTCTCTGGCGGTTCTTGCCGGAACCACAGGGTTTCTCTTATGTGTTGACCTTTGGGGTTGGTTCCTTGGAGTGGCTCGTTTGCTGGATTCTCGGGGTTTGGCTAACTGTGAGTTTCATGTCTGGGGTGTGTCCTGCGTCCTGGCGGACAGTTGCCTCGTTTCATTCCTCTGTTCGCGGATTGGCTAGTCGTCGCCGACTCGTTTCGTTGGCTCTGCCAGGACGTACGGACTCCTGGCCATGGACGTTTTTCGAGTCGGCGTGGTCTAGGCATCGCCCATTTTATGTGGCGCCCTTACCCGCCTGTGAGGCGTTCACGTTGGATGCTTTTCGGCAGGACTGGTCAAGGTGGGGGTACCTGTTCCTCTTCTCCCGGTCCAACTGTTGCTTCGGGTTCTGGCACGGTTGCAGCCCATTCCCACGAGAGTAGTCCTTATGGTTCCTTGGTGGCCGACCCAGCTTCTTTTCAGACGCTGCTTGATAGGTGTCCGAACCTGGGGCATTTTCCCGCAGCTCCACCTCTTTCGGCAGGTCGGATCGGTCTTGTTCGCGACTGGTTCGGCCTTCTCCTCGGCTCTTTGCGTCTGGTATTTTGACACGGGTATCACCATCTGTGGTGTTCAGGTGGCCTTGTTGACGGTGTCCCACCTGCGAGCTTCGTCTTGGCGACAGTATGACGTTCCTGGTGTTTCTATGCACTTTTTCTTGCTCTTTGTACGTTGTCTTCTCTTTCGCATCGGGTTGTCTTGTCCTTTCTTGGGTTTTCTGGACTGCAGTTATTTGATGTTTTCTTACTGTTGCCTCGTTTTATGTGACGCTGGCGGAGCCGCTCCAGCTTGCGTTCGGGGTGAACGTCACATCTACCCCGGTTCGTACGCTTTCTCGTGTTTTGTTTCACCCCCGGCCTGCTCATGCATCGCCTGCGCCGTCCTGGTCCTTGATCTGGGTGCCTTCTTATTTTCTCCTCAGTTTGTGGTAGCCCCTTCGGTTCAGGTTTCTGCTCTTTGGTACTGGTGGTAGATTTGTACGTGTGCAGCCTTTCTCCGTCCTGGTGACGGTCGAGACGGCTGGTTTCTGGAGGGATTCTTGGGTTATTGATGCTTGATTGGTTTGGCTGGGGGTGCATCCTGTGTTGTCCGGTTGCGCTTTTTGTCGTTACCTGCGTACCATGTCTGGGGATGTGCTTTGGTTTGATCCGGTTCCCCTCGTTCCCTGTTTCAGGGCTTGGGTCTCCCAGGTCATCTGCAGAGATTTTCAGTCTTCCAGCCAGAGGTCTGTCTTTGCGCCTGTGCTGTTCGGACGTTTGCAGCTTTTGCTGCTGTGTTGGCGACATCTAGGGCTCATTTCGGGCGCAAGGAATTGAGGGTCGCACAGGTTCTTGGCCGCCCATTCTTTATGCGCTTCTGCTCCTGTGCGTTCTTGTTACCTTGGGTTGCAGGTTGCATCCTGTTGTCTCGGCTTCGTGTTGCGGAGTTTGTGTCGGCCGCCTCCCGGGTTAGCCCTTTCTTTTCCTTCTCTTTGGGTATGAAACTCCAGGGAGTCGTAGGGGCTCCCCACAGAAAACCAGCATTGAATGTAATGAAACACCATTTTCTGGGTGAGCCCCGGAGGCTCCCTGGCAACCCTCCCTCACACCGGTCGGCGTTTTTTTCGCGTTGGTTGAAGCTTAGCTTCCAAACTGAAGCTTCGCAGCCGGCGCAGTAGGTCCGGGGCTCCTCCCTCCCCCTCTCGGGGTGGGGAGGGGCTGCGCGGACAATCGGTGCGGCAGTAAAGTGTGATGTTTGCTTGTTTCCTTGGGAGTGTAGGGAGTTTCTACCTCTCTGTTCAGTTTTTTGTTTTAGTTTTTTTTCCATGTGGGTTTGTTTTGTCATGCCTACCTTTCTGGTTGCCTGACCACGGTCGATGGTAGATAAGGAAAACCCCAACCACAAGAGGGTTTTCCAGTGCCATTGCTCCCTGAAACCTCTCTGAAGGGGCCAGGTTCTGGCGCTGGTCCCTGGTAGGTCTGAACTCCTTAGCTAATGTCCCGGTCTAATATAACATACATTAGCCCGATAAGCTCCAGGGAGCCTCCGGGGCTCACCCAGAAAATGGCGTTTCATTACATTCAACGCTGCTTTTTTTGCAGTAATATTATTCAATACAGTGAATTGTGATATATTTATATAATGTGTGAACCATCACTGTACTCAAAATTATGGTGTGCATATTAGTGATTCAATTATTTTGTTCATAAAACAATAAACAAATAGTTTTGCTGTTATTACACTATATACACAGGTTATATACGTATCTGCATGTTTTGCTCACCATAACGAACCACTAAGTTGGTATTGTGAGTCAAAATGCAACAAGGAGTGACCACCACACACCAGCCTGCCACTCCCTCCCTCAACAACACCTCACTCGCTCTCATTCTCCTCCCACAATGCTGTTTTTGCATTTATTCACTATACACAGATGTTATATATAAGTATTTACACGTTTTGTTCACCATAACTGTACATCTAAGCTTGTATGGTGAGTAAAGGCACAAAGACGTAGCTACTCACACAGTCAGCTGGTGGCGGCTGCCCTCAAGGGCAGACACGCTAATATTTCTCCTACAACAATACTGCTTGTGGTGTTATTACGCTATATACTCACATTATATATAAGTATCTACCTGTTTTATTCACCATACTTGTACAAATAAGCTGGTATGGTGCCCAAAGACCATAGTGGCCACCAGTAAACAACATGATAAGTCGTGCAGACAACGCACCTCCCTCACCAAAATGGCGGCTCCCATCCTACTCCTCTTGCTGTTATTACACTATACACACGTTTTATATAAGTATCTACATTTGTGTTTACCATAGCGAACCACGAAGCTGGTATGGTGAGTGCAGTCAATAAAAGGTTGCCTCACACAGTCAGAAGATGGCGCCACCACCCTCCCTCCCACAGCATTACTCCTCCCTCCATGGAGCACAGCGCTAAATATCACCACAATCCTGCTATTATCAGAATCCTGGTCAGTTTTATCACAGTCAGGGGTGTTCTGTAATACTATCATTGCATGTAATAGGATGAACATATTTATTATGGCATTTGTAGGCGATGCTATGGTCACAAGCTGAACAGTGGTGCTGTGAATTCGTGCTGCGTGCGCCAGCCTTGGTGGCTTGCTCAATACTGAAGCTCTCACACCCAAGAATGTTGGCCTGGATTTTTTTTCTAGGTGGCATCTGGCAACTATCGGTCGTGGCTGCACTATAGCTGCCCCTATCCCAGGCGGGGTGTTTAAATTATAGCGCTAGACACGAAATCATATATATATGACATGCGCAGTTTCGGTTTTGTCACTGAGAGCATATATATATATATATGATTTGCACGGTTTAAGGGTTAAGGAATTCATCAGGTACCTGAATATATTGAGAGGCACTAAATTATTTTTTCTGTGGAGAGCCCCTACAGCAGCGCCCTGGAGCTATCGGGCTAATAGGCAATAGATTAGACCAGGGCTTTAGTCAATGGAGTTTTGCCTACTGGGAACCACGAACCAGAACCTGGCATCTCAGAGAGGCGCAGGGAGCGATGGCCCTGCCCCCCCCCCCCTCCTGTGGTTATGGGTTTACCTTACCTGCCGCTGACTGGGGTTGACGGGGGACTGACAGCTGAGTGGACACCATTTCGGATTCGTAGTCCTTAGGTTCCAGGTTCGATCCCTGGTGGAGGAAGAAACAAATGGGCAGAGTTTCTTTCACCCTGATGCCTCTGCTCATCTAGTAGTAAATAGGAGAATTACTACGTGAATTGACTACCTGGGAATTGACGGCTGCTACGGGCTGTTTCCTGGAGGTGTGTAACAAAAAGGAGATGCTAGGCCCTGAAATCATCTCAAGACAGACACCCAGAAAGGTAGGCATAACAAAACAGACCCTCCAAGATAAGAAAAATGCAAACTAAATCCAAAAGCCAACTCAAAAGGTAGAACTCTCTCCAGTCAGTCACAAGGAAACACGCAAACGTCACACCACGCCGTTGCGTCACTCATCCATGCAGCTAACCCCCCACCCCACCCTACCCCTACCCCACCCCTACCCCTGTAGGAAGGGGAGCCCTGGACCCACTGCACCGGCCACCCAACCTCAGTTCGTTGGCTAAAGTGATCCAGAATGGACATCACCTCTGGCCTCGGTTTTCAAGCAGAGTTTACCTTCGTGGTGTCCTCTGCGGTTCATGGTGTGGTGACCAGGTGTCCCTGAAGTGTACCAGGGCTGCATGCGCTTAGGGCAGCCTTTCCTAAGTGCCCTGTGAGTACTACCTTTGTGTGTCAGAGTTATCTTCCCTGATGCATTCAGGACACCATTTCCGTAAGGATTTTTGCTGCTCGACATTTCCCCCACCCTTGGGGGCCAGGTGGGGTTTCGTGGCCCTAGTTTGGTCTTGGGTAGGACATAGTATTGTTGCTGGGTGGAGCATCAAGGTGTTGCACAGCCAGCTTACTTATGCAGCGTCCAGTTCCCTTTTCCTCTAGGGACGTTGTACTTTTGTGGTGATTTTTCTGTAAATTTATGTTTTTGGGGATTTTTTTTTTACCTCTGTTGGGAGTCTTATCCTCCTGTTACTGTTTCTCTGTTTTGTTTCATCTTCTAAGGCATTCTGTCCTCTTTCTGTTCCACTGGGAACACTTGGGTGTTGCTTTTTTTCACCTGGTTTCATGTTTTCTGTCTGGGTCTGGGCCCTGGGTTTTGGGCCCATTGTCCCTGGCCGTTTGCTCTTCTTGCTCCTGCGATTTTTGTCCCTCGGCTTTCGGGTTGTTTCTGGCTGTTTAACACTTTGACGTTCTGGGTGTATGTGCGCCGCACTACCCCTGGTGGGTTTGGGCATTCCGCGGGAGCGCGGTAATTCTGAAAAAGTATTCTCTTTTCAACTTTGTTACCTCAATTCTCGTCCTAAGTTTTTCAATTTGGTATCATTGTGTTCACAATAGAATCCTCTACAGGACTGAAGGCTATAAAGTCCAAAAGCCCGGCGTACTATCCACAACAAACGGAGAAAGTGAGAGCGTGTTACCCAGGAACGCACAAGACCGATAAAATGTGTACTCTTTTTCACTTTGGTCACCTCAATTTTCGTCCTAGGTCTTTCATTTTGGCATCAATGTGTTCGCAATGGAATTCCCAACAGGAGTATATGCATATACAGGCATACCTCAGAATAAGAGTTTAATCCGTTCCTGGAGACGCCTCGCCTTCCGAAAACTCGCATTCCGAAGTTAATTTCCCCATAAGAAATAAAGGGAAATGAATTAATCCGTTCCTGACTACCCCAAAAACCCCACATCAAACTAAATTTTTATACCTAATTCATCTAAATAAACCTACAAAACTGTGTTCCAGTTATTACTTACCTTGCTGTCGAGTGCTGTAGGCGTATGGAAGATGGTGAGGAGGGGGGAGGAGGAGAGGAGTTACTGTTTGGAAGGGGAGTCCCCTTCCATAATCACATCACATAACCCCATGCCTTGTAACACTATGGATACCACTTCTCTTTCTAAATTTTTCAAACCAGCCCCTGCTTGCCTTAAACTCTTTCTTATCTGCATCACTCGTTGCAGGGGTATTCTTTAGAAGGTCTTCGTGCAACACCCTGGCTTTCTCACAAATAATGGCCTCCAAAACACTATCACCCCTCAACTCCTTGTCGTGTATCCAAATTAATAACAACTTTTCCACTTCTTCAAGTATTTGTGGTCTTTGTGCCGTTAATGTTCTTACTCCTTTTGCCACTTTAGCACCCATAATCTTATTTTTCTTCTTAAGTATAGTGCATATTGTTGATGTGGCTTTGTTGTACTGCCTACAAAGTTCAACAACACGTGTACCGTTCTCATGCTTCCGAATGATCTCTTGTTTCTCCTCTATTGTCATCCTCACATGAGCTTTCTGGCCTTTATCCTTACCACTGGCTTTCTTGGGACCCATGGTGAGATATATAATAACAAATTGTATAGACAAATCACCAAAAATCCAACAAAACACTGAAAATCCGCGAGAAGAATTGATGTGGGGGTAGTCACTGAGCGCGAGACAATAATAAACTGAAGGGCGGCGGGGCGGAGGGGCGACGATCGCCGAACCACCACGCGCTAGGTCGGCTGTACGCGTATCAACAAACTCGCGTCCAAACTCGCCTCCCGAAGTAACCATCGCCTTCCGAGACAAATTTTTGGAGTAAATACACCTCGCCTTCCGAAAACCTCGCATACAGGGACAATCGCATTCCGAGGTACCACTGTAATGTCAAAAACAGTGGTGCGCTCCACCTGCCGACAAGATGAAAGTTTCCAGAAAGAAAGCACTGCGCCACCCCAAGGTGCCTCTCATTACAACAGAGTGCACGGTCATATCAAAATGTGTATACTCTTTTCAACTTTGTCATCTCAGTTCTCGTCTTAGGTTTTTCAATTTGGTATCAATGTGTTCACAATAGAATTCTTTACAGGACTAAATGCATATAAAGCCCAAACGCCGGGCGAGAAAATGAGAGCGTGTTACCCTGGAGCGCGCAAGAGCAATAAAATGTGTACTCTCTCTTCACTTTGGACATCTCAATTCTCGTTCTAGGTCTTTCATTTTGGTATCATTGTGTTCGCAATAGAATTCCCTACAGGAGTATATGCAGATATAAAGTCCAAAAGTCCGGCGTCCCACCCACAGAAAACAGAGAATGTGACGGTGCGCTACCGCAGTGAGTGCTAATAAAGAGCAATAAAATGGGTATACTCTTTTCAACTTTGTTACCTCAATTCTGGTTTTAGGTCTTTCATTTTGGTATCAATGTATTAGCAATGAAATTCCCTATAGGTGTATATGCATATAATGTCCAAAACCGTGGCGCGCCTCTCCTGAAGCCGCCACCAACGACACAATGCTGCGTCATTACCAGACTACCCTCCAGTAAACGAATGATGGAATGCCGAGTCATTACCGAGCCAAAGCATTAACCGGGGGTTCAGTCTGGGTATTGTGTTCTGTCCTTCCTTTTAGTGGTGCATTTCTGCTGGCAAATAAGTTGGTTTGGTCTCGGGGACCTCAGGACCTTAGGGACACGTATTGGTGTGCTCCCATCCTCGGGGGTTCTGGAACCTTACCTACTTTGAAGTTATCTTGAGATGATTTTGGGGCTTAGCGTTCCCGTGGCCCAGTCGTCGACCAGGCCTCCTCGTTGCTGGACTGGTCAACCAGGCTGTTGACCAGTCTGACGTATAAATCACAGCCTGGTTGATTAGGTATCCTTTGGAGGGGTTTATCAAGTTCTTTCTCTTGAACACTGTGTGGTGTCAGCCAGTTATGCCCCTTGTGTGCAATAAGTGCCTGTGCCTGACATACAAAAAACAGCAGAGATAGCACTTCTCCATAAAGGAGGAAATAAGGCTGAGGTAAAAAATTACAAACCGATAGTGCTAACATCATACATCATAAAACACTCTGAGAGAGTGTGCTAAGAAATAAGATTGCAAAATACATGGAATCACAGCATCTCCATAACCCTGGACAACATGGTTTCAGAACAGGGCACTCTTGCCTGTCACAGTTGCTGGACCACTATGACATGGCATTAGATGCTATGGAAGAAAAACAAAACACTGATGTAATTTGCACAGATTTTGCAAAAGCCTTCGACAAATGTGACCTTGGTGTTATTGCACACAAAATGCATGCAAAAGGAATTACTGGAAAAATAGGCAGATGGATGTACAATTTCCTGACTCGCAGAATCCCATGTGTAATAGTCAACAAAATAAAATCCGGTCCATCAACCGTGAAGAGCTCAGTTCCACAGGGTACTGTGCTTGCTCCAGTTCTTTTCCTCAACCTCATATTGGACATAGACAAGGACACAATCTATAGCACTGTATCATCCTTTGCAGATGACACTGATTTTTATGAGAGTAGACAACATAGTCTGTGACAGAGAACACAGCAAACCTCCAATCAGATGTAAATCAGGTCTTTCAATGGGCTACAGAAAATAATATGGTATTTAATGAAGATAAGTTCCAGCTATTGCACTACGGAAAAAAAATTAAAATATGAAAACAGAAACTACGTACAAAACAGTCAAATCATAACATTGAACGAAAAAGCAATGTAAAGGATTTGGGTGTACTCATGTTGGAAGACCTTACCTTTAAAGAATACAGTAAAGTAGCTGTCACAACTGCAAGAAAAATGACAGGTTGGATAACAAGAACTTTTCAAACTAGAGAAGATCCAATGGTGCATGATTGCTATTCTCATGCTTGTACTAGGTTGGTCTGTGTTCAAGTTCAGTTCCCTGTTGTTGAACAGGCCCAGTGTTCCGTTATGGGTCCGACTTCATCTTCTTCTTGTCTGTCACTACCAGTTTCTGTGTTGCAGTGTCTGCTGGTGGATATAGTTTTCTGATCACCCACTCCTGCCCCTACAGTTCCTTTTCATTGGGACAGGGGGAGCTAGGATTTTGGACCGTGGCTACGGCCTTTTCTTTGTGTTCCTTTTCTGGACAGTACATTTTTGTTTTAGTGCAGTACATGTCCTACATAGTTCTCATTCCTTTCTCTGCCACTCGTGCGTCGTTCTAGCCCTGCTGGGGCTGGTGCAACCGCTCCTGAGGGATGCGGTGTCACTGTTTTTTGCTTCGCGTTTTGGTGACAGGTGCTTGCTTCCTTATTGGTCTGCCTGGGCCCTGGTTCTTAGGTTTTTGTTGCCATTTTGTCCTTGCTGTTTGCAGAGTCTACGGTTCGGCAGTTTCTGCAAGTGGCTTTTTCTCGTCTTTCGCTGTCGGACTTATCGTTCCTTCGGGTGTCCGGTTGGGGAGGGGAGGCTTTCCCGGGTTTGGGTTCCCGGTTCCCTGGCGGACATTCCTTTTGGTTCCTTGACAAACTTGGTTCCGGCGCTGCTTGCTCGGTGTCCACACCCAGAGGTTTTCCCATGGCTCCACCTGCTTGATACCTGCTTGATACGCCTCTTTTCAATGATCGGCCCGCTCCGTGACGGGGCTGGTTCAGTCTTCTCCTCGGGTCTCCAAGTCTGGGGATTTGACTCGCGTCTCTCACCATCTGTTTAGTGATCAGGTGGCTTCTTTGATGGTGTCCCACGTGCGTGCTTTGTCTCGGCGGTGGTATGGGGTTTTCTGGCGGTCCTTCCTTTTCTTTGTCTTTTCGTAGGTGTACTGCGCTTTTTGTTGACATGGTCTTGTCCTTCTCTCATGGGGGTTCAGGATGCTTATTTTGCCGCATACTGTCGCCTCGTCTCGCAATTACCTACGTGTAGTTACAGGATGAAAGCTAAGCTCGTGGTGTCCCGTCTCCCCAGCACTCTTTGTCATATAACGCTCTGAAATTGCTGACGGTTTTGGCCTCTACCCTCTCACCTAGCTTATTCCAACTGTCTATCACTCAGTTTACAAAAGTGAATTTTCTTGTATATCTCCAGCAGCTTTGTTTTGTTAGTTTAAATTAGACTATTGGATTGGAACAAAGACAGCCTTGTTCCATCGCCCGTCTTCAACCGGTATATGTCGCGGGATAGGTTCCTGTTGATTCTGAGGTGCCTGCATTTCGAAAACAATGCAAATGAGGACAGACACGACAGACTGTGGAAGGTATGCAAGATATTCAACGACCTGCAAGGGAAATTCAGGGATTATTTTGTACCTGGACAGAATGTCGTATCGATGAGTCTCTAGTATTGTTCAAGGGCAGAATGGCATTCAAGCAGTACATCCCTTCCAAGCGGCACCGTTTTGGCCTGAAGTTTTTCGTGCTGTGTGATTGTGAGACTGGTATCGTCCTGGACATGATCTTGTATTCCGGTACAGACGTTGACATACCAGCTCAAGATGAACACGAGTTCTTCGGCAGTGTCGTAAAACCTCTGATGGAACCGTTGCTGAGCAAGGGGCATATACTGTTCACCGACAACTATTACACCAGCCCCCTGTTGACCAGATACCTCCTTGCCCACAACACCGGCGTATATGGTACTGTGAAGCTCCTCGGGAAGGAAATGCCAGTGTTCGGTATAGGTGTGAGTGAGTGCCAGCTGCGCAAGTGTGACAATATGCTGTCAGTGCGGTGGAAGGACAGACGCGAAGTAAATATGCTGACAACGATTCACACCGGTGCCATGTAGGACACTGGCAAGGTCTATTTTCAGACACGCAACCCCATGTATAAGCCAGACTGTGTCATAGACAGTAACGTGAACATGCGCCTCGTTGATAAGTGTGACATGATGCTTGTGGAGTGCGTGCGCAGGTCTGTGAAGTGAACGAAAAAGTTCTTCTTCCACCTCATGGATGTTGCAGTCCTCAACTGCTTCAATACGTACCTGGTGAAGTCCGGCAAGAAACCGTCTATACGTACCTTCAGTGCCAGCGTTGTGTCACAGCTGCTGGTAAAGTATGGTATGGCTCCATAGTATCTATTTGAGTTATCTTGAGATGATTTCGGGGCTTTTAGTGTCCCCGCGGCCCGGTCCTAAACCAGGCCTCCACCCCCAGGAAGCAGCCCGTTACAGCTGACTAACACCCAGATACCTATTTTACTGCTAAGTAACAGGGGCATAGGGTGAAAGAAACTCTGCCCATTGTTTCTCGCCGGCGCCTGGGGTCGAACCCAGGACCACAGGATCACAAGTCCCGCGTGCTGTCCGCTCGGCCGACCAGCTCCCTTTGTACCCCGCGGAATGCAAGCAACAATGCCACACGCAGCTCCAGACAGACTGCGGGGTAATGAGAACTTCGGGGTACACATGCTGAAGTATATGCCAGGCACAGCATCACGGGAGAAGGGTAAACGTGCATGCATAGTCTGCAGGAACACCACACGCAGACCACATTAAGTTCTTTCCCAAGAGGCAGACAAGAGGAGCTCCAGCATATTTCAACAATCTTAAGTATTGTAGTACAGGATGATGATAGTGAGTGGTGTCCCAGAGAACATAAAGGTATAGTGCTTTTGAAAAATAGGTGAGATAACAGGAATGTGCCAAGGGAAGTGAAAAATTGGATGAGAAAAAGTTGCCCTAGTGTTTTCAGTGCAGAGAAGAACATTCAAGATGGCTGCCGGCAAGAGGAAATACAAAACAAAGCTTGATTTTGCTGGATTCAGTGAAGAAAGCATTGATATAACCAGTCTATACAACAAGTTGGTAAAATTAGATACTATAATGACCTCTCATGTAGAAATAATTAGTAAATTGAAAGAAAGTACTGTAGACACTCGATTATCCGGGATTCGAATATCCAGAAAACGCCCTTATACGGCCAAAATCGTGACCGGATAATGTTATCTCAATATCTGGCCAAAATGTCCATAGGAACCAGAAAATCGGGTGTTTGACCGGATAAAAACCTGGGCCGGTTAACTTGCTGCCGATGTTGCACTATCCGAACAGTCAGCCGGACAAAAAGTGAATTGTCCGGATACGAAAGCCAGTCAGCGGGCCGTACCGTATTAATCCTGTATAGCTGTGGCTCGAGGCGTATGGTGGAGGAGGGGGTGCGGTGGGTGGGTGGTGTCGGGAGAGAGGAGAGCATTGGGAGGAACCACGTGGATACAGGAATTACCATTAATTTTAGAACAATTCATCATAGTCAAAAACAAAAGAAATACTAGTAATTATGTAATAACAAATATATGTTTCCTAAAAACAATTTTCACAGGCTGATGTTTCATTAAAAAATATTGAGCTTTTTCCTCCTGTCGGCTTACGTAACATGTTACAGCTACCCCAAGTGGACCCGTCCAGGCCTGGTCAATCCATGTGCTCCCATCCCTCGTGTTATACCACAGTGCCACGCCATTAGTTAAATATTTTTTTAAATAAATTTTTTATTTTCATAGTAACTTTGAACATTTTTGGCCAAGACTATGTCTGGTAGCAGCATGCAATTGTTCTGGAGGTGTTAAGAGGAAGAAGGTTGTCCTAACAATTAAAGACAAATTACGTGTTATACAACTCAACCAGTGTGGTGTCACAGACAAGCCAAGCACCTTCAACCAGTGAGGTTTCAGCAACTGGCAGTCAAAACAAACTTTGCTTAATGAACTGTACAGTAATTTTAAGTGTTAATTTTAGTGTTGTGTAGTACAGAGCACCACTTGGTTTCCGAACTTTAGTTATCCGAAACTTCCAGTTTCCCGATTGGGGTTGGGGAGTCATGCTACCCGAACAAAGTTCGGGTAGGAAGGGGTCCACCAAGCGTCACGCCGGCTTGTGGTGGTGGGTCGGCGATGGTCCAGTTTGCCCGCTGTGACTTCACAGATTCATGGCCTATTATTCCTATTATTTTGAATTGCCATAAGGCTGGAATGTTCATTCTGTGCTTTTGTTTTACATATCTGCACAATCAAGAAACATCTGTGCACCATGTTGGCTCCAAATGCACGCATTGCGTCAGTGATGGCTGACTGGTGGGTGGATGGACAATGGAGCTTAGGTGGGAGGCAGTATGAATGAGGGGGGGGGGGAGAATCAGTGAGAGAGGGGGGGAGAGAGATGCTAGGAGGGAGGGGGAGGTAGGGAGAGATGTTAGGAGGTAGCTAGGAGAGATGCTAAGAGGGAGGGGGAGGTAGGGAGAGATGCTAGGAGGTAGGCAGGAAGGGATGGAAGTAGTGAGAATTAGGGAGGGAAAGGCAGGCTGGCAGGCACAGGCAGGCACAGGCAGGCAGGCACAGGCAGGCAGACAGGCAGGCAGGCAGGCAGGCAGGGAGTGAGTGGTAGTCACGCGGTTGAACCGCGTGACCTTGAGAGATGGGATGTAGGGGGGCGGGTGGTTTGTTGGTGGTGGGGGTGAGACCGGCTCATTCCCGAAGATAAGCCTAACACACACTACCCGTTAGCATGATGGCAGGGGGGGAGGCAGGCTAGCTGGAAAGGAAGCAGGCTGGCAGGCAGGCAGGCTGGCAGGCAGGCTGGCTGGCAGGCTGGCTGGCAGGCTGGCTGGCAGGCTGGCAGGCTGGGAAGGAGGCAGGCTGGGAAGGAGGCAGGCTGGGAAGGAGGCAGGCTGGGAAGGAAGCAGGCTGGCAGGCTGGGAAGGAGGCAGGCAGGCAGGCTGGGAAGGAGGCAGGCTGGGAAGGAGGCAGGCTGGCAGGCTGGGAAGGAGGCAGGCTGGCAGGCTGGGAAGGAGGCAGGCTGGGAAGGAGGCAGGCTGGGAAGGAAGCAGGCTGGCAGGCTGGGAAGGAGGCAGGCTGGGAAGGAGGCAGGCTGGCAGGCTGGGAAGGATGCAGGCTGGGAAGGAGGCAGGCTGGGAAGGAAGCAGGCTGGCAGGCTGGGAAGGAGGCAGGCAGGCAGGCTGGGAAGGAGGCAGGCTGGGAAGGAAGCAGGCTGGCAGGCTGGGAAGGAGGCAGGCAGGCAGGAAGCGATATATGGGTGTTGAAGTGAACTGTGAACCACGTGACCTTTGAGAGAGTGTGTGTGTGTGTGTATGGGTTTGGGGTGGGGGGTGGGGGTGGTCGGGGGAGAGGGGGAGGTGTGTCGGTGGTGGGGGGAGAGGGGGAGGTGTGTCGGTGGTGGGGGGAGAGGGGGAGGTGTGTCGGTGGTGGGGGGAGAGGGGGAGGTGTGTCGGTGGTGGGGGGAGAGGGGGAGGTGTGTCGGTGGTTGGGGGGAGAGGGGGAGGTGTGTCGGTGGTGGGGGGAGAGGGGGAGGTGTGTTGGTGGTGGGGGAGGGACCGGCTGACTCCGTAAGCCTAACCACACTCCACAGACCTGTGACCCAGATTTGTTTCTTAAATGTACAGTACATCATCGTATATTTTAGGCAGGATGTGCCTGCAGGCTGGCAGGAAACATCCAGAGGATGTTTGCCAGACGTCTTAATAATCAGTTAGGAACAATTAAGGACTTTTATAAAGCGGATCAGGACTTCACTTATTGATGAGTACAATCAAAACACGGTCGCATTTACGCCATGAACCTGACGATTTTTTTCCCTAGAGTTTTTTTCGTAAATTTTTCGGAAAAATTTCTTTTTACATTTCTAGTTTATTTTTTCCCCTCTATTTCTCGTATACGAACTTACATGTTAACCGACGGGTCTCGTCCCCAAGGGGTTCGGAAACCAAGTGGTGCTCTGTATAGGTTACGTAAATTGTCAAGAATTCTTAACTTCAAGATGTGTGGCATCAATGAAGAAGACGAACAACAACAAGGTAAGTTGAGGTTTCTAGTTGAATATTTAATAATTATATGTGGCAAGGCAATTCAAATTATGTTGTTTGTAGTATAAAAATAGTTGGAAATGGTTACTTTTGGACTCAGAGGTGAAAAAGTACCATTATCCGAAACACATGATTATCCGGCTGGGGGGCCTTCCCATATAGTTCGGATAACCGAGTGGAGACAGTAATGTCCATTTAAATAGCAAAGTTGTATGTCTTGAGGCTTTAGTGAAAGACTTGCGCAAGGATATGAATCAATTGGAAACAAATTGCAAAGCCATGTAAGAAGAAAATAAACTCTTAAAAATAGCTTTGGAAGAAGTTAAAGTAAATTTAAACATAAATGACTACAATAGGTTAGGTAAGGAAATTCAACAGGAGAAACAGCTTTTGTCAGCACAGATGGAGGAAGTTACACAGGGAATAGAACAGTGCAAGAAAGATATGCAACTCACCTATGCACAAGTGGCCAAGGAGAAGGAAAAAATTGAAGAAGCTGTAAAGGAAGTCAAACACTGCAGCAACCAAGATAAAACAAACATTAGGCTGGAAGTGAGAAAAGAATTGGCATCTAACCCGAAGTTGGTGCAAAACACAGTTGATCGGAGTAAGTCCCTGATAATTTTTGGCTGCTAAGAAAAGGAGATAACATCTAGGTCAGAAAGAGCTGTAGAAGAAGCAAATGTAGTAGATAAAATTGTTGGCCTCGTGGAAGGTCTTACAACCATAGAGAATGTGTGCGACTGCAGGAGAATAGGCAGATATGTAAAAAGGAAAGATCGGCCTTTGAGGATCACCCTAAATGGTACCAAACAGATGGAAGAAGTACTAAGGAATGCTAGAAAATTACAAAGTGATGAGGATGGGAAAGTGTGGTCGTTAAGACGAGATCTTTCAAAAGAAGATAGGGAGAAGCTGAAACTGAACCTCGCCAAAGCAAAACGTTTAAATGAGAGCAGGAATGAAGAACAAATCGATTCTTTTTTCTACAAAGTGATAGGGGTAGGCAGACCAGTAAAGTGGTACATAAAGGCAAACCAACAAAATCATTAGAGAGAGGGGGAGTGAAATATAAGAAGAGGGGGAACAAGTTCCTGAAGATTGCATACACCAACATAGATGGAGTAAGATCGAAGATACTGGAGTTAAGTGATGTAATACAGCTGCAGACACCAGACATTGTTGCACTCACGGAAACAAAACTTGAAGATGTTATTTTAAATGAGGTCATATTCCCAAGGGGATACTCAATTTGGAGACGGGACAGAAAAATTAGGAAAGGCGGTGGCGTTGCTGTGCTGGTGAAATGTGCTGTGCTGTTGAAATGAAATGTGTTGTGCTGAGTCGGGGACGCCTGAGCAGAGCAGGGAGTCGGGGACTCCTGAGCAAAGCGCGGAGTCGGGGACGCCTGAGCAGAGTGTGGTGTCAATGGCGCCGGAGCAGAGCGCGGTGTCGATAGCACCGGAGCAGAGCGAGGTGTCAATGGCCCCAGAGTAGAGCAGTGTCGGGGACGCTGCTGCAGAGTGCGGTCCCTGACTAAGGGGGACAAACAAAACAAGGCCCCAAAATCTGTTGGTATTACAAATGGGCAACCTGTAAACATGGGATATCAGGAAGAACAAATGGAACATGTAAGTACAATGACCTAGAACGTGCAGAAACTTCCTCAATACAGGTAAATTTACCAAAAGCTGTGAATTCTTTTACCCAGAAATTTGCAAGAACTCTTTGGACAGGAAAGAGTGCTTCAATGCTGAATGTCTAGCTTTTCATATAAGAGGTACCAGGCAAATAAAACTGACAGACCGCCACTATGAAAACAGCCACCACTCCATCGACTGGGATCATTTTTTAGCAAGAGGAGGAGGAGGAGGAGAAGAATGGCTAAAAATTACCAGACTCGACCACCAACTCGGTCAAATGCTAGAGAGGACGCAAACACAGTGGCCTCCTTACCAGAGCCTCAGATATTACACCAAGTAAGGCATTCAGCACTTCCACTAACACGATAACATCATTTATATTTGCCAACATCCAGGGTATAAAAAAATGCAAATCCAACAAAAGTTCACTTTATAGATGGTCTCCTTCATGAGGCAAATGCAGTGTTTGCATCCCTAACAGAAACCCACACAAAGGACTACCATGATGGTGAAATATGGATGTCAGAGTACAATCTTTTCAGATGTGATAGGAAACACCAGCTTCAGGGTGGGGTCAGCCTCTACATCAAAGACACACTCATCTGTACTGAGCTGATAAACACCTCAAATGATATGGTGGAAGTGCTGATAATCAAAATAGAGATCCTAAATGTAGTTATTGTCCTTGTATATAAGTCACCAGAGGCAAACCCTCAGCAGTTTAAAGACCAACTAATGAAAATAGAACACTGCTTGGAAAACCTCACAAATCCAGCTCCGAACATCATCCTGCTTGGGAACTTCAACCTACGGCACCTGAAATGGAAGCATCTGGCTAATACAATAATATCAAAAAGAATACCAGGAAGTAGCCTAAATGAACAGGCACATGCAAATGACCTGCTACGGATGTGCGACAGGTTTGCCTTAAACCAGCAAATAATAGAACCAACTAGGAAGGAGAACACGCTGGACCTTATTTTCACTAATAATGATGAATTGATCAGGAATATAATGATTACAAATACCTGTTACTCAGATCACAACTTAATTGAAGTTATGACAACCATGGGGAATAGACCTTCAAAACCAGTCCAGATTCCCAGTGGAGGAGATTTCAGCAAATTCAATTTCAAAAATAAACAGATAAACTGGGAGCAAATAAACCAGGACTTAACAGAAATAAACTGGGAAGAACAGCTAGAAAATGCAAACCTGAACCAGTGCCTGGAAAAAATAAGCTCAGTAGCTCTAGAAATATGTTCAAACTGCATACCCCTAAGAAAAAAAGAGGAAGAGATGCAGATTGGAACGGGAACGTTGTTCCCTATATAGGCGAAGAAAACGAATCGCGGAACAACTTGAGAGTCGCACCCTATCTCAAGAACGGCGGAGAAGGATTAGGTAGAGAAATAGAAACAATTGAACTCAAGCTACAAGAATCATACAAAACCCAGGAGAGGCAAAGAGAGCAAAAGGCCATCAGTGAAATAGAGAGAAATCCGAAATATTCTTTATCCTATGCAAAATCAAGATAAAAAACCACATCTAGTATCGGACCCCTGCAAAAGGGAGATGGAACTTTCACCTATGACAACAAAGAAATGAGCAAGCTACTGAGGAAGCAGTACGACTCTGTTTTCAGCGAGCCATTAAACGCACTAAAGATTGATAACTCAAAATAATTTTTCATGGATATGATACCAACATCAAATCATATATCAGACATCACCCTATATCCACTGGATTATGAAGAAGCCATAAACAGTATGCCTATACACTCTGCACCAGGCCCGGATTCTTGGAACTCCATATTCATCAAGAACTGTAAAAAACCACTATCGCAGGCCCTCCACATTCTGTGGAGACAAAGCCTAGATACTGATGTTATCCCTGATATACTAAAAACAGCAGAGATAGCACCACTTCATAAAGGAGGAAATAAGGCAGAGGCAAAAAATTACAGACCAATAGCACTAACATCGCACATCATAAACAATTTTGAGTGCTAAGAAGTAAGATCACAAAATACATGGAATCACACCATCTCCATAACCCCGGACAACATGGTTTCAGAACAGGGCGCTCTTGCCATGTCGCAGTTGCTGGACCACTATGATATGGCATTAGATGCTATGGAAGACAAACGAAACGCTGATGTAATTTACACAGATTTCGCAAAAGCTTTTGATAAATGTGACCATGGTGTTATTGCACATAAAATGCGTTCAAAAGGAATTACCGGAAAAGTAGGCAGATGGATCTACAATTTCCTGACAAACAGAACCCAATGTGTAATAGTCAACAAAATAAAATCCAGCCCATCAACCATGAAGAGCTCAGTTTCCCAGGGTACTGTGCTTGCTCCAGTACTTTTTCTCATCCTCATATCAGACATAGACAAGAACACAACCTATAGCACTGTATCATCCTTTGCAGATGACACTAGGATCTTCATGAGAGTAGGCAACATAGAGGACACGACAAACCTCCAATCAGATGTAGATCAGGTCTTTCTATGGGCTACAGAAAATAATATGGTGTTTAACGAAGATAAGTTCCAGCTCATGTGCTACGGGAAAAATGAAAATATAAAAACGGAAACCACGTACAAAACTCAGGCAAATCATAACATAGAACGAAAAGGCAATGTAAAGGATCTGGGTGTACTCATGTCGGAAGACCTTACCTTTAAAGAACACAATAAAGTAGCCGTCACAACTGCAAGAAAAATGACAGGTTGAATTACAAGAACTTTTCACACTAGAGATGCTATACCGATGATGATACTTTTCAAAACGCTTGTGCTCTCTAGAGTGGAGTACTGCTGCACAATGACAGCCCCTTTCAAAGCTGGAGAAATTGCTGACCTGGAGAGCGTGCAGAGATCCTTTACTGCTAGAATCCACTCAGTAAAACATCTAAACTATTGGGACTGACTAAAGAGCCTAAATCTGTACTCCCTTGAGCGCAGGCGGGAGAGATACATAATAATTTACACGTGGAAAATATTAGAGGGGTTGGTCCCAAACCTGCACACAGAAATAACATCACATGAGACCAGAAGACATGGCAGGATGTGCAGAATACCCCCGTTGAAAAGCAGAGGTGCAACAGGTACTCTGAGAGAGAGAGAGAACTATCAACATCAGAGACCCGAGACTGTTCAACACGCTTCCACTACACATAAGGGGCATAACTGGCTGACCCCTCATAGTGTTCAAGAGAGAGCTGGATAAGCACCTCCAAAGGATACCTGATCAACCAGGCTGTGACTCGTACATCAGGCTGCGAGCAGCCGCGTCCAACAGCCTGGTTGATCAGTCCAGCAAACAGGAGGCCTGGTCGACGACCGGGCCGCGGGGACGCTAAGCCCCGGAAGCACCTCAAGGTAATCTCAAGGTAAGGAAAGAACACCTAAAGGTGGAGGAAATAATGACTGCCAATCCACAAGAAGTTGACATAATAGCACTAGAGATCTGCCATGAGGATGATAAACTAATGATCATAAATGCATATAGTCCACTGCCAAGCAGCACATGGTCAAAGGAGGAGCTAGATAGTAAGCGAGAAGGTCTTATAACAATAATGAGGGAGATCATAGCGAGAGCGGATAACGATAGTTCACGACTGTTGATAGTCGGCGACTTCAACTTGAAATCCATAGACTGGGAAGCATATGAATCTAAAACAGAAGATTTTTGGACCTGTAAATTTGTAGACCTCATCCTGGAAACATTCTTGTATCAACGTGTTAAACAAGCTGCGAGGATGAGGGAAGGGGACATTCCCTCCATGCTAGATTTTATATTTACCAGGAAGGAGGAAGAAATATTTGACAGTACCTTCCTCCCTTAGGTAAAAGTGACCATGTCTTTTTGGGAATAAAGTATGCAATGCGTTATAATCTGGAAGACATTATGAAGGTTGATGCAATTGAAAAACCTGACTTTAGGAGAGGACATTATGGCAACCTTAGAAAAATTTTTATTGAGTATAATTGGACAGACGTGTTGCTAGGCTAGGAAGTGAATGAGATGTATGTCAAGTTTTGTGAAATATATGATAAAGGCACAAAAAAATTTATACCAAAACAGAGATGCAGAACTAGGAAACAGGATTGGTTCAACAGAAATTGCGAGAGGGCCAGAGACCAAAAGACACAAAAATGGAATCAATACAGGAAGAGGCCAAACCCCCAAACATACCAGCGATACAAAGATGCGAGAAACAACTACACGGCAGTGATTAGAGAGGCAGAAAGAAATTTTGAAAAAGGGATTGCAGACAAATGTAAAACAGAACCAGGTCAATTCTATAAATTCATAAACAACAAATTGCAGGTAAAGGATAATATTCAGAGGTTGAAAATGAGAATAAGATTCACGGAAAATGAAAAGGAAATGTGTGAAACATTAAACGAAAAGTTCCAAAGTGTGTTTGTACAAAATGAAATCTTCAGGGAACCAGATCCAATAAGAATTCCCGAGAACAACATAGAGCACATAGAGGTGTCTAGAGACGAAGTGGAAAAAATGCTCAAGGAGCTAAATAAGAACAAAGCAGTTGGTCCAGATGGAGTTTCACCATGGGTTCTGAGAGAATGTGCACCTGAACTCAGCATTCCACTTCAACTGATTTTTCAGGCATCCCTGTTTACAATAGTTGTAGCTGATGTGTGGAAAAAGGCTAACATAGTTCCAATCTACAAAAGTGGAAGCAGGGAAGACCCCCTTAACCCTTAAAGTGCACATCACGTCATATGACGTGTTGGACGTTGTTCCAGTCAACTGCGCATCACGTCATATGATGTGTTGGAGTACTACGCAAAATTTAAACGGCACGCGGATACACAGGGTTCACCACACCTTCACCAGGGCTCTTGTAAACAGACTCCATTTTAAAAAAAAAAACGTGGGCCAAACTCCCGGGTGTTATTGGCCTCAGTATTGAGTGAGCAACCAAGCCTGACACACGCAGCATGAGCTAACAGCACTGCTGTTCAGCTTGTGACCACAGCATCGCCTAAAAAGTGCCAAAATATACTTGTTCATGCTATTATGTAGCGATGATATTATTACAGAAGACCCTTGACTGTGATAAAACTGACCAGGGTTCTGATAATAGCAGGATTGTGGTGATATTTAGAGCTGTGCGCCATGGTGGGAGGAGTAATGCTGTGGGAGGGAAGGTGGTGGCGATGTCTTCTGACTGTGTGTGGCCACCTTTTATTGACTGCACTCAGCATACCATCTTAGTGGTTCGCTATGGTGAACACAAATGTAGATACTTATATATAACGTGTGTATAGAGGGTATAAACAGCAAGAGAAGGTTTGGAGCCGCCATTTTGGTGAGGGCGGTGCAGACGACGGAGTTGTTTACTGGGTACCACGATGGTCTTTGGGCACCATACCAGTTTATTTGTGCAAGTATGGTGAATAAAACAGGTAGATATTTATATATAATGTGTGTATATAGCGTAATAACACCACACAGTATTGTTGGAGGAGAAATATTAGTGCGTCTGGCCTTGAGGGCGGCAGCCATCAGCTGACTGTGTGAGGTCCTACGTCTTTGTGCCTTTACTCACCATACAAGCTTAGATGTACAGTTATGGTGAACAAAACATGTAGATACTTATATATAACATCTGTATATAGTGAATTATAGCAAAAACAGTATTGTGGGAGGAGAATGTGGGTGAGTCAGATGACTGGAGGGAGGGCGGGAGTGGCTGGCTGGTACACAGCGGTCACTCCTCGTTACTTTTTGACTCATAATAGCTACTTAGTGGTTTGTTATAGTGAACAAAACATGCAGATACTTATATATAACCTGTGCTTATAGTGTAATAACCGACAAAGTATTTGTTCACTGTTACGGCCCTCTCGGGTCGCAACTGGGTTCTTTCTCTGATGTTAGTAGAGTTTGGGTATCCGGCTCCAAGCTAGTAGTGGCTTTTAAGGGGTGTGCTCCGTAACGCAAGTAAATTAAAGGGGAAGGGAGACAAAGGCAAAAATTTAATAATATAATTATCACCATCACCATAAATAATATATAGATTATCACACGGGGAGGTATAAACACTATTATGTACAACGTGGTCTTCCTCTGAAGACTCTGGACGTTCACGGTGCTCAAGACGAGTGGTCCTGGTTCTCTTGTGGCCTCACGATGAATCCTTTGATTCCCTCGACGAGTCTACCCTGGCCACAGGCCAGCCAAATCACAGTTCCACTGGGGGCACCGTCGTGGAGGCCTTCAACCACAAATCCAGCCTGTAGCTGGCAGGTTCCAATCAGTTCCGCAGGTTAGGCCACTCCACGACCGATACTAGGGTTGCGAGCCCTAGGCAGGAGCCTCGTGTGATTACACAGATCACTCTCCTCACCACAACACCCCAGTGGTTAGTCGTCTCCACCAGTCAGTCCCGGGTACGACAATTCCTCAACTGCCACGTCACAGGCAGGCTAACACCACAGTGTTCATCCGGGGGGGGTGACTCAACTTCTGCAGCTAATACTTGGAGACGTTACGGCTGCCTTGGGTAGACTGACCCAACGTTCATTACAGCAGTCCCAGGTCGACTCTGTAATCAGACACGTCATCAGTACTAGTTACACTCTAGGGCATCTCACTTACAGGCTTAGACACAAACGCCCACCTATCCACTCCATAGATGGCGTTGCTGTCTAAGCGTCACCTCACCAGAGGTCAGCAGCGGCTACGTCACGAGCTGATTAGGACGGGAAACTAGCCCTTGTGGCCAGTATATCTCGTCCTCACTAGATGGCGTCGTCCATTTGGAGGGGGTTTCGGGAGCTGACCCACAGATGGCGCGGTCGTCACTGCTCCGTGCTCGGACGCTGGGCTCGGGTCCGTAACACCTCCTCACCAAAAAGAATTTGGTTTGGGGTTCTATTTATTTCATTTTGGGAATTTTAGTTTGGGAATTTATTTCTTGCGCACTGGGGGGGGTGTCATATTTATAGGCCGCGCAGTTAAAGGGTTAAGGGTTAAATCCAACATGAATGTAACTCATTGTATGTACCTTTACCTGAATAAAAAATCTAAATTTAAATATACACACATTATATACAAGTATCTACATATTGTATGCACCGTAACTGTACACCTAAGCTTGTAGGGTTCCCAAAGAGCATAGTGGCCACCCTCCACACAGCTAGACAAGTCATGCAGACCACGCCACCCCCGTCACCCAAATGGCTCCTCCCAACATAATCCTTTTGCTGATATTACACTAATACACATTATATATAAGTATCTACATTTATGTTTACCATAGAGAACCACTGAGCTGGTATGGTAAATGCAGACAATAACAGGTGGCCACAGTCAGTAATCTCCCTCTCTCAGCATTACTCTTCCCACAAAGCACTAATTATCACAACAATCCTGTTATCACAATCCTGGTCATTTTGATCACAGTCAGGGGTCATCTGTAATACTGTCGTTGCTAAATAATAGCAGTTGCATAGAATAGTGCTAAATAATAGCAGTATTTTGACTTTTTAGGCGATGCTGTGGTCACAAGCTGAACAGCAATGCTGTTAGCTCATGCTACATGCGCCAGCCTTTGTTGCTCCCACAGTCCTGTGGCTCTCACACTGGAGAATATTGCCCACAATTTTTTTAAACATGGCATCGGTTTACAAGAGCCCTGAGGAAGCTGATGTGAACCCCGTGCAGCCGCGGGCCATTTGAATCGTGCCTGGGCACCCTATGGCGTATATATACGCCATGCGCAGTTTAAGGGTCAAGTCTAGCTAGCCTGTGGTCTACCCTCATGCTAATGATGTTAGGAAGTTTGCCGCTCTTATGGATGTGTTTGGAAATACATTGTCTTGGGACGTTATTCAGGCACTGGGGTTTTGGAGGTCGAACAGGCTCTAGGCCATCAGGTTTCTCGTGAACATTCCTGTAGCGTATTGCTTTGTACCTGTAGTGTATTGCTTTAGGGCGTCTGTCACGGCCAACTGTGTCTTCCCCAGATTGAGCTCCTGCAGTGATGTTGCCTCCCTGGTAAATCCGTTTTACATTCTCTGTGGGTAGTTAGCTTCAGGGAGTCAACATGGCTCCTCAGAGGAAATCAGCAGTGAACCTAATGAAATGTCAGTTTCTGGGTGAGCACCGGAGGCTTCCTGACATGCATTTTCAACCAGGCAGCAGTCTGTTTCAAATTCCCTACCTTTCTGTGGTGCCTTCTCTGGTCAATGGCAAGATGACATACTTTAACACTTTCGCGCTCTCGGCGCTCAAAAAAAAACAATACCCCATATGCTTTCGGCACTTCGCGCGCCTACGCGGTAAGACCGAAAAAGTGTACACTCTTCTGACTGTCCTGACAATAATTGAAGGTGCACCTATTTAAATTTGGTGTCACTGTGTTCGCAATAAAATTGTCTATAAGAGCATACCTATAAAATGCCGCCCAAGCATAAGGAGTATCAACACCAAATAAAAAACTATGCAGATCACTCACCGAGAGCGCCAAACAGCAACAAAATGTTTCCACTCTCTTAATGGTTGCGAAGCCTACAGTTGTCCTACATCGCTAATTTTGGTATCATTGGAATCGCAATAAAATTCTCTACACGGACATATGCATATGAATGTTTAATATAGGTAATTGCCCACCCGCAAGAGTGTGTGAAGTGGAGAGTAGTTAGCCGCGAGCGCACTGGCGAAAACACAGGGGGGAAATCATGCTTGGAAAATTTATACGTTTCCTGACCCTACTTTTCTATGTACGTATTTCTTTTTTATACCAATGTGTTCGCAATAAAATTTTCTATAAGATGAACTGTATAACATTTGTACAAAGCATGTGTAAGAGAAGCGCCAAATATAGAACCACGTCGCTCAGTATGCGTTCGCGGCAGAAACGAACGCATTGTTTTCGTTCGTTTGATGTTTGCCATGTTTATACTTGTTGAAACATTTTATAATTTGTATGACAGTGATCGCAGTAAAATTCCCTACACAGACATATACATAACACATACAAATATTTCCCACGTGTTGGATATATCAACGGCTAAAGGGAACCCACTGCCACACGCTCGCCACACCCCCAAACATACTTTGTGTATTTTTTTTTTTACTCATAGAAGTTTATGTGATATAATATTCATTCTGGGAACAAAAAATTCGCAAATAAATTCTCTACAAAACAAAAGTATCCCCATCCATTTCGGTTAAAAAATGGAATTTATAGAAATATTTTTTCAATTGACGAGAAAAGTAGGCAGTTATGCGGAATCGTAAGAAAAACCAGTGACGAGTTATCTAATCGAAAGCGCGAAAGTGTTAATTGTAACGTGTTCATGGGCCATTACTCCCTGTGCCTCTCTGAGGGGGCAAGGTTATGGCTCATGGTCTCTGGCAGGTAAAAGAATTTGGTGACTGATAACCACAACTAATATAGCACTATATCAGTTTGGATAACTTCAGGGAGCCTCTGGGATTCACCCAGAAACAGGCATTTCATTACATTCAATGCTTTTTTTTTTTATTCCTAATATAAATAAGTCACCATGGCACCTAAGAAAGTTAATGATAAGAGCCAATTGAAAGGAAAATTAGTTAGAACCAAGATAGAGATGAAAAAGAACTCATAGTAAAATCTGAAAGTAGTGCCTGTGTGTCTGATTTTGCTGCAAATATCATTAGGCAAGTGTCTTAAGAAAAGCATCCAGCCAATCTTGAGGGAAATCGAAAAAAAAAAAGAGACAAAAAAGAGAGACCCTGAAACACAAATTCCTGAAGTTTTTATGGTAAGGGACCCCCCCTCCCCCTGCCTAACACACATACACACTCCTCTTCCTCACCACCACCTACACACACCCTAAACTCTCATAAGTGCAGGTAAAGTGAAAATATGTGATTAATCCAATTAAATTATTCCTTTTTGGAAAAAAATATTCAAAGGCACTCGAACGGCCTTCTGAAACGAAGTAAGCTAAGGCACCGAGGTTCCACTGTACATGTAGAATAATAACAATTTTGTATGTATCTAATATATTAAAATTACAGTACAGGTACAATAGTTGGCACTTTAATTATGTTGTACTGTCATATTATATAGACTGCAGGGATTGCTAATTTAGTTTGACCTTTTTTCACATAATGAGACTGCAAGCTAAGAGCTGTTATTCTACATTCCTATGCCAGATGACTTGTGGCATTGTGTATATTGTCACTATTGGCTCTCGGTTTTCGAAGCTATCGTCCAAACAGGTTCTTGTGCAAGATACGGTAAATTAAGTTATATATTTTCTTGTGTATTTCAGATTATCAGAATCTCTGGGTGAAAGAATACGAGGGTTAGTACGGGAAGAGGTGACACGTTCATTACAAGAACACCAAGCCATTGTTGATGCCCGAAGTCGTGCCCACACACCTGCCCCAACACCCCACACTCTCAATCCAAAGGTGGCGCAACAACAAGTTCAAACACTAATTTCACAAGGACAGTTCAACACAGCATTTAAGCAGGTTCATATATATTTCTGATTTTGTTTTTTATATAAAATTTGTAATGACTCTTTTTGTAATGATGTATACAATACTGTATTTAGTTTTATTGGGTTGCCTCTTTAGTAACTTCATAGAGCTTATATACTGATACCCTAGGTCATGTGCCATCTTTCACGCATCAAGGACACTCACAGCCTACCAGGAGCAGGGATCAGAATCCTGCACCCTCATTGGAGGCAGTGTGTTTTGTTCCAAAAAAACCTCATGTTGAGAGAGAACCTCATCAAAGGGGCAGAAAGTGGGGGGGGGGGGGGGAATCCCAGCATTGAATGTAATGAAACGCCATTTTCTGGGTGAGACCTGGAAGCTCCCCGGAGCTTATCCAGGCTGATATGCTAATGTCAGACATCAGTCATGCATCAGTCATGTGTATGGAGCTCTATGGGCCTACCGGGAACCACGAGCCAGAACCTGGCCCCCTCAGAGAGGCAAGGGGAGCAATGGCCTATAGAAACCCCCGTGTGGTTGGAAACATTCTATGTCTGCCATCAACCGGGTCAGGCACCCAGGAAGGTAAGTGTCCCAAAACAAACCCCTATTCTTGTGAAAATTGCTACCACAAGCCAAACAAGTGGATAGAACTCTCCTAAAAGAAACGAGCAAACGATCATGATGTCACACGTCACAGTGCCACTATCTGCGCAGCTCCCCCCTCCCCGGGAGGGGGAAGGGGGAGCCTCAGACCTACCGTGCCAGCTATCCACCATCAGCTCTAAAGCTGGATGTCAAAAAACGCAAAAACACGCTGACCAGAGGGAGGGAGGGATGCCGGGGAGCCTCTGGGTCTCGCCCAGAAAATGTCATTTCATTACATTCAACGCTGGTTTTCTGGAGAGAGTCCCTTAGGCTTCCCGGAGCTAACTACCCACAGAGGAAATAAGAGGGACGTACCTGGGAGGCAGTCACCGCACACACTCTAACTCACAGTCGAGACAACTGGCTGCAACTGCCAACCCAAGGCGATACAGGCCCAAATGGGCCCGGAAACGACCACAAGATATCGAGCAGGCAGACCCCTGTATGACCGCCAAAGCCCCGTGTCAGCCAGGACATGCTGCCAAGACGGCAGCAAGAGCAGCAAAGCTACGGATGTCATGGGCACGGGGATAGAACGCATGTTGGCTAGCCTCAATAACATGGTGGACGACCTGGGAGACCCTCACCCGCGAACAGGGAAGGGAATCGGATCAACCCAAAGCGCGTCCCGGACACAGAAGCCGCGGCGTGCAAATAACAGTGGAGGGCTGCAACCGGACACAAAACATGATGCACCCCCGGCCCGACCAACCAAGTACCAACAAACCAGGGACCCCTCCAGAAAGCAGCAGTCTCATTCCGTGCCAGAAAAGAGGGAGACGGCTGCAACTGAGCAAACCTAATGCCACAACCAAAGGAGCAGAAACCCCTGCGCCAGAGGAGAGCAGGAACCTCACCGACCCAACCCCCTAGAGGCAAATGCCAACAGGAAAAGAGCCTTCGAGAAACAAACCTGAACCGCAGGGGCCACAACAAACCGAGGAGAAGAAAGAGCATGCTGTCCAAAGACCAGGATGGCTCGGGCAGCGCATGAGCAGGCCGGAGGTGAAACAACACATGAGACGGCTTACGAAGCGGCACAGATATAACACCAAGACGGAAAGCAAGCTGAAGCGGCTGTGCCAGCGCCGCACGAAACGAAGCGTTTGTATGCGGTAAAATGACGGCCCCGAACCTCTACCAGAAAAGTCAAGCCAACGCCAACAAACGCAGCCACCTAAGAAGGGACAGAAGGAAAAGGAAGGACCGCCAAAAAAAACCATACTGCTACCAAGAAGAAGCACGCAGGTGGGACATCAACAATGAAGCCACCTGACCACCAACTGAAGGCGAGAGATTAGAGGCAAAACCTAACCAGCCCCGTCAAGGTTCAGTTAAGCCTAGGAAGAGGAGGAGCCGCGGGAAGATCTCGGGTGCGACCACCGAGCAAGCAGAGCCGGAAACCCAAGCCGGCAAAGGAGATGGAACGTCTGCCGAACAGAAAATTCCCCAACGCGAGCAAGCTCGCCAGGAGATCGGAGACTACGGGTCTGACGCAAGACTCCAGAGAAGGAACACCGAAAATGCCAACAGGCAGGGCAAGCCAGGAAAACAGAAACCCCAAACTTGGCAACAGGAGGGCCAAAAGGCACAAACAAAATACACAACAGTGTGTAGGAAAAAACAAGAAAAAGATCAGAACATCAGCCCCAGCACCAGCGACCAGGGACAAGAGTGAAGCAGGAAGATGAGGAATGGAGAAGGCATGCAGCAAGTCGGGAACGAAAGGTCGCGACCAACCCACAGAGCTGCAGACCATGTCCCAACAAGTCACGCCAACAACACAGAGTCGCAGGCCCTATCCCAACAAATCAAAATGAAGAAGGTGCAGAGGTTCACCACCAAACTAGTACCCGAACCGAGGGGTACAAGCAACGAAGACAGATGAACATGAAGATGAACACAAGTGCACACGCACCATGCAACACAGGCAGAAGGAGCACCACAAAGGAGTCAAAGAAACACAAGAAAGAAACATTCCAGTGGCAGAGTAGTAAACAAATGGAATGCATGAGGAAGGGAAGTGGTGGAGGCTGACCCCACACACAGCTGCAAGTGCAGACATGATAGAGCTCAGTAGATGTCAGGGAAGTGACAGGAGAGGCAGGACAAAAGAGCCAAGTTCATCCCAAGGAAGTACAACCAGGGGCGGACAACTAGGCGAGGACAGATAAACCAATGTACATGGAAGGGTCAAGCCAGGCACTCCAAGACGGGAAAGGAATGAGGGACCCCAGATAAGACCACGAAAAACGCCACAATCAATCCCCCACCACACATCCCCAGGCATAAAACTACAGCAAAATGTCACATCCTAACACAGTAACAACTACCACATGTTACTGTGGTACATGTTACTAATGCACATGTACAGTAGGCAGAGATGTGGTGGAGGCTAACTCCAGACAGTTTCAAATGTAGATATGATAGAGCCCAGCAGGCCCAGGAACCTGCACTCGAGGTGATTGATGGCTGAAAGGCGGGACCAAAGAGCCAGTGCTCAGTCCACGCAAGCACAACCAGGTGAGCACAACTAGGCGAGTACATAACCTGCACCTCAACCATCGTACCTCATAACATGGATAAGGTGGGGTCCCTTGATCGACTCGAGCATGGGTTGGACATGCATAAGAGTGGGACTGGACGGGTAGAAATAGGAGCTGCCACGTATGAGCCAACAGGCCCTCAGCAGTCACCTGTGTGCTGACGGTTTTATAATCGTATCCAAAAACCATAAACCAGCGCCTGGCCGAAAGAGACGCCAAACCGCAGAAACTCGCCTGCCGAACATAGGCACGATCGTGTCACGACACGACGTAGCCAAGATGATCCCGGGAGCACCGCCAAGGGAAGAAGGCCAGAGCCGCACACGCAGGAGAGCAGGGTAGAGGCGAAGGAGGCGCCCCACACCCATGACACAGGGAAAACCTCGGCGTCCTCCCCATAGCTGCAATCCAGAACACCCCAGTAGCTACGGGGCACGGACCAAAGAATGGAGAAGAGTGAGAGGCGAAGCACCCGAGAGAAAAGGATGCAAAACACCAGCACTTGTGCATACTGCCAGACCAAAACAAACTCCCATGGCGCATGCGCACGACACGATGTCCGAACTGCACAACCTGCTCGGCAGGAACGCGCCAACTAGGACTGCTTTACAAGTAGCCAAACAGTTCGTGACCCGAGTTAATCGCTAAATAGAAAAAACAGTCCAGCTCTTGGGACAGGAGCTAAAAAAGAAGTAAGCAGCGATATACATCGCTGGCTTATGAAATGAATACAATGAACCTAATCGGGAACCCAATTGGGCTACAAGTAGCCCAATCTGGCATCCCGGACTAGGAATATGTAAAGAAAACGAGCAGTGCCGAGACAGAGCACGGAGAGAACAACCCCAAGCCCCAACACCAACCAAAACGGGGCAGCCTCTGGGCTTCTGGGATGTTTGAGACCATCAAAGCTCAACGTGCAATGCCCGTGCTGCCTGCACCCGCATAGTCAGCATAAGACTGGGTAACCGAGTCACAAACAAGCATCAAAACTCGCAGGACTCCGGGCTGAAGGTGTCACAGACCCCACAGGCAGCAAACAGAGGCAAAGACAGATTCACCCGGAGACAAGGGGACAGAGCAACCCTCAAACTTGCTGGAAGTGGGGGGTGGGGACTTCTGGGTCACATCCATTGGACCTGCGCACCCCTAATGGTTTCCCAGGGTCCTGAGTGCTTACTATAATAGGACTCGCGCTCAGGTAATCCCAGGCAGGGTACTGCTAACCGGTGCCCAAGTCTACCAAACAACCTTCTAAGAACTGAACCCCCGGGTCGTGTACACTCACAGGATCCTAGCTGGGGGAACCACTGGAAGAAGGAAGAATACTAAGCACACAGGGGACAAGAGCAAAGGCAGAACCCCCCCCCCCCCTCCACCAGGCAGACAAATAAAAGAAAACCCCGCAAGAGGACAGCGTACCCAGGCGGAACAGAGCCGGCCACCATGATTGGTGAAAACAAGCTGCACAGTATCCTGCGCCCCACCAGTGCAAACTGCCCCTTACCCTAAAGCGAACAAGGGAGACAGAACACCCGAGCACACAAAGGGCAGCCGAAAACCAAGCAGTAAACGGCCTAGCAGGGGCAGAACCCAAGGAATTTTTGGAAGGTGGCCTCAAGCCCCAAGGGCAGTACTTACAGGGCACCTAGGGAAGGAAACCCTAGGCACATGCAACCCGAGTACTAGAGAATCACTCCCGGCTCACACACACCCTAGAAGACAGTCACCACACTCTAGGTACAGTGCTGAAACCACTGGAGCCAGAGCACACAACCTCAGCCTCTAGCATCAGCCGAAGAATTGATGGTGGATAGCCGGAGCGGTAGGTCTTGGGCTCCCCCTTCCCCCTCCCGGGGAGGAGGGAGTTGCGCAGACAGCAGCGTGCTGACGAGTGACGTCATGATCGTTTGCTCATTTCTTTTAGGGGAGTTCTATCCACTTGTTTGGCCTTTTGTAGCAATTTTCACCATACTAGGGAGTTTGTTTTGGTACGCTTACCTTTCTGGGGTACCTGACCCGGTCGATGGCAGACATAGAATGCTTCCAACCACATGGGGGTTTCTATAGGCCATTGCTTCCCTTGCCTCTCTGAGGGGGCCAGGTTCTGGCTCGTGGTTCCCGATAGGCCCATAGAACTCCAAACACACGACTGATGCCAAAGTCTGACATTAGCATATCAGCCTGGATAAGCTCCGGGGAGCCGAAGGGGCTCCCCGCAGAAAATACTTGAAGACATGTTTCGTATGAACGAGTTCCAAACAAAACTCAAAACAATAAAAACAATAAAATTTCATCACTGCTTCTTCATGTGGCTTCTAGATGGTAGCACTAGACATCCTAGAGTCTGACACTGCCAAGCCCAGCACAGGTTATGACTTTTCTGGGTGTTCATCAGCTTTATTTGCCACAAGTCATCCTTCTACACAATATCTGCATACTACGTTGATAGGTATTTTCATCCTTGTGCTTTTTGTTGTTTGTCCCCAGTGTTGGCCATGCCTCTTTGTTTTGGGGGGGAGGGCTTTGGCTATGACTTGCTGCAACCCCCTTTGGATTTAAAGACTTATTGTATTCCTTTTGTAGCCATACATGTGGGTACAGGAGCAGACCAATATGTGACTCCTGTTAGCAGTCAGTGTTTCCAGCCCGTCGTCTCCAGTGTTCACGTCACTAAACTGGTGTACTAAATTGCCCAAACTTAACCTAACAGAGGAACCACGAATAGAAAACAGAACAACACGTCAATTTTGCGAGCCACTATGGTTTTCAGTACGTTAGTTTTTTACCTTAGAGGATTTATACGTCAAAATGCTATGTACTATTCAAGAGGGCGGGGCTGGAGCCTTCCCTTTCCCTAGCTCATGATAAGCCTTTCCCACTAGTTTCCCCTAGAACACAACGTGTCAATAAGCTTACAACCATGTACCCAATTACTGCTGCGTGAGCAGAGGCGAACAGTTAAGGAATGGGGCCTAGTAAAAAATGCACAAGGTAGCTTCGCGGCCAGGGGTCTAAACCCAGACCAAATTGCTCGCGAGGCGCGGGCTGTGTGCACTACCACTGTGCCACAAGAGACTTTCCTCTTTGGGAGAGGACTCTGCAGGAATCTGGTGCATGGATCAAGATGAGTGGGGGTAGCAGGGAATTTGAGAGGGGCTGTAAGGGGTGTAAAGGGTGGCTGTAGGGGGTGGGGTGGAGAGGGGCTGTAGTGGGATGGAATACATCCTTGAAATTAACAAGCATGCACATAAACATAGATGTGTGTATCTATAGAACCAGTGAAGAGCAGGGGTGCCATAGGCACAATCAGAGAACACTGTATAAATATCAGAGTTCCACGGTTGTTCAACATCCTCCCAGTGAATATAAGAAATATTGGCGGAACAACTGTGGACATCAAGAGAAAACTAGATTGTTTTCTAAAAGAAGTGCAGGACCAACTGGGCTGTGGTGGGTATGTGGGCCTCCAAGCAGCATCCTGGTGGACCAAGCTCTCACAAGTCAAGTTTGGCTTCGGGCTGGGCTTGGGGAGAAGAACTCCCAGAACCCCATCAAGCAGGTATCTAGGCACGTCCATGTATGCTGACATTCTCGTGGGAAAATCTTTCAGCAGTCGCCTGGTGTACTTCGCAAGACGAGAGAGCAAGTGTATCCTGACCTATCCTCTGATGCCTCCGTTCAACTAAATTGCTAAACGTGAGGAAGGCACTGAATATTCCATGTGTAAGTGATTGTATCACTGAAATTAATGCTTTAATTGGTATCAAACTGCTTAGGCTAACCCAAGCATCCTTTGCTTAAAATTAACCTTAGGCTGGTAAGGGCCTGATGGCTGTGTGGACAGCACTCGGGATTCATAGTCCTAAGGTTCCGGGTTCGATCCCCAGTGGAGGCGGAAACAAATGGGTAGAGTTTCTTTCACCCTGATGATCCTGTTCACCTAGCAGTAAATGGATACCTTGGAGTTAGACAGCTGCTGTGGGCTGCTTCCTGGGATGTGTAACAAAAAGGAAACCTGGTCGAGGACCTGACCGCGGAGACGCTAAGCCCCGACATCATCATAAGATAACATCAAAAAGATAACCCTGGCCAGTCTCATAGTTTTCACTCGTTTATTTTTGTCTGGAAGGTGGGATACTGGATGTAGTGGCCTTGTTCACTGGTTGTGCTTTCTTACCCATTGTTTTTGGCTTTCTATTAGGGGGGTCAGGCTGCCCTTGAGTGGTGTTCCTATCTTTTCTGGGAGAGCTTCCTCATTGGTTGTGTAGCTACCACCTGGATAAATGTAGACTCGTGTCACACCAGTCCATTGGGAATCAATCAAATTTCTACTAGAGACCATAGCCAAAAGCTGATTCATTGAATAAGGCATAAACAGCAGGGAACTCGGTCACTCCAACCGAGAGAATAAGCCACCAGAAACATAGAGCAACAGAAAGAGACAATATCAATGAAAATTTTAACAACTGTAGGGGTCCAAATTTTTAGCAGTAAATAGGTACCTGGGAGTTGGACAGCTGTGCCTCTCAGAGGCAGAGAGAGCAGGTGACCCACTTCCCTCCCACCCAAGACTCTTCAGGTCTCCCCAAGTCCTCTAAGTCAGTTATGTCACTGATTGGACATGAGTGAATGTCCCCTGTAGGACTCCTAGGTTGTCTACAAGCCACGCGGGTCCTACCTGTTGAATACCCGTTGATGATTCTGAAGATCAAGGTTCCTGCGGCCCGGACTCTAACCAGGCCTCCTGGTTGCTTGTCGGGTCAACCAGGCTGTTTGATGTGGCTGCTTGCAGTCTGACGTATGAGTCACAGCCTGGTTGATCAGGTATGTTTTGAAGGTGCTTGTCAAGTCATCTTTTGAACACTGCCAGAGGCCAACCAGTTATGCCTCGTATGTGTAGGGAAAGATTGTTCAAAAGTCTTGGGACTTTAATGTTGATAGGGTTCTCTCTCTCAGCTCGGCATGCTTATTGCATCTCTGCATTCAGTGGGCTTACTTTACACATCTTGTCATATCTTCTGGTCTCATGTTGTCATTTCTGTTACCTGGTTGATGGGGTTCTGGGAGTTGTTCTACTCCCCATGCCCGGCCCGAGGCCAGGCTTGACTTGTGAGAGTTTGGTCCACTAGGCTGTTGCTTGGAGCGGCCCGCAGGCCCACATACCCACCACAGCCCGGTTGGTCCGGCACTCCTTGGAGGAATAAATCTAGTTTCCTCTTGAAGATGTCCATGGTTGTTCCAGCAATATTTCTTATGCTTGCTGGGAGGACGTTGAACAACCGCGGGCCTCTGATGTTTATACAGGCATACCTCAGAATACGAGTTTAATCCGTTCCTGGAGACGCCTCGCCTTCCGAAAACTCGCATTCCGAAGTTAATTTCCCCATAAAAAATAAAGGGAAATGAATTAATCCGTTCCTGACTACCCCAAAAACCCCACATCAAACTAAATTTTTATACCTAATTTACCTAATTCATCTAAATAAACCTACAAAACTGTGTTCCAGTTATTACTTACCTTGCTGTCGAGTGCTGTAGGCGTATGGAAGATGGTGAGGAGGGGGGAGGAGGAGAGGAGTTACTGTTTGGAAGGGGAGTCCCCTTCCATAATCACATCACATAACCCCATGCCTTGTAACACTATGGATACCACTTCTCTTTCTAAATTTTTCAAACCAGCCCCTGCTTGCCTTAAACTCTTTCTTATCTGCATCACTCGTTGCAGGGGTATTCTTTAGAAGGTCTTCGTGCAACACCCTGGCTTTCTCACAAATAATGGCCTCCGAAACACAATCACCCCTCAACTCCTTGTCGTGTATCCAAATTAATAACAACTTTTCCACTTCTTCAAGTATTTGTGGTCTTTGTGCCGTTAATGTTCTTACTCCTTTTGCCACTTTAGCACCCATAATCTTATTTTTCTTCTTAAGTATAGTGCATATTGTTGATGTGGCTTTGTTGTACTGCCTACAAAGTTCAACAACACGTGTACCGATCTCATGCTTCCGAATGATCTCTTGTTTTTCCTCTATTGTCATCCTCACATGAGCTTTCTGGCCTTTATCCTTACCACTGGCTTTCTTGGGACCCATGGTGAGATATATAATAACAAATTGTATAGACAAATCACCAAAAATCCAACAAAACGCTGAAAATCCGCGAGAAGAATTGATGTGGGGGTAGTCACTGAGCGCGAGACAATGGTAAATTGAGGGGCGGAGGGGCGACGATCGCCGAACCACCACGCGCTAGGTCGGCCTGTACGCGTATCAACAAACTCGTGTCCCGAAGTAACCCTCGCCTTCTGAGACAAATTTTTGGAGTAAATACTGCTCGCCTTCCGAAAACCTCGCATACAGGGACAATCGCATTCCGAGGTACCACTATACAGTGTTCTCTGATTGTGCCTATGGCACCTCTGCTCTTCACTTGTTCTATTCTGCATTTTCTTCCATATCGTTCACTCCAGTACATTGTTATTTTACTGTGTAGATTTGGTACTTGGCCCTCCAGTATCTTCCAGGTGTATATTATTTGATATCTCTCTCATCTTCTTTCTAGTGAGTACATTTGGAGGGCTTTGAGACAATCCCAATAATTTAGGTGCTTTATTGCGTCTATGCGTGCCGTATATGTTCTCTGTATTCCTCTATTTCGGCAATCTCTCCTGCTCTGAAGGGGGAAGTGAGTACTGAGCAGTACTCAAGACAGGACAACACAAGTGACTTGAAGAGTACAACCATTGTGATGGGATCCCTAGATTTGAAAGTTCTCGTAATCCATCCTATCATTTTTCTGGCTGTTGTGTGCAGGTCCGGCAAATCTGTGTGCAGATTTGGAACATGTCATTTTAATATCCTGTACTTTCAAAGTGTAAATTATTATGTATCTCTCCTGCATACTAGGGTGCCTGACAGCTGAGTGAATAGCGCTTATTGCACCAAATGCTTATTGACAATTGGGCAAAAAGTTTCTTTCACCCTGATGCACCTGTTACCTAGCAATAAATAGGTACCTGGGAGTTAGACAGCTGCTACAGGCTGCTTCTTGGGGGAATGTGTAACAAAAAGGAGGCCTGGTCGAGGACTGGGCCGTGGAGATGCTAAGCCTCAAAATCACCCCAAGATAACCTCAAGATAAGATACTCTCTAGGGAATACAGATTTTAAATTGTTAAGCTGTCCCAATAATTTAGATTATTTACTGAGTGGATTCTAGCAGTAGAAGATCTTTAAGATAATTTATTTTGGGGGGAGCCCCTTTGGCTCCTCAGAGCTATCCAGGCTGATATGTATATCTCTAACCTTTGGCATCAGTCAGTGTGGAAGGAGTTATAGGCCTACCAGAGACCACGGGCAGAACCTGGGGCCAGATTCACGGAGCAGTTACACAAGTACTTACGAATGTGTACATCTTTCCTCAATCTTTGACAGCTTTTGTTACATTTATTAAACAGTTTACAAGCATGAAAACTTCCCAATCAACTGTTGTTATTGTTATAAAAGCCTCTTGGTGCTTTGGAGCTCATTAACTTTTTAATAATTGTAAATAAAGCTGCCAAAGATTGAGAAAAGATGTACAGGTTTGCAAGTGCTTGCAAACAGCTTCGTGAATCTGCCCCCCCCCCCCCCCTCAGAGAGGCACAAGGAGCAATAGCCTATAGAAATGCACATGTGATTTGGAGCATTTTATATCTACCATCGACCACGACAGGCACCCAGAAAGGCAACTGCCTCAAAACAAACCCCTATTCTGGTTAAAACCAATTAAAATAGCCAAACAAGTAGACAGAACTCCCCAAATGAAAACAAGCAATCAAGCATGATGTCACACGAGCCGTGCCGCTTGTCTACACAGCTCCCCCCTCCCCGGAAGGGGAAAAGGGGAGCCCCCCAGACCCACCGCACCAGCAATCCAACCATCAGTTCTTAGGCAGATGTGATTAGGCACGGTCGTGTGGCTCCAACTCCGGATTCTCTTGCTGTGCTGTGCTTGGTGTTCATTAGTGCTCTTATGGTGGCATGCGAGCTGGGAGTAATACTCACAGGTACTCGGGCTGCGTGTGCTTAAGGTTCTCTTCCCCGAGTGCCCTGTAAGTACTGCCCTTGATGCTTGGGGTTCTCTTCCACAAGTTGCCTTGGGGTCTACTTCTGTGGTCTTTTGCTGCTTGGTGATTGACCACCCCAAGTGTTAGGGGGGTTTTTCCTCCCTTGTTTACCTTGGGACGAGTGGTAGTTTATTGCACTGGTGGGGTGCGGGGTACTGCGCAGCTAGTTTTCACCTTTTACAGCGGCCGGCTCTGCTTCTCTTGGGTACGTTATCCTCTTGCAGGGATTTTCTTTTCTTTTTGTTTTGGCCGGGTAGAGGGTCTGCCTTGTGTCCCTTGCCCCTGTTTAGTTAGGGTGTTGACCTCCAGTGTTCGGTGGTACCCCTGCTTCGCCCCTGTGAATGGATACGTCCCGGAGGTTCGGCTTTAGCAGTTTGTTTAGTAGACTTGGGTGCCGGTTAGCAGTACCCCACCTGGGCTTGCCCTTGTCTCAGGGCGATGCTCATTGTTTTTTCCTCCATTATGCTGCCTATTGTCAGTGACACCTTCGACCCTGAGTCCTGCAAGCACTGTTGCTTGTTCCTGACTCAATTCACCCAATCTGATGATGACTATTCGGGTGCAGGCAGCTCAGGCGTTGCATGCTAGGTTTCGGTTGCTGCAATGCTCTCGGTTGGTTGCTTCCCTGGATGCCCCAAGGCTACCCCACTTTGTTTATAAGGACCCGGACTTGGGGTTGGTGGTCGCTTCGACCTAGGTTCAGTCTGCACCCCCCTCGTTCTTCCCATTCTGTGGTTCATTCTGCCCCCCCCCCCCCCCTCTCTTCCCCCTTGCTTCTGGTTGTGAAGCGTCTGAGGGCTTTGGAGTCGGGGTGGGGTCTAGAGGTTTCTGAGAGACTGGCAGTTTCAGGGGTTGCCCCTTCCAGAGAGGCGACGGAGGCATTCGAGCCCATTCCTCCAGCCATAGCATCGGGGTCTGACCAGTGGGCCTCTTGTCTTCCCGCGTTTCCTGCTGCCCTGGTTTTTTCTTGTGAGACCGAGGCCTTGTAGGAGATCTCGCCCCTGGGGCCTGACTTGAAGGCTCCTGGGGTTGGTGAGGAGCTGACTTTTGGGCATTGGGCCCCGTTGGACCCCGCCTGGGTTTTCAAGCCCTCCAAGCGAGGCTTACTGATACAAGGAGTATCAGTACCTTTCCTTCCTCTGCTTACAAGTTGGATTTGGGTTCAGCTCTTCCCCGGGTTCGGTTCCGTGTCCCTGCGGGTCCTTCGGTTCCATCCTTCTGGAAGTTTTCGGACTCCCGTGTCTTGCCTGCTGAGTTGCAGGTGGCCATTGTGGCTTACCTCCTGCGCGACCCGGATTATGCTTCTATAATGGATCCGTCTTCCTTCAGGTTTGGATCTTCGTCTCCTTACTGGGTCCATTATAAGGTTCTGGAGTTGTCCTGGCTTGCGAACTGCTCGTTGCTGTCGTTGGAGGCTTGGAGTGCCTTCTGCCGTGCTTGCATGCTTGAGTGGCGAGAGGCATCGACTTCGAGCACCTTAATGAATGCTTGTTCGCTCCTGCCCTTCTGCGGGATGTGGGTGTGGTTCAGCTTCATGTGCAGGTCCTAACCCTTTCGGCTGCGCTTGTGGCTGAGGACTTGTGCGCTTGTGGCTTGTTGGCTTCAGTCCTGCATTTCTTTTCCCTCCTTGAGCTGTCCTCAGACTGGCATTCTGAGGATGTTGAGGCGCTTAGGGCCTCAACATCCTCAATAAGGATGTTACTGATGTTACTCAACATACTCCAGCCGAGATCAATGCACCGGATCCCGTTCCCGGGTCCTGTGCATTGGTCTCGGCTGCTGGTTTGTCGTCTGTGCTACCTGAAGCTGTTTGCACCGATCCTACGGGATGCCGTGATACGGTTTTTGCTCATTTCCTCCTTGGAATCTGCTTGGGCCCTGGCTCCTGCATTGTCTTCGCCTTTTTGTCCCTTGTTGTTTGCAGACTCTGCGGTGGAGATGTATCTACAAGCTGCTGCTTTCAGCTGTCGTCCGATGTCTGACTTGTTGGTTCTCCGGGGGGGGGGGGGGGGGTGCTCGCACCGGAGGTGTCGTGCCTGGGTTTGGGATTAACATAAGAACATAAAAACAATGGTAACTGTAGAAGTCCTATTGGCCCATATGAGGCTGCTCCTATTTATAACCACCCAATCACACTCGTATACATGTCCAATCCACGCTTGAAACAATCGAGGGACCCCACCTCCACCACGTTACGCAGTAATTGGTTCCACAAATCATCAACCCTGTTATCGAACCAGTATTTACCCAAGTCTTTCCTAAATCTAAACTTATACAATTCATACCCATTGTTTCGGGTTCTGTCTTGTGTTGATACTTTTAATACACTATTAATATCCCCTTTGTCCATTCATCCACTTGTAAACCTCTATCATGTCACACCTAACTCTTCGCCTTTCCAATGAATGCAATTTAAGCTTTGTTAATCTTTCTTCATATGACAGGTTTCTAATTTGGGGAATTGACTTTTGTCATCCTACACTGGACACGTTCAAGTGAATTTATATCCATTCTATAGTACGGCGACCTGCATAATCTAAATGGGGCCTAACCAGAGCAAGATATAGCTGAAGAACAACACCAAGTGTCTTGTTACTAGCGTTTCGATTCATAAATCCCAGTGTCCTATTTGCCTTATTATGAACATTCATGCATTGATCCTTAAGGTTTAAAATTCTTACTAATCATAACTCCCAGATCCCTCTTGCAATCCGACTTCACAATCTCATCCTCTCATTCCTCTCATCAAGGTGGGCCACTGGCACCAGGTTCGGGGTCAGCACCGCCTTTGGAACCATCTATGTCTGGTCGGTGCTGTGATCGCTCTGTGCGCAGATTGGGTTCTCGTAAGGGGCGTCAGCCCTTTGGCGGTTCACCCCATTGACGGGGTAATGGGGGGGAGGCTTGCTCTGTTCCCTCGAGCCTGGTCTCATGATTTGTGGGCATTTCAGGTCATTTTCTGCATCCAGCGGTGGCATTGGGTGGCCCCTCCTCCTCCGGGAGGTTTGGGGCAGGCTTCCTCTCCTGTGCTCTGTCAGGTCGTCTCGGATTGGGTGCTCTTGGGCATGGTCGAAACGACGATATCCCTCAGGTGGGTTTCCTACCTTTTTCCAGTTCTGAAACGGGGCTGTGCGGACCTGCGGATCATTCTGGACTTGTCCCATCTGAACCCCCTGGGTTGCTTGCCCCTCCTTTTGGATGACCACACTGTCCCAGGTCCGGCTTCTGTTGGAGCGGGGCACTATGTATTGGCACATCCCTATTCATCTTGGGTTCAGGGACTGGCTCGGTTTTGTTGTGGGGCGTCAAGGTTACAGTTTTCGTTGTCTCCCATTAGGGTTGAACCTGGCTCCTCGCGTGTTCACGCACCTTACTCTGATTGTCATGGCCCGTTTGTGTCTCTTAGGTGTTTGGATGCTGGCATACTCCCATGACTGGCTGGTCTGGGCTTCCAGCCGGTCCACTTGTCTGCTTGCTAGGAATTTGGTTCTTTCCCAGCTCGCCAGATTCGTGTTCATGGTGAACTGGAGGAAGTCCCATTTGGTTCCCTCCCAGGTTCGAACTTGGCCAAGTTTTGTTTAGGACTCTCGGACCGCTTCCTTGTCTCTCCCTCCAGAGTCTCCTTCCGCTGCGGTCCCGCCTTTGCCTATTTCAGTTTTCCCAGGTCACTCGGTGGTTGCTCGAGGGTTTGTGCCTGAACTTTGCCGTGATGGTCTATCTGCTGGGTTGGGTATGGCTTAGTCGGCTGTTCTGGTTTCTTCAGAGCCATCCCTTCCGCTTCTCTCACGATCGCTGGGTTCGGCTGGTAGGTGGGCCATGCGTCGGTTTCTGCGTCACCGGCTTCCTCTTCGGGCTTTTTGGGGTTTAGTGTCTTGGCGCCTACCCGAGCCCTCACTCGATGTGTTCACTGATGCGTTGTTTCTGGGCTGAAGCCTTGTGGCCAGTGCTCACCAGGATGGCCAGGGGCAGTGAGGTCCGTTCTTCCGTCGAGCCCACAGCACGGTGCGGGAGTTCGCGACGGAGTGGTATTCCTTTCGGAGGATTCAGGTTGCCCGTGGATCGGCAATCTGGCTCCATTTGGACTGCATCTTAGTGGTTCATTGTCTGAACCGTGGAGGTTCAATGCAGTCCTTGGCTCTCTGGGGCTACCTTGAGGTTACCTTCATCCTACCTTGAGGATATCTGGGGCTAAGCCTCCCCGCGACCCGGTCATCGACCAGGTCTCCTTGTTGCTGGACTGGTCAACCAGGCTGTTGGATGCGGCTGCTCGCAGCCTGATGTATGAGTCACAGCCTGGTTTATCAGGTATCCTTTGGAGGTGCTTATCGAGTTCTCTCTTGAACATTGTGAGGGATCGGCCAGTTATGCCCCTTATATGCAGTAGAGGCTGGTCGTTTCGGGTTACTCGTCTGCTGAGTTCTCGGGGTTTGACTCTCCTGGCGGTTCACGTTCGAGGGGTGTCCAACATTCTGGAGGATGGCCTGTCTCGGTTCGTTCCCCTGTCCACGGAATGGATGGTCTACGCCGACTCCTTCAGTTGGCTCTGCCAGACGATCAGGCGTCCGGATGTGGACTTCATCGCATCGACGTTGTCGGTGTCTTCTGATATATGTCGTGCCCTTCCCCGACTGCGACGCCGTCAGGGTCGATGCCTTTCGGCAGGACTGGTCGAGGTGGGGATTCCTGTACCTTTTTCCCCTGGTTCAGCTGTTGCTCCAGGATCTTGCTCGCTTAGTCTTGCCCGTGGAGAGTAGTTCTCTTAGCCCCTTGGTGGCCAGCCCAGCCTAGGTTTCAGGGGCTACTTGCTTGGTGTCCAAACTCGGAGGTTTTCCCGTGGCTCCGCCTCTTTCAGCAGATTGGTCCGGTCCGTCACTTGGCATGGTTTGATCTTTTCCTCAAATCTTTGCATTTGGTCTTTTTGACTTGGGTCCATCACCATCTGTATTGTGATCAGGTGGGCGTCCTTGGTGTTCGTCTCGAAGCCTGCAGGCTTCATCTCGGCAGCAGTATGAAGTTTCCTGGCAGTCCTTTCGTTTCTTTCTCTCACTTCATAGGTATTCTTCGTTATCAGCTTGGGTTGTCTTGTCCTTTCTCTCGTGGTTGTTTCAGGACCGTCATCTTATGCCAAATACTGTCGCCTCCTATCGTGTGGCACTGGCGGAGCCGCTACAGCTTGCTTTTTGTATTGATGTTACTTTGGCGCCATTTCGCTAGCTGTCTCTCTTGTTGTTTCACCTCCGGCCTGCTCATGCGCCGCTTGAGCCGTCCTGGTCCTTAGATTGGGTGCTGTCTGTTATCTCTTCTCCTCGGTTTGTTGTGGTCCTTTCGGTTCTGGATTGTTTTTCCAAGGCTCTTTTTCTTGTTGGCATTGGCCTCTGGGTGTCGGGTCGGGGAGCTTCATGCTCTCCTCCAGTGCAGGGGTTTCTGCTCTTTGTGTCCTCGTGATTAGGTTTGTTCGGTTGCAACCATCTCCTCCTTTTCTGGCGAAGAATGAGACGGCTACTTTCCGGAGGGGCCCTTGGGTTGTTGATGCTTGGTTGGTCAGGCCGGGGGTGCATCATGTGTTTGTCCGGTTACGGCTCTCCGCCATTATTTGCGCGCCACGGGTTCCGTGTCGAGGGACGCGCTTTGGGTTGATCCGGTTTCCCTTCTTCCCTGTTCCAGGGTGTGGGTCTCTCAGGTCATCCGCAGGGTTATTCGATTCAGCCAGCCTGTGGTCTATCTCCATGCCCACGACGTTTGTAAGTTTGCTGCTCTTGCTGCCCTCTTTGGCAACATGTCCTGGGCTGACATTCGAACACGGGGTTTTTGGCGGTCGAACAGGGTCCTGGTTACGAGTTACTTCGTTAAGTGTTCCTGGGCCTGGTCGGGCCTGTGTCGCTTTGGGTCAGCAGTTGCAGCCAGTTGTCTCGGCTTCGCGTTGAGGAGCAGCAACAACCGTCTTCTGGGTAAGTCACTCTTGTTTTCATCTTTTGGTAAGTAACTCTGTCGAGTCGGCGGGGCTCCCCCAGAAAACCAGCTTTGAATGTAATGAAACGCTATTTTCTAGGTGAGACCTAGAGGCTTCCCGGCAACCCTCCCTCCCTCCCCGGTCGGCGGTTTTTCTCGTGTTTTTTTATATCCAGCATCAGAACTTGGGGTCTTGGGTAGCTAGCGCGTGGGGTTTGAGGTTCCCCCCCCTTCCCCCTCTCAGATAGGGGGGGGGGCAACTCCGGTCGCATCCCAAATTAAAATGAATTAAAATTCTAATTTTCATCTGGTCATTTTGGGACTGGTTTCAAAATGAGCACCAATGTCTTCCTGTTTTCTTCCATACGCCACATGCCATCTTTGGTCATCGTCCCATGCTGTTGACCCATTGTTTGTGACCGAGCTTGTGACCGCTGCGCCCCTCCTCTTGTGCACGTTCCGGCTTTTATCCTCAGTTATATTTGTTCCTGCATCTTTAATCACACTATATTTACCACAAGATAGATCGTGATAAAAAACAGAGCAGTTCCATGATGACGGCAGTGAAAGAATCCGGCCAGAATGATAAGATAAATAGGGTTTACCAAAAGTACAGCCAAGTGAGGCTCATACCAACCAAGTTCCAGGCTTTAGTTGAAGAATTTTTAGATATTGAGACTGAAGAAACTGACAGCAATGCAGCTAGTCAACTCTTTGATACAGAAACAGCAGGTGAGGATGAATTTGATAGTGAGGAGGGTGAGCTGGGTTCTGATGGGGATGCCACAACACGTGCAAAGCCTGCTATTCGAAAGTATGCTGCACAAAGTGATTATACCAAATCTACTGACATAAGATGGTAATGGTTGGTTTACTGACAACATTCCACCATTTGTAGACAGTTTTACAGGAACACCAGGCTTCACTTTACCAGTACCTAGCGCTCCTCTGGGGTTTATACAGTTATTTGTGACGAGAGTTGCTTGAATTTATTGTACGGTATATGAAACAAACTTGTATGCTTCTCAAAATGTAGTGAATACTTCTAACATCACAACGAATAGGTGGGATTAAGTATGTAAGTGTAAAAGAGATGGCAAGATATTTGGGACTGACAACATTGATGGGCATTATGAAGTGGCCAACGATGAAAATGTACTGGCAAACGGGTAAATTGTGGCATGTATCTTCATTCAATACGTATATGACTTTGAAACAATATCAACAGATTGCAAAGTATTTTCATACTCATAACAATGCCATTCCCAAAGACAATGAAAACAGACTTAAAAGTTAGAACAGTGATGCAATGTCTAACAAGCAAATTTACAACATTCTACATTTTTCGTAAACGATTGAGTTTGGATGAAGGCACAATGTCATGGCTATCTTTCAAGGTTTATAATCCAAATAAACCTGATAAGTATGGAGTAAAGCTGTACATTCTTCCTGAATCCACTACTGGTTACATATATGATTTTGAAGTGTATGACGGAATTGGGAAACAACGATTGACACGGCTATGGGCTTGATTGAACCCCTGAAGAACAAAGGTTATCATTTATATATGTGGATAACTACTATACCTCTGTAAAACTCAGAGAAAAGCTGCTTGAACATGGGGTATACACATGTGGTACTCTCAGATTGCAGCATGGTGCACCCAAAGATCTGCAGCTCAAAGCAAAAGGTAAATTTGCAGTAGTTACCACGATATTCAGACAGAAGGACAATACATATATAATCCGGTGGAAAGATAAGCGAGTTGTTTCACTCATCACAAATTGCCACAATGCAGAGACTCAAGTGGAAAGGAAACGAGTATGCAAACCCGACGAAACATCTTCAGTGCAATGTGTCACTGTGAACAAACCAAGTACATCTGGGAGCCAGTCGGCCGAGCGGACAGCACACCGGACTTGTGATCCTGTGGTCCCGGGCGCCGGCGAGAAACAATGGGCAGAGTTTCTTTCACCCTATGCCCCTGTTACCTAGCAGTAAAATAGGTACCTGGGTGTTAGTCAGCTGTCACGGGCTGCTTCCCGGGGGTGGAGGCCTGGTCGAGGACCGAGCCACGGGGACACTAAAGGCCCGAAATCATCTCAAGATAACTCAAGATCTGTGACTTTAATAACCACATGAAAGGTGTTGATCACTTCAGCCAAATGGTCAGATATTACCATTTCACACGGAAATGTCACAAGTGGACGAAGAAATTCATGCTCTACTTTCTGCAAATGACTATCCATATCCATGGCTTTTGTGTTGTACAAAAACTACACAACTTGTACAAAGAAATTGACATTGCTCCAGTTTCACGAATCAGAAATTTGGTCACTACTGAAATTTGAGAGTTATAAGTGGCCTCTCCAAAATAATAACATTCCACATGCTCCTGATGTACATGAGAATGCGAGTACATCTAATGGCACCAATGTTGCAACACCCAGACCATCAGGTGTGAGGCGGCCCTTATTCCCTTCGACATCTCAAACAAAGTTCATCATCTGACTCGGAAGACGAGACGACTCCAATTACTCCTTCTGGTGCTGCTGCTACGAGAAACCACAAATATTCTGTATCCACAAATATTGTGGATACAGAAGATAGTCTGAGTAAGAACTTAAACCATTCCATGATTACCATAAAAAAACGTCTCGTGTGTCGTATTTGCTACAAGTCTGGATAAAGGAAGGACACCATGTATAAGTGCAAGTGGTGTGGTGTGGTGTGGTGTGGAACTGTGTCCTGCACTATGCTCCGGCTTGTATCATCGCAAGAGGACATTCTAGGTGGATAAGCAGTAATGCTTACCACCAATCCACTCCCCCTATGAAACATTTGTTGAGAAACTTCAGGAAACCTTTTCCCGAAGCAGGTAGAGTTGTTCAACAGAATGCTCAACTTGTGCTATACCAACATCATTGCGTGGTAAGTACAGACACTTTATTTCAATTTTTTATAAATATGATATTGACGTTTATACATTATCTTATTGGTATTGGTAATGTTGTTCTTCCATTTGCCCTTATATGCATATATCCCTTTAGAGCATTCTATTGCGAACAATTTGATACCTGAATGAACGACGTAACACGAAAATTGATGGTATCAAACTGAAAAGCGTATACACATTTCTGTAGGGGTATTGCGGGTGTGCCTAATAACTGGCCGACCCCTCACAGTGTTCAGAGAGAACTTGACAAACATCTCCAAAGGATACCTGATCAACCAGGCTGTGACTCATACGTCAGGCTGCGAGCAGCCAAGTCCAACAGCCTGGTTGAGCAGTCCAGCAACGAGGAGGTCTGGTCGACCAGTCCAGCAACGAGGAGGCCTGGTCGACCAGTCCAGCAACGAGGAGGCCTGGTCGACCAGTCCAGCAACGAGGAGGCCTGGTCGACCAGTCCAGCAACGAGGAGGCCTGGTCGACCAGTCCAGCAACGAGGAGGCCTGGTCGACCAGTCCAGCAACGAGGAGGCCTGGTCGACCAGTCCAGCAACGAGGAGGCCTGGTCGACCAGTCCAGCAACGAGGAGGCCTGGTCGACCAGTCCAGCAACGAGGAGGCCTGGTCGACCAGTCCAGCAACGAGGAGGCCTGGTCGACCAGTCCAGCAACGAGGAGGCCTGGTCGACCAGTCCAGCAACGAGGAGGCCTGGTCGACCAGTCCAGCAACGAGGAGGCCTGGTCGACCAGTCCAGCAACGAGGAGGCCTGGTCGACCAGTCCAGCAACGAGGAGGCCTGGTCGACCAGTCCAGCAACGAGGAGGCCTGGTCGACCAGTCCAGCAACGAGGAGGCCTGGTCGACCAGTCCAGCAACGAGGAGGCCTGGTCGACCAGTCCAGCAACGAGGAGGCCTGGTCGACGACCGGGCTGCGGGGTCACTGAGCCCCGGAATCGCCTCAAGGTAAGGTGCCAATGGGTGTACGCTAACGGATAACGCTTGGCTGACTTTCGGCGTTGTTGCGGGTGGGGCACACCAGGGTTTTGAACTTTATATGCTTATGTTCCTGTAGAAAATTCTATTGCGAACACATTGATACCAAAATGAATGATGTAGCACGATAATTGAGGCGAGAAAGCTAAAAAGACTACTGTAACCGCGCGATTATCCTGGATTTGAACATCCGGAAAATGCCCTTATACGGCCAAAATCGTGACCCGATAGTTATCTCAATATCCAGCCAAAATGGCCATGGGAGCCGGATAAAAGCTGGTTTAGCCGGATAAAAATTTGGCCGTATTAATCCCATCTGCCTGTGGCTCTAGACGCATGGTGGAGGAGGGGGTGGGGTGGGTGGGTGGTGTTGGGAGGATGGGAGGGGAGCGTCGGGAGGGACCACCTGGGTACAGGAATTACCATTAATTTTAGAACAATTAATCATAGCCAAAAACAAATGAAATAAGTACTAGTAATTATGTAATAACAAATATGTAAGTTTCCTTAACCCTTAAAGTGCGCATCACTTCATATGAAGTGTAAATCGTTTTACCAGTCAACTGCGCTTCACTTCATATGAAGTGTATGGGTACCGCGCACGATTTGAATGGCCCGCGGTGTAGCTGGGGGTCCCATACGCTGCCCAGGGGCTCTAGTAAACAGCGGCCATTTTGAAAAAAATTCCCGCTCACGATCCGAAGGCATGGGAGGCCTCAGTTTAGCGAGAGTCACCATGGCGAGCGCATGGTCAAACGCCTCACGGGCACGCACCACTCAGTCCCTCACCCCAGAGCAAATAGCCCACGAATTATTCTCTGAAGGTGAAGAAAGTGTTTGACGATTCAGACAACGATGAGGATTATACACAGTTGTCGGGTGATAGTAGCAGCAGCAGTGAAAGTGAGAATGACCGCCATGCCATGGCGAGGCCTATACGCTCACCGATGTCTCCTCGCCCAGTTTCTACCCCAATTCTACCACGACCTCACAGTTCCTGTGGATATTTTCTGTTTGAGGGTGACGAGTCAGAGGGAGGTGACTCCTTTTCTGGGTTTAGTGACTCAGATCACAGTTTTATTGAGCCTGTGGCTGGTACCAGTGGTGTAACTGGGCGAGAAATTGTCGCGTCAGCAGCATCTCGCCCGGCCAAGCGCCACCGCATGGCACCACATGAGGGACCAAGACCCTCGTGTTCACGTGCACCCACCTCACGTGCACGTAGCCGCCGTGCTTCTCGCAGACGGTATTCAGCTCCTGGTCGCCGGTATGCATCGCTTCCTCGCCGTCTTTCCTCTGCATCTCGCAGGACGCCTGGTGTACTTGAGTGGAGTGATGGTGACGATTTCATTCCTAATATTCCTTACTTTGACTATAAAGATGTGGGGATTACAAACCTTTTCCCTAATCAAGGTGAGGACATGGCTGAGATGGAATATTTTACAGCATTCTATGATGAACCACTCATGGAATACATTGTACACCAAACGAACCTGCATGCTGCTTACCTGATTGAGAGGGAAATCACAGAATTTTCACGACTGCAGCGTTGGAAAAATACCACAGTGGCGGAAATGTATGTGTTTTTGGCACTCTGTTTGTTGATGAAGCACTGTCACAAACATGCAATAAATGGCTATTGGAGCAAGGACAAGACAATACCAACACCTTTATTCGGGAAATATATGTCACGAGACAGGTTTCAGATACTCCTCAGGTGTCTACATTTTGGAAGTGTTCAGGACCGAACACCTGATGATAGACTGTGGCGAGTGAGGCACTACATGAACGATGTTATTGGAAAATTCAGAGATTTTTACGTACCAGCACAAAAGCTGGTGGTTGATGAATCTCTCATACTTTTCAAGGGACGTGTTCCATTCAAACAGTACATTCCCTCAAAACGAAACCGATTTGGCCTGAAATTTTGTGTTCTTTGTGATTGTGAGACAGGATACGTGTTACACATGATTCTGTACTCGGCTAGTGATGTAGACATTCCCGGTAACGACGAACATGGATTCTCGGGGAGTGTAGTGAAGACCATCATGGCTCCGTGGATGAACAAGGGACACATTTTATACACAGATAATTACTATACAAGTCCCTTGCTAGCTCGGTTCTTGCTAGAAAATAGAACCGGATTGGTTGGTACAGTAAAGCCACAACGAAGGGAAATGCCTGTGTTTGACAACGACATTGCAGTTGGTGAGTGTCAGAGAAGGAAAAGTGATAACATTCTGTCAGTTCGGTGGAAAGACAAAAGAGAGGTGAACTTGTTGACAACAATTCATGATGGAACAATGGTGAACAGTGGGAAAGTGAGCCATAAAACAAACGCACCACTATATAAGCCAGACTGTGTTTTAGACTATAATATCAACATGCGGTTGATTGATAAATCAGACATGATGATTGGCACTGCAGAGTGTGTGCGGAAGACATGTAGGTGGACGAAAAAAGTGTTCTTCCATCTTGTGGACATGAGCATGCTGAACTGTTTCAACATGTACCTTGTGAGAACTGGACGTAAGCCCACTTTCCGTGACTTTGTATTTGATGCTGCAATACAGTTATTAGGAAAGTTTGCAAAAGATGTCCCAGGTATTCAGCGGCCCATCATAAACCCACTGTTGCAGCATGCTGGTACTCCACGCCTCGCTCACACTGAAGGCTTCCTAGCACACAAACTTAAGTATTTGCCACCTGGTGTGAAGCGTGCAATAGCCCAACGTGATTGCTTGGTGTGTAAAACAACGACACGTAGAGACAAGAAACGGAAGCTTGTGCAAACATGGTGTGAAACGTGTGGTATCCCATTATGTGCTGTCGACTGCTTCAATGACTACCACAGTCTAGAAATCTTCTAAGTGTGCTTCAAAGTGTGTATAGCGTGTGCGAGTGTGTAAATATGTAAACATATAAGCAGATAGCGTGTGCGTGTGTGTAAATATATACAAATATAAGCAGAACATACAATATAATAGACTGTAATGACATATTATATTGCCGTAATTGAAAACATTTGTGTGCGCCTGTGTATACTCAAATATGCAACAATTATTGATACAAAATATGTTCAAACAGTATTTGAAACACAATTAGTGAAAAAATTAGTGAGTGGAGATTGAATTGAAATTGAAATTGAAATAAGTTTATTGAGGTAAAATACACTGTATATACATTTTATTGTTGTTTCGCGCCCACGGCTAATGATCACCCACATTTTGTGCTTGGTGCGGGTGGCACTCCGGGCTTTTGGACATTATATGAATATATCCCTTTAGAGCATTCTATTGCAAACAATTTGATTCCAAAATGAAAGACATACAATGAAAATTGAGGTGAGGAAACGGGAAAAAAGTATACACATTTCAGTGTCACCACACACTCGCCCGAAACGCCAGGAGCACGAGCGAGAAGTCTGAGGGGCTCACGCTGGAACGCAAAAGTGTTAATGTAATTGTACTTTCCTGGTTTTGTCTGAGTGTGTTTGATTAAATATATTTTTCCTACAGGCACTGTCTGCATCTGACCTGAGCCTTGTGGTGTTTGTATGTGAACGTGTCAACCCACAACAAGTCTTCAACATGACTCCTTGCCCTCTCAGTCAAGATGTCCTACTCTCTTTGGTTAATCAACTTTCGCATGATCTCTCTACCTTCACAGATCTAAAGATCAAGTAAGTCATGCTTTCACTTATATGATGTTACACGATTTAACAAAATATAAGTAACTTCTTTTCGGGGGGAGGGGGGGGGGGAGCCCCTTCGGCAACCCGGAGCTATCCAGGCTGATATGCTAATGTCAGACTTTGGCATCAGTCATTTGTATGGAGTTCTGTGGGCCTACTGGGGACCACGAGCCAGAACCTGGCTCCCTCAGAGAGGCATGGGGAGCAATGGCCTATAGAAACCCCCGTGTGGTTGGAAGCATTCTTTGTCTGCCATCAACTGGGTCAGGCACCCAGAAAGGTAAGTGTTCCAAAACAAACTCCTATTCTGGTGAAAATTACTACAAAAGGCCGAACAAGTGAGTAGAAATCCCCAAAAAGAAATGAGCAAACGAGCATGACGTCACATGTCGCCGCACCGCTGTCTGCACAGCTCCCCCTCCCCGGGAGGGGGAAGGGGAGCCCCAGACCCACGCTGGCCATCCACCCTTTAGTTTTAAGACTGATGCTAGAGGCTGAGATCGTGTGCTCTGGCTCCAGTGATTTTCAGCACTGTGGTTTGGGTGTGGTGACTGTCCTTCAGGGGTGTGCGAGCCAGGAGTTATTCTACAGTACTCGGGCTGCATGCGCTTAAGATTATTGTCCCTAGGTGCCCTGTAAGTACTGCCCTTGGGGCTTGGAGCCACCTTCCACAAGTTCCTTGGGTCCTGCCTCTGCTGGGCGGATTTACAGCTCGGTTTTTTGGCTGCCCTTTGGGTGCTTTGGGGTTTTGTCTCCTTTGTTTACCTTAGGGTAGGAGGCAGTTTTCACTGGTACAGGATGCAGGGTGCTGCGCAGTATTTTTTCACCATTCATAGCGGCCGGCTCTGTTCCTTTTGGGTAGGTTGTCCTCTTGCGGGGTTTTATTTTTATTTTTGCCAGGTGGGGGGAGGGGGGTCTGCCTTGCTTGTTGCCCCTTTGTCCCTGCTATGAATTCGGTTCTCTTCTGGTAATACCCCCTGCTAGGTCTCCGTGAGTGTACACATTCCTGAAATTCAGCTATAGAGAGTTGCTCGGTAGTTTTGGGTGCCGGTTGGCAGTACCCTGACAGGTACTGGGCAGGTTTGGGCACCTGACAGCTGGGTGGACAGTGCTTCGGATTCGTAGTCCTCAGGTTCTGGGTTTGATTCCCGGTAGAGGCGGAGACAAATGGGCAAAATGTTTCCTTCACCCTGATGCCCCTGTTACCTAGCAGTAAATAGGTACCTGGGAGACAGTTGCTACGGGCTGCTTCCTGGGGGTGGAGGCCTTGTCGAGGACCGGGCCGAGGGGACACTAAGCCCCGAAATCATCTCAAGGTAACAAGATAACCCTGCCTGGGATTCCCTGAGTGTGAGTTCCGTCTCAGGACCCTGGGAAACCTCAAGGGGGTGCGCGGGTCCGATGGATGTGACCCCAGAGTCCACCCTCGCTTTGTGCGAGTTCGAGGGTTGCTCGGTTCCCTTGTCTCAGGGGTTGCGTCGGTTTGTCTTTCCGGAGGTTTTCGGCTTTCCGCATTCAACCATCTGCAGTGATGGCGGCCCTTGCGGCTTACCTCCTGCGTGACCCGGATTATGCCTCTGTTATGGATCCGTCATCTTTCAGATTTGGGACGTCGTTCCTTTTCTGGGTCCATTATGAGGTTCCGGAGTTATCCTGGCTGGCGGACTGTCCTGTGTTTGCTTTGGAGGCTTGGCATTCTTTCTGTCTGTCGTTCCCGCACGCTTGATTGGCACGAGGCTTCGACGGTGGTTCAGGTTTTCCTGGGGGACGACCTTGAGCACCTCAATGAGGTTCTTGTGCAGGTTTCCTCCCTATCGACTGCACTGGTTGCTGAGAACTTGCGCGCCCGGGGCCTCTTTGCTTCGACTTTGCATTTCTTTTCCCTCCTGGAGCTGTCTTCGGACTGGCTTAAGAGGATGTTGAGATGCATGGGGCCGTTCCTGGGTCCGGTGCCTTAAGCTCGGCGGCTCGCTCGTCAGCTGCCTTGTTGAAGCTCTTTGCGCCGATCCTGCGAGATGTGGTTTCACTGTTTTATGCTTCCTGGTTCGCGTGTCGGCAGGCGGTGCTTGCCTCCCCTCTGGAATCAGCCTGGGCTCTGGCGATTGGGATGTCCTCTCCTTTTTGTCCTCTGCTTTTTGTGGATTCTGCCGTGGCGCAGTATTTGCAGGCTGCTTCGGCTAGTTGTCGTCCTATGTCTGACTTGTTGGTTCTCCGGGGGGAGCCTTTCTGGAGGGGTCGTGTCAGGGCTCGGGGTTCCTTTCGTCGAGGTAGGCCGCTGGTGGCAGTTTCGGGTCTGGTCCCACCTTCGGACCCACCTTCAGCTGGTCGGCGCGGTGTTTGCTCTGAGTGAGGTTCGGGGTCTAGTAAGAGGCGCTGGCCCTTTAGCGGTTCGCCCCATTGATGAGGCGATGGAGGGAGGCTTGCGCTATTCGTTCACGCCTGGTCCCACGATTTGTGGGCATTTCAGGTCATTTCCTTAGGCCTGCAGTGGCTGTGGGTGGCCCCTCCTCCTTCGGGGGGTTCGGGGCTGGCGGGGCAGGCCTCTTCCCCTGAGCTCTGTCAAGTCGTCTTGGAGTAGGTGCGCTTGGATGTGGTCGAAACGATGACGTCCCTCAGATGGGTTTCCCATCTGTTCCCAGTGCCGAAACGGGACTGTTCGAACCTGTGGTTCATTCTGGACTTGTCCTGTCTGAACTCCTGGGTTTATTACCCTTTTTTCGGATGACTACACTGTGCCATGTTCGGCTCCTGTTGGCACTGGGCTCTTGGATGGTATCCCTGGACCTCCGGGATGCCTATTGGCACGTACCGATTCATCCGGAGTTCAGGGTCTGGCTCGGTTTTGTTGTAGGGCTGTCAGGGTTACAGCTTTCGTTTTCTCCCATTCGGGTTGAATCTGGCACCTCGAGTGTTCACGCGCCTTTCCCGGGTCGTCGTGGCCCGTTTGTGTCTTTTAGGTGTTCAGGTGTTGGCCTACCTCGATAACTGGCTGGTTTGGGCTCCCATCCGGTCCTCTTATCTTCTAGCCAGGGATTTGGTTCTTTCCCAGCTCGCCGGGTTCGGGTTCGGGTTCTTGGTGAACTGGAGGAAGTCCCATCTGATTCCCTCCCAGGTTTGAACCTGGCTGGGTCTTGTGTGGGACTCTCGGACCGCTTTCTTGTCTCTTCCTCCGGAGTCTCTCCTACGGCTTCGATCCCACATGCGCCTGTTTCTGGGGGGCTCGAGGGTCTGTGCGGGAGCCTGAACTTTGCGATGATGGTCTACCCGCCGGGTCAGGCTTGGCTTCGTTGGCGGTTCTGATTACTTCGGAACACCCCACCCCCCGGGGCCTTGCATCAGCTGCTGCGTCGCCAGCTTCCTCTTCGGATTTTTCGGGGTTCAGTGCCTTGGCGCCTGCCTGAGCCCTCGCTTGATATGTTAACAGACGCATCATCTCTCGGCTTGGGCTTTGTCACCAGTGTTCACCAGGCCGGCCAGGGACGGTGCGGTCTGTCCTTCCGTCAGGCCCACAGCACGGTGCGGGAGTTCGCGCCAGTGTGGTTTGCTTTTCGGAGGGTTCGAGTCACCCGTGGATCAACGATCTGGCTCCATTCGGACTGCTGCTCGGTGGTTCTTTGCCTGAACCGAGGGGATTCGATGCGGTCCTTGGCTCTTTGGTGCTGGTTGCTTCGGGTGACTAGTCTGCTGAGTTCTCGGGGTTTGGCTCTCCTGACAGTTCATGTTTGGGGAGTGTCCAACGTCCTGGCGGACGGCCTGTCTCGTTTCATTCCCCTTTCCACAGAATGGACGGTCGATGCCATCTCCTTCCATTGGCTCTGCCAAACGTTCTGGCGCCTGGAAATGGACCTCTTTGTGTCAGCGTGGGTGAGGCGCCTTCCGCTGTATATGACGCCCTTCCGCGACTGCGAGGCCTTTGGGGTCGATGCCTTTCGGCAGGACTGGTCGAGGTGGTGGTTCCTGTACCTCTTTTCCCCCCCCGGTTCAGCTGTTGCTCCAAGTCTTAACTCGCTTGGAGACGTACCAAGGGAATAATAGTCTTTTTAGCCCTGTGGTGGCCGGCCCAGCCTTGGTTTCTGGCGCTGCTTGCTTGGTGTCTGAACCCAGAGGTTTTCCCGCGGCTCCGCCTTTTCCAGCAGATCAGATCGGTGCGTCACATGGCTGGTTCGATCTTCTCGAGTCTTCGCATATGGTGTTTTTGACTCGAGTTTATCATCTCTATGGTGATCAGATGGCTTGTTTGTTAGTGTCCCACCTGCGGGCTTCGTCTCGGCGGCAGTATAAAGTTTCCTGGCAGTCCTTCCGATTCTTTTTGACTCTTCGTCATTGTGCTTCACTTTTGGTTCGGGTGGTGGTGTTCTTTCTCTCTTGGTTGTTCCGGGATTGTCATCTTATGCCAAATACTTTCACCTCTTATCGTGCGGCGCTCGTGGAGTTGCTTCAGCTTGCTTTCGGTATTGATGTTACTTCTGTGCCGTTTTGCAAGCTGTCTGGTGCTTTGTTTCACCTTTGACCTGCTCATGCGCCACCTGAGCTGTCCTGGTCATTGGACAGAGTGCTCTCCTTTCTCTCTTCTCCTCGGTTTGTTGTGGCCCCTTCGGTTCAGGATTGTTTCTCGAAGGCTCTTTTTCCTGTTGGCATTGGCCTCTTGGGGTCAGGTCAGGGAGCTTCATGCTCTCCTCCGGCGCAGGGGTTTCTGCTCTTTTGGTCGTGGTGATTGGTTTGTTCGTCTGCAACCATCTCCTTCTTTTCTGGCGAAGAATGAGACTGCTGCTTTCTGGAGAGGTCCTTGGGTTGTTGAAGCTTGATTGGTCAGGCCGGCGGTGCATCATCCTTTGTTTCTGGTTGCGGCCCTCCGCTGTTATTTGCACGCCACGGCTTCTGTGTCTGGGGATGCGCTTTGGGTTGATCCAGTTTCCCTCCTTTCCTGTTCGCAGGTGTGGGTCTCCCAGGTCGTTCGCAAGGTTATTAAGACTAGCCAGCCTGTGGTCTATTCCCCGTGCCCATGACGTTCGTAAGTTCACTGCTCTTGCTGCTGTCTTTGGCAACATGTCCTGGGCTGACATTCGGCCGCAGGGTTTTTGGCGGTCGAACAGGGTCTTGGCTGTAATTACCTAAGTGTAGTTACAGGATGAGAGCTACACTCGTGGTGTCCTGTCTTCCCAGCACTCTTTGTCATACAACGCTTTGAAACTACTGACGGTCTTGGCCTCCACCACCTTCTCACCTAACTTGTTCCAACCGTCTACCACTCTGTTTGCGAAAGTGAATTTTCTTATATTTCTTCGGCATCTGTGTTTAGCTAGTTTAAAGCTATGACCTCTTGTTCTTAAAGTTCCAGGTCTCAGGAAATCTTCCCTATCGATTTTATCAATTCCTGTTACTATTTTGTATGTAGTGATCATATCACCTCTTTTTCTTCTGTCTTCTAGTTTTGGCATATGTAATGCCTCTAACCTCTCCTCGTAGCTCTTGCCCTTCAGTTCTGGGAGCCACTTAATAGCATGTCTTTGCACCTTTTCCAGTTTGTTGATGTGCTTCTTAAGATATGGGCACCATACAACCGCTGCATATTCTAGCTTTGGCCTAACAAAAGTCGAGAACAATTTCTTTAGTATATCTCCATCCATGTATTTAAAAGCAATTCTGAAGTTAGAAAGCGTGGCATAGGCTCCTCGCACAATATTCTTTATGTGGTCCTCAGGTGATAGTTTTCTATCTAGAACCACCCCTAGATCTCTTTCTTTATCATAATTCTTTAAAGATTTCTCACATAATATATAGGTTGTGTGAGGTCTATGTTCTCCTATTCCACATTCCATAACATGGCATTTATTAACATTAAATTCCATTTGCCAAGTGGTGCTCCATATACTTATTTTGTCCAGGTCATCTTGAAGGGCATGACAATCATCTAAGTTTCTTATCCTTCCTATTATCTTAGCATCATCAGCAAACATGTTCATGTAATTCTGTATACCAACTGGTAGATCATTTATGTAGACAATAAACATCACTGGTACAAGAACTGAACCCTGTGGTACTCCACTTGTGACATTTCTCCAGTCCGATACATTGCCTCTGATCACTGCCCTCATTTTTCTATCAGTCAGAAAATTTTTCATCCATGTTAGAAGCTTGCCTGTCACCCCTCCAATATTTTCCAGTTTCCAGAACAACCTCTTATGTGGAACTCTGTCGAAAGCCTTTTTTAGGTCCAGATAGATGCAGTCAACCCAACCATCTCTTTCCTGTAATATCTCTGTTGCTCGATCATAGAAACTGAGTAAATTCGATACACAGGATCTTCCAGATCGAAAACCATACTGTCTGTCTGATATTATGTCATTTCTCTCCAGGTGTTCTACCCATTTAGTTTTAATTATTTTTTCCAATATTTTGACTATTACACTTGTCAATGATACCGGTCTATAATTAAGGGGGTCTTCCCTGCTTCCACTTTTGTAGATTGGAACTATGTTAGCTTTTTCCACACATCAGTTACAACTCCTGTAAACAGGGATGCCTGAAAAATCAGTTGAAGTGGAATGCTGAGTTCAGGTGCACATTCTCTCAGAACCCATGGTGAAACCCCATCTGGACCAACTGCTTTGTTCTTATTTAGCTCCTTGAGCTTTTTTTCCACTTCGTCTCTAGACACCTCTATGTGCTCTATGTTGTTCTCTGGAATTTTTATTGTAACTTTTATTGTAAATTTTATTGTAACCTTGTGAATGTTCCTGGGCCTAGTGTTGCTTTGGGTTGGCGGTTGCAGTTAGTTATCTTGACCAGTCATCTTGAGCCTCAGCCTCAGAACTGAAAGGTGGATGGCCAGTGGGGGGGTCTGGGCCCCCCTCCCCCTTCCCCCTCCCCCTCCAGGGGAGGGGGGGAGCTGGGTAGACAGCAGCACGGGGACGTGTGACGTCATGCTCGTTTGCTCGTTTCTTTTTTCTTTTTTTCATTTTATGAGTGTCTTAGTTGTGTACAGTTCCCAGACATAACTCGGTGGATATTCTGTGCATTCTTGACCTGTTGTGATTGAAGAGCTTCATTTCCTATCAAACCTTCCACATGATCACTTTGGCTCAGGTTTGCAAGCCGATTCTTGATTGGTGTTCATGGACATCATGTGGGGGGGGGGGTAAGGAAAGGCACATGCCAATTTAACTTGGGTTCAGGGATTGGTTGGGTTTCATTGTGAAGAGTGATGCTTAATACTGTACTTCCAAGGTTCTGTCCTTCAGCTTGAATCAGGCTCCTCGAGTTTTTACTAGTTTAGCGTGGGGGTAGTGATGACCTTGCTGTCTCTTGGAGGATGGCCTGCCTCGATGACTGGTGGATTTGTTCCCCGCTCAGTCCCTGTGTCAGCTGGCCAGGGATCTGGTTCTTATGCAGTTTGCCAGGTTAAAATTCCCGGTACTGTAACCAAATGGAAGTCCCAGTTGGTTCTGTGTCAAGTTCAGGCCAGGTTTGGCCTGTTAGGGATTGCTGGTCAGTCTCTCTTTCCCTGTCTCCTCTGGCTCTAATCAGCCTTTAACATCATTGCTGTCTGATGTAAGATTGGCACTGGGTGCCTCATTGGTTGCTGAAGCAGTGTTGAGAGAGCCTGAACTTTGCCTGTGTGGTATTCCCCCCTCCCCCCCCCCCCCTCCCCTGGGCATTGTACCAATTCCTCCATTTAGCCCATTTTACTGCTGCTTGGACTTCCTTGCCTAGCAACAAGTCTCTCCAATTAATTCATTAAAGAATTTGCTAAGTTTCCCATAGTGTCCTCTCTTGAAATCAAGATTTTCAACTGTTTCAATGTTCCTATTCTCTTCTAGATTATATCTCAAAGCATATTTAATTTCCAGTGGGACATGATCACTCTTTTCCTAAGGGAGGAAGGTACTGAACGTCAAATATCATCTGCTTTCCTGGTGAATATTTGATCCAGTATTGATGGAATATTCCCTTCCCTCGTTCTCGTCACCTGCTTGATGTGTTAATACGTGAATGTCTCCAGAATGAGGTTTACAAATCTGTCTGTCCAAATGTCCTCCGTTTTTTATTCGTAGGCCTCCCAGTCAATTGCTTTCAAGATAAATTTGTGTGTACTCGGCTATTTATGCCTGCAGGATCGAGCATTGGCTCTTGCATCCCGCCTTTCTAACCACTGGTTGTTTAACCCTTAACCCTTAAAGTGCGCATCACTTCATATGAAGTGTAAATCGTTTTACCAGTCAACTGCGCTTCACTTCATATGAAGTGTATGGGTACCGCGCACGATTTGAATGGCCCGCGGTGTAGCTGGGGGTCCCATACGCTGCCCAGGGGCTCTAGTAAACAGCGGCCATTTTGAAAAAAATCCAGCTCACGATTCGATGGCATGGGAGGCCTCAGTTTAGCGAGAGTCACCATGGCGAGCGCACGGTCAAACGCCTCACGGGCACGCACCACTCGGTCCCTCACCCCAGAGCAAATAGCCCACGAATTATTCTCTGAAGGTGAAGAAAGTGTGTTTGACGATTCAGACAACGATGAGGATTATACACAGTTGTCGGGTGATAGTAGCAGCAGCAGTGAAAGTGAGAATGACCGCCATGCCATGGCGAGGCCTATACGCTCTCCCATGCCTCCTCGCCCATTTTCTACCCCAATTCTACCACGACCTCACAGTTCCTGTGGATATTTTCTGTTTGAGGGTGACGAGTCAGAGGGAGGTGACTCCTTTTCTGGGTTTAGTGACTCAGATCAAAGTTTTATTGAGCCTGTGGCTGGTACCAGTGGTGTAACTGGGCGAGAAATTGTCGCGTCAGCAGCATCTCGCCCGGCCAAGCGCCACCGCATGGCACCACATGAGGGACCAAGACCCTCGTTTTCACGTGCACCCACCTCACGTGCACCCACCTCACGTGCACGTAGCCGCCGTGCTTCTCGCAGACGGTATTCAGCTCCTGGTCGCCGGTATGCATCGCTTCCTCGCCGTCTTTCCTCTGCATCTCGCAGGACGCCTGGTGTACTTGAGTGGAGTGATGGTGACGATTTTATTCCTAATATTCCTCACTTTGACGATAAAGATGTAGGGATTACAAACCTTTTCCCTAATCAAGGTGAGGACATGGCTGAGATGGAATATTTTACAGCATTCTATGATGAACCACTCATGGAATACATTGTACACCAAACGAACCTGCATGCTGCTTACCTGATTGAGAGGGAAATCACAGAATTTTCACGACTGCAGCGTTGGAAAAATACCACAGTGGCGGAAATGTATGTGTTTTTGGCACTCTGTTTGTTGATGAAGCACTGTCACAAACATGCAATAAATGACTATTGGAGCAAGGACAAGACAATACCAACACCTTTATTCGGGAAATATATGTCACGAGACAGGTTTCAGATACTCCTCAGGTGTCTACATTTTGGAAGTGTTCAGGACCGAACACCTGATGATAGACTGTGGCGAGTGAGGCACTACATGAACGATGTTATTGGAAAATTCAGAGATTTTTACGTACCAGCACAGAAGCTGGTGGTTGATGAATCTCTCATACTTTTCAAGGGACGTGTTCCATTCAAACAGTACATTCCCTCAAAACGAAACCGATTTGGCCTGAAATTTTTTGTTCTTTGTGATTGTGAGACAGGATACGTGTTACACGTGATTCTGTACTCGGCTAGTGATGTAGACATTCCCGGTAACGACGAACATGGATTCTCGGGGAGTGTAGTGAAGACCATCATGGCTCCGTGGATGAACAAGGGACACATTTTATACACAGATAATTACTATACAAGTCCCTTGCTAGCTCGGTTCTTGCTAGAAAATAGAACTGGATTGGTTGGTACAGTAAAGCCACAACGAAGGGAAATGCCTGTGTTTGACAACGACATTGCAGTTGGTGAGTGTCAGAGAAGGAAAAGTGATAACATTCTGTCAGTTCGGTGGAAAGACAAAAGAGAGGTGAACTTGTTGACAACAATTCATGATGGAACAATGGTGAACAGTGGGAAAGTGAGCCATAAAACAAACGCACCACTATATAAGCCAGACTGTGTTTTAGACTATAATATCAACATGCGGTTGATTGATAAATCAGACATGATGATTGGCACTGCAGAGTGTGTGCGGAAGACATGTAGGTGGACGAAAAAAGTGTTCTTCCATCTTGTGGACATGAGCATGCTGAACTGTTTCAACATGTACCTTGTGAGAACTGGACGTAAGCCCACTTTCCGTGACTTTGTATTTGATGCTGCAATACAGTTATTAGGAAAGTTTGCAAAAGATGTCCCAGGTATTCAGCGGCCCATCATAAACCCACTGTTGCAGCATGCTGGTACTCCACGCCTCGCTCACACGGAAGGCTTCCTAGCACACAAACTTAAGTATTTGCCACCTGGTGTGAAGCGTGCAATAGCCCAACGTGATTGCTATGTGTGTAAAACAACGACACGTAGAGACAAGAAACGGAAGCTTGTGCAAACATGGTGTGAAACGTGTGGTATCCCATTATGTGCTGTCGACTGCTTCAATGACTACCACAGTCTAGAAATCTTCTAAGTGTGCTTCAAAGTGTGTATAGCATGTGCGAGTGTGTAAATATGTAAACATATAAGCAGATAGCGTGTGCGTGTGTGTAAATATATACAAATATAAGCAGAACATACAATATAATAGACTGTAATGACATATTATATTGCCGTAATTGAAAACATTTGTGTGCGCCTGTGTATACTCAAATATGCAACAATTATTGATACAAAATATGTTCAAACAGTATTTGAAACACAATTAGTGAAAAAAAATTAGATAAAATGCGCTTAGACATTGTAAATAAATAGCGCGAAAATATATTTGTGGCAACTCTGGCTGTTTGAGGACCGCGCGCAACATCTCCCGGGCGTGTACTGCATGAGCGAACATGCAGATTGTGACGTCATCACCGAGCTTCTCGGCTCTATTGCAACAAAAGTAAGTACAATAGAATTTTTTTTTTTATTTTTCCCATGATCAGTGAACAGAACTTAACAGATTAGCAAAAAAAAAAAATTTTTTTTTTTTTTCAAAATGACATGCGCCTGTGTGGATAGCAGGATATTAGACCCCGAGCATGTTAAGGGTTAACATGCTCGGGGTTTAATATCTTGTCATCCCCACAGGCGCATGTCATTTTGAAAAAAAAAAAAAAATTTCTTCTTTCTAACCTGTTAATTTGTGTTCACTGATCACGGGAAAAATAATAAAAAAATCGTAAGTGGCATATATTGCCCGCTATAGGGCGGGGAAGTGTGGCAAATTATAGGCGCTGACTCAGCGTGCGTCCCAGGCGGTCTGTTGCTCGCAAGCTGTCAGGCCAGAGTTGCCACAAAGAGATAATTACCAAATTATTTCAATGTCTCCGATTGATTTTTCATACTTTTTTTGCTGTAATATTATTCAATAGTGTGTAGTTTGATATATTTATATAATAAAATGAGTGAATCGTTGGTGTACTCAAAAATATGGTGTGCATATTGTTGATTCAATTATGTTCATCAATCAGTGAACAAATACTTTGTCGGTTATTACACTATAAGCACAGGTTATTTATAAGTGTTTGCATGTTTTGTTCACTATAACGAACCACTAAGTAGCTATTATGAGTCAAAAAAGTAATGAGTGACCGCCGTGTACCAGCCAGCCACTCCCGCCCTCCCTCCAGTCATCTGACTCACCCTCATTCTCCTCCCACAATAATGTTTTTGCTATAATTCACTATATACAGACGTTATATATAAGTATCTACATGTTTTGTTCACCATAACTGTACATCTAAGCTTGTATGGTGAGTAAAGGCACAGAGATGTGGCTACTCACAGTCAGCTGATCGGCGGCCGCCCTCAAGGTCAGACGCACTAATATTTCTCCTCCAACAATACTGTGTGGTGTTATTACGCTATATATCTTATATACAGACGTTATATATAAGTATCTACATGTTTTGTTCACCATAACTGTACATCTAAGCTTGTATGGTGAGTAAAGGCACAGAGATGTGGCTACTCACACAGTCAGCTGATCGGCGGCCGCCCTCAAGGCCAGACGCACTAATATTTCTCCTCCAACAATACTGTGTGGTATTATTACACTATATACACACATTATATATAAATATCTACCTGTTTTATTCATCATACTTGTACAAATAAACTGGTATGGTGCCCAAAGACCATCGTGGTAACCAGTAAACAACACCGTCGTCTGCACGGTGGCGTCGTGCAGACGACGCCACCGCCCTCACCAAAATGGCGGCTCCAAACCTTCTCTTGCTGTTTATACCCTCTATACGCACGTTATATATAAGTATCTACATTTGTGTTCACCATAGCGAACCACTAAGCTGGTATGGTGAGTGCAGTCAATAAAAGGTGGCCACACACAGTCAAAAGACATCGCCACCACCCTCCCTCCCACAGCATTACACCTCCTTCCATGGCTCACAGCGCTAAATATCACCAGAATCCTGCTATTATCAGAACCCTGGTCAGTTTTATCACAGTCAGGGGTCTTCTGTAATAATATCATCGCCACATAATAGCATGAACAAGTATAATTTGGCATTTTTAGGCGATGCTGTGGTCACAAGCTGAACAGCAGTGCTGTTAGCTCATGCTGCGTGCATCAGGCTTGGTTGCTCACTCAATACTGAGGCCAATAACACCCGGGAGTTTGGCCCACGATTTTTTTTTTAAATGGCGTCTGTTTACAAGAGCCCTGATGAAGGTGTGGTGAATCCCGTGTATCCGCGGGCTGTTTAAATCTTGCGTAGTACTCCAACACATCATATGACGTGATGCGCAGTTTACTGGAACAACGTCCAGCACTGTCATATGACGTGATGCGCACTTTAAGGGTTAAAGCAATGTTTCCTATCCTATGCAGGCGATGAGTCACAATAACGTGGCTGAAGTATGTTGACCAGACCACACACTAGAAGTTGAAGGGACGGTGCATAAAACATGTAGATATTTATATATAATATGTGTATATAGGGTAATAACACTGCAAAAGGTATTGTTGGGGGAGAAAGTTTAGTGCGTGTGACCTTGAAAGAGTAAGGGAGCCGCCAGCCGCCATCTGTGTATAGCGACGACTCTTAGTGCCTGAACTAACTATATCAGCTTAGCTGTACAGTTGTGGTGAACAAAATATATCCATACTTATATATAACGTCTGTATATAGTGTAATAACACCACAAATGGTATTGTTGGGGAAGAAAGTTTAGTGCGTGTGTTGAGGGAGTGGCAGCGAGTGGCTGGCTGGTGTGTGGCGGTAACTCTTCGTTGCTTTTCGACTCAATACCAACTTAGTGGTTCTTTATGGTGACCAAAACATGCAGATACTTATATATAACCTGTGTATAGAGTGTAATAGCAGCAAAACTATTTGTTTATTGTTTTATAAACATAATAATTGAATCACTAATATGCACATCATACTTTTGAGTATAGCGATTATTCACCACTTTTATTATACAAATATACACTATTACAATACACACTATTGAATAATATTACTGCAAAAAAACTAAGAAAAAATCAATCGGAGACATTGAAACAATTAGGTAATAATATCTTTGTGGCAACTCCCATCTGTCAGCGCGGGTGACGCTGACCGGGTCTGACGATCGCTCTGTCAACGCCCACTTTTTGCCAGACTTCCTCGGTCAATTGCGCCCAAAATATGTCACCTACGATTTTTTTTTATTTTTCCCGTGCTCAGGGAACACAAATTAACATGTTTAGAAAACGAAAAAAAATAATTTAATTTTTTTTTTCTTGCGCACAGGGGTGTAAATGTCCCCAGGACCCCTGAGCATTGTAAGGGTTAAACCTCTTTTTACCCTGAAATAATCTAATTTCATGACGAAATTAGAAGTAAATATGTAGCAGGTAACACCATAGGAAGTCGAAGGTCCAAGCGACAATGTTGTGGAGCCACTTGTCCAAGGTATATGGTCGCCTGGAGTGTTTCCTGCCATATCAGCCTCCTATACACAGTGATCCAGTTGTTGCACTTTTTTGCTCAAATTGTTGCAAATTTAATTGGTGATATTAACAAGTAAAATGCTTATTTGTAATAATATCTCAGAAATAGAAATATAGCATTTAAGCATTTAATATTTATTTAAAAAAAAAAGTGTCCGGAAGTTAAATAAACTCCACAGGACAATAATTTTGTTGTATAGATATTATATTTTGTTATATTCATTGGTGTGCATTTGCTACTTTAATTAATCATGTCCTTTTCGCTCATAGAACACCGAACCATACACGCTCTCTGATATATTGTTTAATTAATAGATTCACAAATAAAGCGGGGGAACAGCAGTTCACCTAACAGTGAACACCACCTGCCAGCTCACCTAGCAATGAACACCACCTGCTAGTACAATGGAGAGAGCAAAATATACAATATTTCAAGTATAAGAATCAAGATATATTTAGGATTTAACTACTTCGTATAAAGTTTCAATAATACCTTTATCGCACTTTACCACCATCATCATTATTTACAGAAAGAAAAATAACATACAAATGTTGTCCTTTTAATACATAAAACAGAAGTAGATATATACGTATGTTAATTATGATGCAGGATCGCTATTAAGAACTTCATTACAGTACAACCTCGATTCAACGTACTATACGGGACCAACCCCAGTGTGTTGGAGCGTTGGATGCGTTGCAAGAGGTGACCTTCTGAAGGCGTTTGCTTCAGTGTCTTTTTTTTTCTTGTACACAATAAAAATGCATTATCATATTATATACTGTATCTATATATTATTACCCTACTAAAAAATACTGTTACATTTGTTATTTACCGTATTGTTGGAGTTATGTCCATCTTGAAGTCTCATGGAGTTGTGAATGCTGTACAGTAAATATGTATTGTAGTGTATTATGCCGTAAGCACTGTGTTGATTACGTAGTTCTGCTGTATGTTGAATACTACAATACAGTTTATGAAAACTATTATACACTAAAATTAGTGCAAGTTTAATTTTAACACTATGTACACACTTTAATTTAACTTGTTCTAACTGTTCACGCCGCACACGATGTTTTTAGATGTTTGCATCAGCTTTGCTGGTGCTTGCTGCTGCTGTGGCTTCAGCTGCTTCTGAGCTGGTGCTGGCTGCTGTTGTACCAGTACTTGGTACAGCTGTGCTCGTGTTGGGTACGGCTGTTCTCGTGCTGGCTGATTTTCTGCTACTAGTTCTTGTAAAATATTGCTTCATTTTTGGCATTAATAAGGCACTATTAGTAAGCCCCTGGGACATTTTGTTGTATAACAATACAGCTGTAGTCAAAAAATGGTAAATTCCACGATTATTCTTCCACTGGCGGATAAATACTATACGTCAATCGCAGACGAAGCTAAGAGCACTGGGTGCATACTGTACGAACGCTGGTGTTCTATACGCAGACTAGGTCTATACGTACACCCTACAGTTGGCTGGTGTTTAAGCCAGATCCAGTAACATAAATTTCTCTCAAATATACGATTTACGTGAAATTATATATATTTGGGTTATATATTTAGTTTAGCAACATTATTTCGATAATAAGAGCTATAAAAAATACATATTTTAGAACAGATTTATTAATTTTATTATTTCGAAGCCGTTAGTCACTGAACTGTGGCGACGAAATTGAACTAAACACACATGGTGTTGTGTGAACATGGATTAGACCTGTCCACTCGCGCTGGAGTTGTGCCGCCAATAACATGAATAATTTCTCAAATAGCAGATGTCTATCATATTACAGTATATTTTTGGTGTTATTTAGTTTAGTTTAATTAGGATAATAAAGAGTTATTAAAACACCAGTTTTAGAAATGATTTATTAATCTGAAACTTCCAAAGTCATGGGTCACTGAACTATGATGACACAGACGAAAGTGAGTGAAACCTCACTGTAAAGTGAGGTTTACTGTACAGTATTCCCTTATCTGTCCATCCTCGCTTATCTTCTTATCTTGTTTCATCACATAAAATGTATATAAGAAGATTTCAACACATTAGCTAGGTATTCACGCTTCAGCCTTTAAATTAATTTACAAAGGTACGTGTGTCACAAATCAGGAACGAAAATCATTGTTACTCAGTCGTTCACTTGTGTGGACCACCCTGGCGGGTGTTTGGTTAATATGCGTCACTTCTTGTGTGGACCATTCTGGCTGGTGTTTGGTTCATATGGTTCACTTGTTGTGTGGTCCACTTGTGTGATCCAACTTGTCTTATAAAGGAATTATTAATTATAACCTGTGATGGTATGGGAAAGTTTTCCACCATTCTGTGAACTGTCCCAACATCGTAAGCTTGTGGACCACTTGTGCGGTCCACGTGTGTGATCGAACTTGTCATATGAGCGAATTATTAATTGTAATCTGTGATAAAATGGGAAAGTTTTCCACCAGTCTGTGAACTCTGTCTCAACATCGTAAGTAAATCCGAACAGCCCCCGCTTCGGCGAACCATTGTTCGTCAAACCGGGTGAGTAAATCCGGCCTGAAAAGTGTGCGAACTAGCCGAAGATACGTTGAATCGAGGTTGTACTGTATAAACCACAATATGTTTTATATCATCAGAAATTTGGAAACATACCATATATTTTGAAATATATGTAATTAAAGTATTTACTTAGGAAACATGTCTTTAGTTACCCTAGTTAGCTCTGAGAACACATCTTCTTGCAGCAGGAATTTCTTCCCACCAATCTGAGAGGTGCTAATGAGACCAGTCTCGATGCACTGCACAGGTTATGAACAACAGTGAACTACTTGAACGCTGGTAATTACTGCACTCAACACTGGCAGTATCCAAATAGATTTAGTATGTAAGTGAACAATAAAGAACTACAGGTAAATATTAAACAATAATCTTCAAAACTCTTAAGATATGGAATTGGATATAAAGAGGAACTTAACACTTTTCTGGATTTTCGACTTGGAATTACGGGCGTTTTCCCTAACCGCTTGTCGGATCACGACGTAAATTTACGGTGCGGTTTAAAATATTTGTAAAAAATCCAGTTTAAATCCGATTTACTTGGGGTTTGTTTCAATTTCCGCGCCATGAATTTCCCGTTCTCTCGGGTAGGCCGCAAGTCACGTCGGCCTACTGGGTCACGTGACAGGCCGTGACCCATTGATCCGTCACGTGATCGGATCTCTCTCCCCTCGGCCGCCAAACTCGCACGTTTTCAAGGATTATTACCCGTTTGTGTGTGTTTATAACCCACTAAATTCATCAATAATGGATCCAGCACCAGGCCCAAGCGGTGTTTCGGCTACAGGAGCCTCAGAATCAAGTGGAAAAGACAGGATTGCCGCCATCTATAGGAGGTTTGCTGGTATGAGGCTCACTCCCACCAAGATTCCCAATGTCTTGGATGCCTTTGATCAAGCTGAAAATGAACGAAGTGATGCAGAAGGTGAGGATGTAGAAGAAGAATTTGAAATTGGGGGCCGTAGACCCCTTGGGGATGACTCAACAGAGGATGAGACTGAAAGCCAAACTGAGGAGGAGGAGGGGGCGAGTTGCAGGCGACAAGCGAGTTGTCTCTATGATTCCCAACCTACACAATGCAGACACAAAGAAAGTTCAGAAAAGAAAACGAGTTCGCAGGGCAGATGGAACAGTAAGACTACAGCAGGTTGTGGTGAACACACCACAGGCAATTGTTGACTACAATAAGTTCATGAAGGGTGTTGACCACTTTGATCAAATGGTAAAGTATTACCATTTCGCCAGGAAATGTCACAAGTGGACCAAGAAAATAACATTTTATTTCTGGCAAATGGCATTGCAAAACGCTTATGCATTGTACAAGGCCAACACAGATGATCGAAGGAAACTAACTCTGCTCCAGTTCCATGAAGTTGCTATTTGGTCTTTATTGAAATTTGACAAGGCAGAGTGGCCTGCAACAACTACACCATCTCCACATCTAGTTCATGCTCCAGACATAAATGATGACACTGGTCCTGTGTATCCTGCTGCTGACCCGTCAACACCTGGCCCGTCGGGTGTGAGGCGCCCTCTCTTCACGTCTACACCTAGTGCTGAAGCTGAATCTGATGAAGATAATTCATATTCCACATTAGTGTTTGAAAACAATAGTGAGAGCGACGATTCAGACAGTAGTTTATTGCCAACCCAGAGACAACAGCGACGTGTTGTTATAGCAGAGACTCGCCTGAATTATAAATTGAAACATGAGCTGGTAAAAATCCCCAAACGTCGCAGGTGTGAAGTGTGTGCAAAGTCGGGTATCAGGAAGGAAACTGGTATAGCGTGCAAGACATGCGATGTTCCACTTTGCGTCATACCTTGTTACACCACTTATCACAGGAAAAGGGTGTATTGGGTGGACAAGAAATAACCACCCGCACCAGCTTCTCTCCACCTAGGAACATCTGTTGAGCAACTTCAGGAATCAGTACCTGCAGGAGGTGGAGTGGAGATAAAATGCTCAACTTATTTTACTACAATCGTCTTTGCTTTGGTAAGTACACATAATTGTCTTAGATTGTTTCAGTATTGTAGTCTATTTTCTTAGGAATATTTTGATACCTAAATGAGAACTGTAGCACGAAAACTAAAGTAAGTATACACGAAACAAGAGAAACTTTTTTTGTGGGTGTTGCGGGTGTGAGTTGGAGTGTCAAGAGCGGGTTCCGGTTGTGTGTTTTCCGTCATCTCTACAGCTGTGAATTCCAAGGAATTGTATTTGATATGCATATGTCTGTGTAGGGAATTTTATTCCGAACACTATACAAAAGAAAAAAACGGTGTGAAACAAGTATAAACTTGAAAAACATGAGCAAAGTAAAAACTTTTGACGCTCACGGGTACAAACACGCGTAAGATTTTATTCGCCGCAAATTTATTTGATGCTGTGTTGGCCAACTCTACCAATGTTCTTATAGAACTTTCTATTGCGAACACATTGCTATAAAAATGAAATACGTAGCTCCAGAAATAATGTCAGGACAGTGAAATAAGTGTAAACATTCAAAGCGCTGCATCACACCAGTGTCGTCGTTGCTGAAATCACGGCTAACGCTTCGCCCAGTTCCCACACTCATGCGGGTTACCGATACCATAATTAGACATTGATAGGCATATGTCTGGGTGGGGAATTCTATTGCGAGTTCAGTGATATCAAAATGAGCGCTGTAGGATGACTGTGAGGCTGGCAACAAACGAAAGAGTATGAACATTTACTTCCTGTTTGGGTGTCACGGTGAGTCATCTTCGTGTTTATTTATTTCGTGGTGGGATACCAAATGCTTGGGTGACATTTTATGCATATGATCTTGTAGAAAATTTTATTGCCAACGCATTGATACCAAAATGAAAAACGTAGCTCGAGAATTGATGTTAGGAGCGTGAAAAGATTATACACTTTTTTGTGTTTACGCTTGAGCACCCAGAACGCCGCGCGCACAACCCGCTTTATTTTCAGCAAGTGCCGCGCGCACTAAAGTGTTAAAAGGAAGAAGTGGCAGCCGCCACTGGCTGCCACTCCCTCCCTCCCTCACCTCACCTCACCTGACTTGCCACCATTCTCCTCCCACCATACTGTTTTTGCTTTTATATACAGATGTTATAAGTATTTAAATGTTTTGTTCACCATAACTGTACATCTAAGCTTGTTTGGTGAGTAAAGGCACAAAGACGTAGCTACTCTCACACAGCTGGCTGCCGCCCTCAAGGCCAGACGCACTAATATTTCTCCTAATATTATTTTATATAATACCAGACGCACTAATATTCTAATATTATTACGCTATATACACACATTATATGTAAATATCTACCTGTTTTATTCACCATACTTGTAAAAGTAAACTGGTATGGTGCCCAACATCATGGTCACCAGTAAACAACGTGATAAATCGTGCAGATGACGCCACCGCCCTTCACCAAAATGGCGGCTCCCAACCTACTCCTCTTGCTGTTTATACCCTCTATACACACGTTATATATAAGTATCTACATTTGTGTTCACCATAGTGAACCACTAAGCTGGTATGGTTAGTGCAGTCAATAAAAGGTGGCCACACACAGTCAGAAGGCAACGCCACCACCCTCCCTCCCACAGCATTACTCCTCCCTCCATGGAGCACAACGCTAAATATCACCACAATCCTGCTATTATCAGAACCCTGGTCAGTTTATCACAGTCAGTGGTCTTTTGTAATAATATCATCGCTACATAATAGCATGAACAAGTATATTTTGGCATTTTTAGGCGATGCTGTGGTCACAAGCTGAACAGCAGTGCTGTGAGGTCATGCTGCGTGCATCAGGCTTGGTAGCTCACTCAATACTGAGGCCCCTAACACCTGGGAATTTGGCCCACGATTTTTTTAAAAAATGGTGTCTGTTTACAGGAGCCCTGATGAAGGTGTGGTGAACCCCGTGTATCCGCGGGCCGTTTAAATCTTGCGTAGTACTCCAAAGCATCATATGACGCGATGCGCAATTTACTGCAAGTCGGTCAAAGCATCACATGATGCGATGCACAATTTAAGCGTTAAGGGTTAATGCGTTTGGGTTGGGGTCTGAATAAATGAAGGTAATATCGTCAGCACTTACCTGTACACTTACTGGAATTATCTAAGTATCAACTCGAGTATCTTTATACTTGAGTTATACTTTAGTAGCTATTTTCTGGACCATTCCTTAAGTTTGTTCAGGTCATCTTGAAGTCTTTTTCTATTTTACTCTGTCTTTATCCTCATAATTTTGGCATTATCATCATGCTTTCAGAGGCCAATGAAGATGGAATTCACATGAAATAAATTCTGTTACTATCACTAATAATGTTGTGTTTAATTTAAAAAAAATTGTCTAAAATCCATTTCTGAAAATATTGGCATGAAACTTTTACGACGCTGATTTGATTTATCTTCCTGATACTTTTTTTTTTTAAATAAATATTAAATGTTTTGTGCCTACTTATGAAAGATATTATTATAAATTTGCATTCTACTTGTTAATATCATCAATTAAATTTGTGACAATTTGAACAAAAAAGTGCAACAACTGGATCACTGTGTACAGGAGGCTGATATGGCAGCAAACACACTCCAGGTGACCATATATCTTGGATAAGTCGCTCCACAACATTGTCGCTTGGACCCTCGACTTCCTATGGCGTCACCTGCTATATATTTACTTCTAATTTCTTACTTCTTATGAGATGAGATTATTTCAGGGTAAAAATAGTTTTTATTATGTTCTGCATTCAGCACCAACATGGCATTTATTTAGTGAGTAAATATACCATATTTCTTTAATACTTACATAATGCTAGCAGGATTTGGGTAATTCTATGGATCGGGTGGGTGTGTGTGTGTGTGTATGGGACGGGGTGTAATGACCTAAGTGTAGTTACAGGATTAGAGCTACTCTCATGGTGTCCCCTCTTCCCAGTATTCTGTCATATAACGCTTTGAAACTACTGACGGTTTTGGCCTCCTCCACCTTCTCACTTAATTACCCTTAAACATCGCATGGCGTATATATACGCCCTGAGTAACATGTCCCATGGTGCGCATGGCGTATATATACGCCATAGGGTGCCAGGCCTGATTCAAATGGCCCGTGGCTACACGGGGTTCACAGTAGCTTCCTCAGGGCTCTTGTAAAGAGATGCCATTTAAAAAAAAAATCGTGGGCAATATTCTCAGGTGTGAGAGGCACAGTACTGTTGGAGCAACCAAGGCCGGCGCACGCAGCATTAGCGAACAGCATTGCTGTTCAGCTTGTGACCACAGCATCGCCGAAAAATGTCAAAATAAATATATAATTGTTATTATTTAGCGATGACAATATTACAGATGACCCATGACTGTGATATAAATAACCAGGGTTGTGATAATAGCAGGATTGTTGTAATAATTAGCGCTGTGGGAGGAGTGATGCTGAGAGATGGAGGGAGACAGCATCGTTTACTGACTGTGTGGCTACCTGTTATTGTTTGCATTCACCATACCAGGTCAGTGGTTCTCTATGGTGAACATAAATGTAGATACTTATATATAATGTGTGTATTAGTGTAATAACAGCAAAAGGATTATGCTGGGAGGAGCCATATGGGTGACGGAGGTGACGTCGTCTGCATGATTTGTCTAGCTGTTTAGAGGGTGGCCACTATGCTCTTTGGACGCACTACAAGCTTAGGTGTACAGTCACGGTGCATAAAACATGTAGATATTTATATATAATATGTGTATATAGTGCAATAAAACTGCAAAAGGTATTGTTGGGGGAGAAAGTTTAGTGCGTGTGACCTTGAAAGAGTGAGGGAGCCGCCAGCCGCCATCTGTGTAGAGCGACGACTCTTAGTGCCTGAACTAACTATATCAGCTTAGCTGTACAGTTGTGGTGAACAAAATATATATATACTTATATATAACGTCTGTATATAGTGTAATAACACCACAAATGGTATTGTTGGGGGAGAAAGTTTAGTGCGTGTGTTGAGGGAGTGGCAGCGAGTGGCTGGCTGGTGTGTGGCGGTAACTCTTCATTGCTTTTCGACTCTCAATACCAACTTAGTGGTTCGTTATGGTGACCAAAACATGCAGATACTGTACTTATATATAACCTGTGTATAGAGTGTAATAGCAGCAAAACTATTTGTTTATTGTTTTGTAAACATAATAATTGAATCACTAATATGCACATCATACTTTTGAGTATAGCGATTATTCACCACTTTTATTACATAAATATATTACAATACACACTATTGAATAATGTTACTGCAAAAAAACTAAGAAAAAATCAATCGGAGACATTGAAACAATTAGGTAATAATATCTTTGTGGCAACTCCCATCTGTCAGCGCGGGTGACGCTGACCGGGTCTGACGACCGCTCTGTCAACGCCCACTATTTGCCAGACTTTCTCGGTCAATTGCGCCCAAAATATGTCGCCTACAATTTTTTTTTTTTTTTTCCGTGCTCAGGGGGGACAAATTAACATGTTTAGAACAAGAAAAAAAAGTTTTGAATTTTTTTTTTCTTGCGCACAGGGGTGTAAATGTCCCAAGGACCCCTGAGCCGTGTAAGGGTTAATTTGTTCCAACCATCTACCCCACTACACTAGAAAACTTTCTAATATTTTGTTGGTGCCTTTGTTTCCTTAGTTTGAATCTGTGTCCTCTTGTTCTTGAAGTTGCTGGTTTCAGGAATTCCTATTTGTCAATTTGGTAGATTCTTATTATTATTTTGCAAGTAGTGATCATATCACCTCTCTCTCTTCTATTTTCTAGCCTTGGCATATTTAATGCCTCTATCCTCTCTTCTTAACTCTTATTTTTTAGTTCCGAAAGCCATTTTGTAGCATGCCTTTTCACCTTTCTATTTTATTAATGGGCTTCTTGAGAAATGGGCACCATACAACTGCTGCATATTCCAATTTTGGTCTTGCAAAAGTCATGAACAGTTTCTTTAGTATTTCACCATCCATGTAATTAAAAGCAAGGCTGAAGCTAGAAATTATGTGCTCCTCTCACAATGTTCTTTGTGTTCTTCTGACGATGGCTTACTATCCAAAACAACCCCTAGGTCTTGCTCTTTATTTGAGTTCTGTCATTCCTTTCCACATAATTTATAAGTTGTGGGGTGGTCTATTTTTCTCTAATTCCACATTCCATAACATGGCATTTATTCACATTGAATTCCATTTGCCACTTGACACTCCAAGCACTTAATTTATCTAGATCAATTTGAAGGGCATTCCAACCATCTGCATCTCCTATCTTCCCCAGTATCTTATCATCATCTGCAAACATGTTCATATGATTCTGTATTCCTTCAGGTAGATTGTTACCAGAAGGTAATGTGTGTGTGTGTTGGGGGGAGGGGGGGGAGAAGGTTGCATCAAAATTAATGCACCAGGGAGCTATTGATAGGTCAGCTGAGAAATAAGTAATGCTGTATACTGTATATATAAATAGTAATACAATTAATGGCCATGAGGTGTAGTTCTTAAATTGGGATTTGAATAATTAATACCTTTAGTTATACTGTACAGTATCTGACATTAGTCGTGCACTAAAATATCCTTCATTGTTTTGCCCTTAGATATTTGGAAGAGGCAGTTATGAACTTGGATACATCTCATCCTGTAACACGTGAACACATGCGACCAGTCTTACAAGGATTTCAACGTAACCTGAACGCATACTTGTCTGTAAATCCAAATCATAAAAAGGTGAAGATGCTGCTTCTAGCAGTCAACCATCTTGTTGTTTTATAAAGCTGTCTTTTATATGAACCGTAAGTCACGGAGCCTGTCTTTCAGGTGTAAATATTTGGCTTTATATTGTTTACATGTCATTTACAGTCTCCTATTAAGTATTTTTCAGATGGTTATCCTTATTTCATATGTATGAGGTAACTACAATTAACAATTCTCTTGCATAAGTGGTGTGAAATACAAAATTATATTTTTTACTTGCCTGTAAATTGGTCACAACTTAACATTTTTATTCATTAGATTCTTTAGACCTGTCATTCAAGAGTTTTGCTTAGCCTTTTCAGCATATCATCTAAAAGGGGTATTTACTATTATTTGTGGCTAGTGAATTAAATATTAGTGTTGTAACATTTAGTAATTCAGTTGGCCATGTAATATTTCGGGAGGGCAGATTTATTCCTTGTCGTCAGTAGTTAATTACAATATTATTTCTGTTAAGTGTTTATGCTTTTACACTTCTTTTTATATAATTACGTATAAGCAGTGTGAAAGAAAGGAAGTCCGTCCCTTAAAAATGTATCAGATGGTAATTTTTTTGGTTTATGAGCTTCAATTGCATGGTTTCTGGAAATGTAGTGACCATTTTATAGAATGAAAGAACAATGCTTTATTATTTCATGAAAAAATGACTTACTCAGATTTCACTCCTGAGTAATGAAAAGCCCTCCTCTTTTATGTATGTATGTAGTATACAGTAATGTAAAAGGCCCCTTTAAATGTATAAAAGCTATATAGTTGCTGATTTTATTAGTAGTATTTTGTTTATTAAACAGTGCTACCTGCACTGAATGTCTACTTAAAGTATTGCTGCTTTGTGACATGTTACTATTTTATCTAATAAAGTTTGTATATGAGGTTGTTGAGCATAATACAGGACTTGTTAAGAGGAGAATGATGATAACCCAACTGGAGCAAGTATGGTTGGGTTGGTGGTGCTGTATAACATATTTACCACTATGTTTCCAACCATTACTAGCCATTGCTTTTTACTGAGTAAAAGACGTCTTTAGGACTTTTCTAATTTCTTTCTAACTAGATTTCTTTAAAGTTTAGCAATTTGTCATACATTTTATAAATATTTCAACTCTTCTTGAATCAGAAAGTATAACTGTATCTTGCCAGTCGCGAGTGATTGGTACGAAGGATTATGGTTTTACGAATAAATGATAGGAAGAGTTTGATATTAATCTTCGTGTAAATCCAATTTCCTTGGGTTGATGTACATCACAAACAGTTCCTGGTCTGTATTTGTACTACTTTAAAAATAGTTTACTTTAATTGTATGCAAATTTTATTCTATGTCAAATTTTGCATAGTCGGTTATTTTTGTTGATGGTTCTTTTATTTAACTTAGGCTTGTGCTTTTAACAAATTATGAGGTTGAGGCTCATACATAATATACTTACTGTGTGCATGATGAATACCGAGGCTAACTACACTTGACAATTTAGAGCATGTAGCCTTGCTCTCTACCCTTCTTTCTGCTAATTAACATGTATGGAAGAAGCACCTGAGTGCAAGGCTTACACTGAAGGGATACAACACGAGGAGTATGTCTAGAAAGCAGTGTAGAAGATTTGTTTGGTATTCATTATGTCATACTCATGAGGGGCCATGACCAAATTTATTGTTTAGGAAAATATAAAATAGGTCATTTCTTGTTATTAATAAGACATGTTCTGTCATGGGTTATATATGTTTGATATAGTGGTCATTTTAACAACTTGATCAGTAAAAGCTTTGCAAGTAATAACAATTATATACTGACTAAAATGAAATAATGGAGGCTAAAACAGTGTAATGATTGAAATATCTTTTTTTCCTGTATCTTGTTCACTCATCTTCAGGTTGACTGAAGGTTGGATATATTTGAAAACACACAAGTTATACTTTTTACCATTTTTGCATACTCATTTATGAGTAAATTTCAACAAGAAACTTTTGTATTAGTTAATTTTTTTGTGTATATTAAGACATCGGATATAATCTTACTTGAGATCATGTTGGAGCGAACATAGGCTTTATATTTGAATAATATTGTAGACAAAATATCGATAAGTAACTTAATATATCATTTGTCTAGTCAAATGCAATTTCAGCACAAAATTTGTCTGGAGCCCAATGTTTGCATAGATTAGCTAGTAAGCCTCAGGTATTGGCGTATTGAGTACATAAGGAGCAACATTAGGCACGCAGGTGCCTTCCTTCAGCTGCATAAAATTTGTAAATTATGGCAGTAATCTCCAAGTTTCTATTAAACTTAATTGTTTTTACGATTCACACACATCCACATTAAGGAATAATTTCCTTTTTGCACTTACACTGTTAACATTTAAGTTTCATGAGATTGGTTCAATGTAAAAAATGCCTCATCCTGGAAATTGTATTTAGTATTTATAATAAGTTTTTAATAATGAAGGCTGAATTTAGTTCTTATCAGCGATTATTATTGTTTTATTTCTGTAACATCTTGGTGATGAAGACTTTTTCTATTAGAAGTGGATCAAGTGTGTGGTTATACTGTATATATATATATATCCATTACACACATGGTTGAGTGTATCATTAGCGTACAGTGGGAAGTGTATGCAATATATCGATTTATTTGCCATAAGCCTTAGGTAATCAGCATTAATTATCCAGGATGTCCATTGATTTACTGTAAATTTGCTATATAAATATTTGAAACATTGCTTGTATGTATATTACATTATTAGGATACTTTTGTATGTACTGTATACCATATGGAAATAATATCAAAGTTGCAATCAAGCTGTTTTTAAATGGTCAAGGAATTTATGCCAATAGTCAAACTTATTTTGTGAGTGAACATAATTATTAGAGGCCACGTTCATTTATATATTAACTAAAACTGCTGTGTTTTGTAGAAACTGTGAACAAATAATTAAAACTAGGTTGTTAGAATTATAAACTGATTTCAAGCCAGGTAATCTAAACCATTATTTCTTTAATTCTTACATTGCTGTTTTGTATTTGGAGATTCTTTTGTTTTTTTATGAATAAGTTAATTATTTAACTATTTTTTCTTATCCTGTAATAAAAAAGTTAAATGCATTTTTTTTTATTTACTTAACACTTTCGCACTCCACGCGTGAGCCCCCTAGACTTCCCGTAAGTGCTACTGGAGTTTCAGGCGACCGTGCGGCGACACTGAAATGTGTGTACTATTGTCTGTTTTATCACCTCCATTTTTGCTGTACGTGTTTCATTTTGGTATCAAATTATTTATAATAGAATTCCCACAAGAGTATATACATATAATGTCCAAAAGCCCGGCATGCAACCCTCACTAAGCACAAAAATTTGGGGATCGTTTGCTGTGAGCGCGGAACTAGCGATAAATTGTGTGTACAGTGGTACCTCGGTTTAAGAGTTTAATCCGTTCCTGGAGACAGCTCATATTCCGAAAACTCGTATTCCGAAGCTAATTTCCCCATAAGAAATAATGGGAAATGAATTAATCCATTCCTGACTACCCCAAAATCCCCACATCAAACTAAATTTTTATACCTAATTCATCTAAATAAACCTACAAAACTATGTTCAAGTTATTACTTACCCTTGTTGATGAATGCTGTAGGCCTATGGAAGATGGTGAGGAGGAGAGGAGTTACTGTTTGGAAGGGGAGTCCCCTTCCATTATCACATCAGGCAGTGAGGACCTTTCTTGTGTGCACTCCCTGGCACGTTTTGTCTGAGTACCACTAGGTCCTGGTTGTGGCTCGCTGCTCGATTTTCTCAACAGTCCATGGAAGCTTGCTTTTCCCTTCTTCACAAGCTGTCTCTGTAGTAAGGCATCACATTGTCATTGAAAAGATTAAGGCAACAGCCTACTACAGCTTTCTCTGGGTGAGTTTTCAATAAAAGTTTGAATCTCTTCCCACGTCTGACACACCTTCTTAATTTCTCCAGAAGGGACATTCACTACTGCCTCCTCCTCCTCCACTGGAGAATCATCAGCTGCGTTGTCTTGCTGTTCCTGTTGAAAGGCTTGGAGTTCGTCGGTGGTCAGTTCTTCGTTGTGTTCTTCCACCAACTCCTTCACATCATCACCATCCAATTCCAAGCCCATTTGCCGGCCCAGAGTAACAATTTTGTCAACAATAGGCGCATCATTTACAGGCTCAAACCCCTCAAAGTCTAGTTCTGTTACACATTCGGGCCACAATTTTCTCCAGCCAGAGATCAGGGTTCTTTGAGTCACTTCTTGCCAGGCTTTGTCAACGAGTTTTAAAGCACTACGAATGTTAAAATGGTGTTTCCAGAACTCTTTGGGAGTGAGGTTTGTGGTTTCAGTCACTTCAAAACATTTCCGGAAAAGTGCCCTTTCATAAAGTTTCTTAAAATTTGCTATGATTTTCTGGTCCATAGGCTGAATTAGAGGAGTAGTGTTAGGAGGAAGGAATTTAACTGAGGAATTTATTGTATCTGGGCAACAAATCATCTTCCAATTCTGGAGGATGAGCAGGAGCATTGTCGAGGAGAAGCAGGGCCTTGAGTGGCAAATGTTTCTCCTGCAGATATTTTTCTATGGCAGGTGAACTTCATTCACCCACTCCGAAAAAATTAGCCTAATCACCCATGCTTTTTTATTAGACTTCCACATCACACACATTTGAGTTTTCTGCACTGTATACTGTTTGAAAACCCTTGGATTTTCAGAATGATACACTAGCAAGGGTTTAATTTTCAAATCGCCACTCACATTTGAACACAGCACAAGCGTAAACCTATCTTTCATAGGCTTGTGTCCGTGCAAGGATTTTTCCTCCTTGGTAATGTATGTCCTCTTAGGCATTCTTTTCCAATACAGTCCCGTTTTGTCACAATTAAACACTTGTTGCGGTAGGTATCCCTCAGCCTCTGCAAACTCTTTATATTCGTCAATAAATCGTTCAGCAGCTGGTTTGTCTGAGCTGGCTGCTTCCCCATGCCTCGCAACACTATGGATACCACTTCTTTTTCTAAATTTTTCAAACCAGCCCCTGCTTGCCTTAAACTCTTTCGTATCTGCATCACTCGTTCCAAGGGTTTTCTTTACAAGGTCTTCGTGCAATACCCTGGCTTTCTCACAAATGATGGCCTCCGAAACACTATCGCCCCTTAATTCCTTGTCGTGTATCCAAATTAATAACAACTTTTCCACTTCAAGTATTTGTAGTCTTTGTTTCGTCATTGTTCTTACTCCTTTTGCCACTTTAGCACCCATAATCTCATTTTTCTTCTTAAGTATAGTGCATATTGTTGGTGTGGCTTTGTTGTACTGCCTACAAAGCTCAACAACACGTGTACCGTTCTCATGCTTCCGAATGATCTCTTGTTTCTCTGTTGTCATCCTCACATGGGCTTTCTTGCCTTGATCCCTACCACTGGCTTTTTCGGACTCATGGTGAAATATATAATAACAACTTTTACAGTCAAATGACCAAAAATCCAACAAAACACTGAAAATCCGGGTGAAGAATTGATATGGGATAGTCACTGGCGCGAGACACAGGTAAACTGAGGGGCGAAGGGGCGACGATCGCCGTACCACCACGCACTAGGTCGGCCTGAACGCGTATCAACAAACTCACGTTCCGAGGTAACCCTCACCTTCCAAGGCACATTTTCCGAGGAAATCCTGCTCGTATTCCGAAAAACTCGTATACAGGGACACTCGTATTCCGAGGTACCACTGTACTCTTTTTTTTTTTTTTTTTTTTTTTTCTTTTTTTTTTCTTTTTCTTTTTTTTCTCTCTCACTTCAATTCTCGTGCTACATCATTCATTATCATATCAATGTGTTTGCAATAGAATTCCCTACAGTTTCATATGCATATAAAGTCCAAAACCCTGGCATGCCCTACCCGCAACAACGCCAAGTCGGCCAAGCGTTACCCATTAGCTCATCTGCAACACCCTATAGAAATGTTTGATACCGTAAATTTTTGTGTTGTCACCCCTCCCTATCTGGCCCGTTCCCCCTCCCCATCCGGCCCTGGCGCCGTGAGGGGGCTTGGTGGTCGGCTGCCGGAGTGTGATGCTCCATGGGACAGCCCTAATGTCCTTTTGTGGCCATATGCTCCTGCTGCTGTCCTCTCCAATTGTGCCGGATTGCTTTTCCTTTTCCTTATGTTTCGTTTTTCTCCCCCCTCTTCTCCTATCTGCTTGTCATTTCCTGCCAACCTTTTGCTTGTTTTGTTATTCTTTTGGACTTCTTCTATTTTGACGCCCGCGTGCTTGGGGAGGCATACTCTTACGCCCGTAGGACTGTAGTACCCAACGTCGAGAGCGAGGGGAACCTTTTTTTTGTCTATCCTTTCGTCACTGAACCTGATCTCGACGGACTGACAGTTCTTAAGGTGGCGTTTGTACGGCATATACTCACGACGTACCCCTAGGGGGACCCCGGCATGATCGGTGATAGCTTCTTGTTGGGTGTTCTGCTTCTAATTGTGGCTCCATGGTGGGTATGGGGGCACATTCGTGAATGAATGTTTTTCCTCTCGTCCTTAGGTCTAATTCTGTTCCTTTCCTCCCTTCTCGGGCTCGTGGGCTGGGCGACCAAGCCCCCGAGTCGGACCGTGTTGGAAGACCGGACTCTGTAGACTCCGCTGCATTGGGCCCCGACCTTGCTCCTCCTCGGAACCCCCTTGACTACTCCCCCTCTGTTCCTCTCCCTCCTCTGTGGTTGGATGCCCCAAGCCCCCAGTGGTAACCACCTCGTCCCCTGGCACGGCTCAGTCTCTATTAGTGACTACTGCGCCTTTTACCCTCACTCTCTGGGGTTCTCAACTCCGTCCTCACCACTGCTGCGCTCGCTCGATTCCTTCCCGTACTGATGCGTTTCAAGCCTTGTTTGGTCCCGTTTCATGGGCCAAATACTTTGATCTTCTCCCTCTTGATTCTGCGCCTCCTGACGATTTCTCCCTCCATAGGCACCTTGTTGATTCAGTAGATGCCTCTCTTACCTTCAACCCCACCTGTCTCGGTACGAGTGTCGTTGCTGCTGCTCCTCAGGATGCAGCCTCCCGCTTGGTCGCCTTATCCTGCCTTGGCGAGACTCCTGTTCGGGTCTCCAAGAACTCTTGGTTGAATGCCAGTGTTGGCACTATTCTCCTCCTGCCCCATGTTGCGACCGGTGTTCAGAATCTGCAGGACTGCCACGAAGATATTCGGCATGTCCTCGAAGCCCAAGGCCATTCTGTCCTCCAAGTGGACTCGTTTATTCGTTCCCTTCGTGGTCGTCGCCGTCAACCTCTTTGGGTTGGGAAGATTACCTTTGATGGTAGGACCCTTCCGCCCTCTGTCATTCTTGCTGATGCCAGGTGCTCCGTCCAGGAGTACATTCCCTCTCCTCGGCTCTGTAATAAGTGCTGGAGGTTTGGGCATGGAGCCCTCCGTTGCTCCAGTACTCTCTCCTCCCTATGTGTGGGGACGAGGGTCACTCTAAGTCGGAGTGCACTTCTCCCCAGGCTCGCTGCCTCAATTGCGGTGAGGCCCACCCTACCTTCTCCCGTGCATTACAAGCTTGAGGCAGCCATCCTCAACTTGAAGCACAGGGAACGTTTGTCTTTTCCTGAAGCGAGGCGCCAAGTTTGCCGTTTTCCCCCTTATGCTAACGTCTCTTATGCTTGCGTGTTGCGCTCTTCCTCTCCTCATCCTTCCCGCCTTCCTCAGTCTTACAACCGTTTCCGGGCCTTAGACCCAGACACGCCTACTGCCTCCTCTTCTGTTCCTTTGCATTCTGTCCCGGAGGGTCCCCCTCCTACCTCTCTGTCTGGGGTTTCCCTTCTTTCTTCTCAGTCTGTCGTGTCTCCTGTGTTTTCTTCCTCGTCTCCCTCCGATCCTCCTTCCCATCCTTCTCCTCCGTCTCTTCGCTCTCCATGCCGCCTGTCGGTGCAGGCTGATGTCCAACACTCCCAACGGCCGTCGTGGTTTGCTCTCGTTCTGTTTCTCCTTTTGAGACACTAGAATCTGTTGCCCAGTACATTGTTGCTGGGACGCCTGTCTTTTTGAATCAGAAGCGTAAGGCTAGCTCCTCTCCTTCCTCCACCCTGGCGAGTAAAAGGGCTTCGCTTTCTTCCTCGCCCCCTACCTCTGACTCTCTCGCTCCATCCCCTCCCGTTTTGGTGGTTCCGCCCCCTGTTCCTGCTATGGAGGTCTCTTTGGCCGCCGCTCCCCCTCTCGGTTGCTGCCCTTGCTGAGGTGCCCTCCCTGGTTTCTGGCCCTCCTGCTGCTGTCCTTGACCCTCGGTTGTCCCCCCCACCTCTTTCCCCTCCAGACCCTGCTCGTCCGCCCCTGGTCGGTTCTCCAGCTCCCTTCCCTCCTTCTTTACTCAGTTTACCCATGCCCCCTAACCCTGACTTCGCTGACCCTGACCCTGATCCTGCACTTCTTTAACGTACTGTGTTACCTTTTTGCCTTTGTTCCTTCGTTGTTCTCTGTTGCTGTCCTTTCTCATCCTGTCGATGTCTATTCTTCAATGGAACATTCGTGGTTATTACGCCAATTTCCTTGAACTCCAACTTCTGCTTTCACGGTTTTCACCCCTTTGTGTTTATCTTCAGGAGTCGATACTTGGTGCTCATCCTGGTCGCTTTTGTGGCTATTCCTTTCTCTCCTCCCCCAACCCCCTCCAGCTGTTGCTGGAGCTCCTAACTCTTCTGCTCTCTTGATTCACTCTGATGTTTCCCTTGTCCCCTTACTTTTCCCTTCACCTCTCCATTGTTCTGCTACTTCGTATCTTTGTGAGGAAATGGTACACGGTATGTTCCATTTATCTCCCCCCCCCCCCGAGTGTCCCGCTTTCTCTTCCTGATCTTAAACACCTACTGGACTCCTTGCCGGAGCCTGTGCTCCTTCTAGGTGATTTCAATTGTCGACATACCCTTTGGGATGATGTTCTGATAAACACCCGAGGTCACCTTCTCCTTCAAAATCCTCTTTTTCTTCCCTCTTCTGAATTCTGGTGAGCCCACTCATTTAGACTCTCGGACTCGCTCCCTTTCCTGTCTTGATCTTTCTCATTGCTCGTCTTTACTTAGATTTCGAGTGTCGGGTTCTTAATGACCTCCATGGCAGTGACCATTTTCCCATCCTTGTTTCCTTTTTCTCTTTTCACCCTCCCCTCTCCTTCCCTAGGTGGCAGTTTGCCGAGGCTGACTGGCCCCTCTTTATCGTCCGTGCTACTATCTCCGACCTTTCCATGCTGCCTCTCCCTCGCGCCCTCCTTTTTTATGACACCGTCTTTGATGCTGCCCTCTGCTCTATTCTTTGCTCTTCCTCTCGGGGAACGCGGAAGTGCGTTTCCTGGTGGAATGTGGACACTGCTCGAACTGTCTGCTGTAAGCGTGCAGCCTGGAAGAGACATCGTCGCTGGCAGACATCTGAATCTTTTCTTTTGTTTCGGAAGGCAAGTGCGGTGGCCCGTAGGACCATTCGTACGGCTAAATGTGCGTGTTGGATGTCTCATGTCTCCACCATCACGTCCGAAACTCCTCTCCCGCTGATCTGGAAGCGTATCCGGAAGATAGCGGGTAAGTTCGTTCCCGATGTCTACCCGGTCCTTCACCTCGGTGGTACTCTTTGTGGGGGACCCATTGCAGGTCGTGACCGAATTGGGTTCCCACTTCCGTCTGTTAGCTTTGGTTCTCATCTTCCCCATTCCTTCCTTCTTCGTAAGCCTCTTCTTGAATCTCTCCTTTGGGTTTCTGTACCCATCTCAACCTTCCCTATAACGATCCCTCTTCTCTGAGTTCCAGTCTGCCCTGACCCTCTGGGGTTCTACAGCGGCAGGCTCAGATGGCATTCATTATGAGGTGCTTCGACATCTCCCTCCGTGTTCGTCTCGGTATTTACTGAGTCTGTTTAATCGGGTCTGGGAGTCATCGTCAGTCCCTGAGGACTGGCTCAATGCTGTTGTCCTCCCTGTTCGGAAACCAGGGTCTCTCGGGTCATCCCCCAAGGACTTCCGCCCTATTGCCCTCACAAGTTGTGTCTGCAAACTCTTTGTATGTATGGTTAACGTTCGTCCAATGTGGTTCTTAGAGCACTATGACCTCCTTTCCCCTTCTCAATTTGGTTTTCTCAAGTGCCGCAGTACAACGGATGTCCTGGTGAACTTGGAGGTCTATATTCGTACTGCTTTTGCTGCGAAGACCTCCGTTGTTGCCGTCCTTTTTTACCTGGAAAAGGCTTACGACACTATCTGGCGGTATCATATTCTGCCCCAACTTCATTCTTTTCGCTTTCGTGGGAATCTCCCTCTCTTCCTCCAAAGTGTCCTCTCTCGTCGTTCCTTTGGAGTGAGGCTTGGTACCACTCTCTGCCCCTTTTCGGCACTATGAGGGTGTGTCCCAAGGTAGTGTTCTGAGCACTACTCTTTTTCTTCTTGCTCTCAATGGTCTTCTTTCCTCCCTTCTTTCTGGCGTCTTCTCAGCTCTATGTAAACGATTTTACTCTTTGCTGTTGGGGTGATGATTCGCCTCTCCTTCAACAGTGGCTTCAACTTGCGATTGATGCCGTATCGTCTTGGGCCACCGATCATGGCTTCAAGTTCTCTGCGTCTAAGACTTGTGACATGACTTTTACTCGGAAGCGTGTCATTCTTTGTCCCTCTGTCACTTTATGGACATCTATCTCCTTGTGTACAAGGATTCCGCTAAGCTTCTGGGGTTAATCTTTGACACTCGTTTGCCTTGGTCAGCCCATATCTCTTACCTCCGCACTGAATGTTCTAAGGTCCTTTCCCTCCTTAAGGTTTTGTCCCATACTTCTTGGGGTCGGATAGGCGTACACTCCTCTCTACATTCCTCACTCGTCCTGTCTAAACTCGATTATGGTTGCCCTGCTTACTCGTCCGCTTCTCCTTCTACTCTTTGCCGTCTTGATGCTTTTCATCATGCTGGGTTGCGCCTCAGCTCGGGTGCCTTTCGTTCGACTCCCACCCTTAGCTTGTATGTTGACACTGGATTCCTATCTCTCCAGGACCGCCGTGATCGCTACTGGCTTTGCTATCTGGTGCGGTCCTTGCAACATCCTTCCTCTCACCTCTGTCGTGCTTTGATTCTTACCCCTCCTGTAGCTCCTGTTCCTCTTCACCACCTTCCTCTTTCTGTCCAGCTATCTCGCTTGTAGGACTTTTTCCATTCGTCTTTCTCTTATTTCTCCTCGTATTGTTCCTTCCTTGCCCCCGTGGAGGGTCCCCCTTCCAAAGTTTTGTACATCCTTGACCCGCATTACTAAAGCTTTTACTCCTTCTATGGTTCTGAAACACCTTTTCCTTGAGCACTTTTCTTCACATTCCCGCTCCATTTCCGTCTTCACCGACGGGTTTAAGTCTGCGGACGGTGTGGGCGACTCCGTTGTTTTTCCTGACCGCACTTATATGTGTCTCTTCCCTTCAGAGACTAGCATCTTCACAACAGAACTTTATGCTATTCTCCATGCTCTCCATCTCCTACTTTCTTATTGTCAATCCTCCTTTGTGATTGTAGTTGACTCTCGTAGTGCCCTAATAGCTCTCGGGTCCTTTAATCCTGTCCATCCGGTAGTCGTCGAGATTCAACATTGGTTGTTTCTTATCTCTAGTAAATTTAAATCCATGGAGTTTTGCTGGGTTCCCAGCCATGTTGGTGTTTCTTTAAATGAGCATTCGGGTGCTGACGCTAGAGAGGCTATCCGCTCTTGTCCCGTTTCCCGTATAGGTATTCCTTTTTCCGACTTTTATCCGGTTATTCATTCCTCCATCCTTGCCCGTTGGCAGGGTTGTTGGTCTTCTGTTGTTGGTAGCAAACTGCGTACTCTTAAGCGTTGTGCGTCCCAGTGGCCTTCCTCCTGCCACAGTAACCGATGGTGGGAAACGGCTCTGATGCGGTTGCATCCTGGGCATAGGCGTTTAACTGACGGTCACTTAATGGAGCGCCGCCCAGCTCCTTATTGTCCAAATTGCATTGTCCCTCGTACCATCGTGCATAACCTCGTTGAATGTCCTGACTTCCAAGACGAGCGTGTGTCTTGCTTTCCAACCATCCCTCGCGTTCACTTGTCCCTCGATAGAATTCTTGGTGAATCGGATACTTTTGACATCGCCTTATGCGTTTCTGTTCTCGTATTGGCATCCTTGGTGATATTTAGCGCCCTCTGATTATTCCGCACATTTGATGGTGCTACATAGCCTTCCGGGTTTGGTGCCTTCTTTTGATAATTACATACTTAACAGAAGGAACGGCATAACATAGGTATCAAATTGTTCGTAATAGAATGCTCTGAAGGGATATGTGCATATAAGGGCAAATGGAAGAACATTACTAGTATCAATAAGATAAAGTCCAATATCATTTTTATAAAAAATTGAAACAAAGTGTCTGTACTTACCACTCAATGATGTTTGTAGTGTAACACAGGGGGGGGGGGGTATCCGTTCTATCTTCGTAACTTCGTCTTCTCTCTCTGCCCCTCTCTTTGCCCGTATTCTACTTTAAATCTCCATACCAAGGGACCCCAAAACTTTTACTTGAACCGACCCCACGCCACGTGGTCTGAAGACGATTGACCGACTTAAGATTCTACAACCCGTATGATGTGAAATAGACTTCTAGCAAAGCTCTAGAGTCGCCTTCGCTGCCACCACCAGACCAGTAACACTGAGCAATGACCGAGGTCTGGATCGATCATGCTAATCAATAACTTTGGGGCTTGATCCCCATTAGTAATATATGGGGGAGGTTGTCTTTTTACGTTAAGTGTGGAATTAATTAACAATCAAAGGGAATAATGAATTCTGAATCGGTGTTAGGCTTCGCGGCCCAACGAAAACTCGGCCTCGTGGGGACCACGTGACAAGGACACTAGACAATGGAAACATGAAATGGAAATTAATAAAAAAAGACAATTTAATAGCTAAATGGTTTATTCAAAAAACTAAACAAAATCTAAATCAATGCACTCCCTATTGTGAACACTCCCTGACTTAGGCAATGAGTTGACCTATTCCCTATAACAACACTCTTAGCAAACTTTACCTTTTTGGCGACCAGCTAGATGTTAGTGCTAACGTCTTGGGAAGAGGTGGAGTGGACACCTTTCCTGTGTTGCTCCGGATACCACACTGTCCTTCCCACATGCTTCTCTACCCAGACACCCAGATCTGTATCCTTCCGCCTCGTCTAAGTTACTTGCAAGGCTTAAATTTAACAACTAACCTCTGTTGCACTGAATGATCCAGATTGGTTGAATTATTTTAACTGAAATTAATTACACAAGCATCTTAGTGAAGAGCTATTCCCAATTACAAAATGGCTATTTGACCTTTGAGAAATAGTGGACATGGAAACTCTGATGACCTGTGACCGCTGAGGTCACTCAAATTGTTCAGCGCCGAGGTCTAGTCACGGCTCGTGACGTCACTGATGGTGACTTAACTCATTCTTCTAGCAATCAGGGTACTCTTGATACTTTAACCAGGAATATTATACAATTTGAATGAAGACTAATTTCTCTAAATAAGTGAATTTTGTAAAATAATTCATTATACGAAACTGTGAACAAAGGCGCCAGTTATCTTCACCGCCAATCCCCCAGGGGATGCGACCAGCTGGGCAGGTCACCACGTGGGGTCCAGCTTCCCATTCTCCCATGCGTAGCTAAAACATTCTAGATCATTCCTACAACAGATAGTTTGTTACATGAGCAATAGGTTTCCTGAAGTTTCTCAACACCAACACAACAAGTTTCATAGGTGGAGTGGATTGGTGGTTATTGCTTATTACTGCAGTTACTGCATTACTGCTTATCCACCCACTTTCCCAATTCCGGCATACTCTTCAAAATCATATATTTTTTTTTTTTTTTTAGATATATACAAGAGTTGTTACATTCTTGTACAGCCACTAGTACGCGTAGCGTTTCGGGCAGGTCCTTAATCCTATGGTCCCTGGAATACGATCCCCTGCCGCGAAGAATCGTTTTTTCATCCAAGTACACATTTTACTGTTGCGTTAAACAGAGGCTACAGTTAAGGAATTGCGCCCAGTAAATCCTCCCCGGCCAGGATACGAACCCATGACATAGCGCTCGCGGAACGCCAGGCGAGTGTCTTACCACTACACCACGGAGACTGCTATGTATGTATGTAACCAGTAGTGGATTCAGCAAGCATGTACAGCTTTACTCCATATATATCGGGTTTATTTGGATTATAAACCTTGAAAGATAGTCGGCCATGCCATGACATTGTGCCTTCGTAAAAATTAGAATTTTAACTAATATTTTAATTTCGGACGCAATGTGCGTCCCCAACGAACTTCTGTGACAAAAATTATGGATGCATAATTTGTCCCAGTTGTGCGAAAGTGTTAAAATTAGACATTTAAATTCAATAAAGGAATGAAGAGCTCAGGAAATTGGTAGAGTATGTTAACCTTTTCATGCCTCACATAGTCAATAAAATTTGTTAAATGCACCAATGGCAGCCTTCTTTTCGCAGTCTCATTCCCTGTCCGGCTTGTTGTTGCCGTGATAGGGCTTGGTGGGCGGCTGCCGGTGTGTGATGCTCCTTGGAACAGTCCTCTGTCCTTTTGTATCCTTCTGCTCCAGCTGCTGTCCTTTCTAATTGTGCTGGACGGCTTTTCGTTTTTCTCCCTCCTCTTCTTTCTCATTGTCATTCCCCGCCGACCTTTTGCCTGTTTTCATTCTTCTTTCGGCCTTCTTTTATTTTGACGTCTGGGTGTTTGGAGAGGCATACTCTTGCACCCGTAGAATTGTAGTACCCAACGTCTCAAGCGAGGGACCCTTTTATTGTCAATCCCCCTTTCGTCACTGAGCCCGATCTCGACGGACTGACGGTTCTTAAGGTGGCGTTTGTGGGACGTATACTCACGACGCACCCCTGGGGGACCCCCCCGTCAAGATCAGCAACATGTCTCATGTTGGGTGTCCTGCCTCTAATTGTGGCTCCGTGGTGGGTATGGGGGCACATTCGCGAATGAAAGTCTTGCCTCGTTATTATGTCAGATAATGTTCCTCTTGTACCCTTCTCAGGCTTGGGGGGGCGGGTGACAAAGCCCCCGAGTCGGACTGTGTTGGAAGACCAAGGTCTGTAGCCCCCGCTGTATTGAGCCCCGACCTTGCTCCTCCTTTGACCCTCCTGCCTACTCCCCTCAGCTCCCCTCCCTCCTCTGAGGTAGGGTCGAGTTCCCAGCCCTCAGTGGTGACCACCTCGTCCCCTGGCACGGCTCCGTCTCTCATTGTGACTACTGCGCCTTTTACCTCCTCTCACTCTGGGGGTTCTCAACGTCGTCCCCGCCACGACCGTACTCACACGATCCCTTCCCATACTAATACTTACAACGCCTTGTTTGGTCCCGCTACATGGGCTAAATACTTTGATCTCCACCATCTGGGTTCTTCTACTCCTGACAATTTCTCCCTCCATAAACACCTTGTTGATTCGGTAGATGCCTCTATTACTTTTAACCCCCACCAGTTATGGTATGCGTGTCGTTGTTGCTGCTCCTCAGGATGCAGCTACTCACTGAGCCGCTTTGGCCCACTTTGTCCTGCATTGGGGAGACCCCTGTTCGGGTCTCCAAAAATGCTTGGTTAAATGCCAGTGTTGGCACTGTTCTCTTCCCACACCATATTGCAACTGGTGTTAGTGACCTCAAAGACTGCCATGAGGATATTAAACATATCCTCGAAGCTCAAGGCCATTCTGTCCTCCAGGTGGACACGTTTACTCGACCCCCTCGTGATCGTCGCCATCTGCCCTTTCGAGTTGTAAAAATCACCTTTGATAGTAGGGTCCTTCCGCCCTCTATTATTCTTGCTGGTGCCAGATACTCCGTTCAGGAGTACATTCCCTCTCCTAGACTTTGCAATAAGTGTTGGAAGTTCGGGCACGGTGTCCTCAAATGCACAAGTACTGTGTATCACCACCTTCCTCTTTCTGTCCGGCTATCTCGCTTACAAGACTCTTTTCATTCGTCTTTCTCATATTTCTCCTCGTATTGTTCCTTCCTTGCCCCTGTAGAGGGTCCCCCTTTCGAAGTTTTGTACATCCTTGACCCACATTACTAAAACTTTTACTCCCTTTGGTAATCACAGTACCCCCCTTTTGGGGATTTACTCCATATACTCCCTTTTGGTAATTACCCTTCACACGGTAATGTGTGGGGACGATGATCATTCTAAGTCCGAGTGCACTTCTCCCCAGGCTCGCTGCCTCACTTGCGGTGAGGCCCACCCTACCTTCTAGCTCGTGTATACACTACAAACTCGAGGAAGCCGTCCTCAACTTGAAACACCGGGATCATTTGACTTTTCCTGGAGCGAGATGCCAAGTTCGCCGTCTCCACCCTTTCACTGGCGTATCTTATGCTTGCATGTTGCGTTCTACCTCTCCTCGTCCTTCCCACCTTCCTCACTCCCACAGCCGTTTCCAGGCCTTAGACCCAAACACACTCGCCACCTCCTCCCTTATTCCTTTGCGTCCTGTCCCGAAAGGTCTCCCTCCTGGTTCTTAATCTGGAGGTTTCCCCCCCTTCCTACCCAGTCCACCATGTCTCCAATGTCTTCTTTCCCATCTCCCCCCCCCCCACTCTTTCTTCCCAACCTAACCCCCAGTCTCTTGACCCTCCGCACCGCCTGCCTGTCCAGGCTGATATCTATTATCCTCCCAGCAATCTTTGTGTTGTTCGCTCTCGTTCCTCTATTCATGCAGAGACCATTGAGTCTGTCGCCAGGTACATTGTTACTGGAACACCTGTCTCTTCGAGTCAGAAACGTAAGCCTGGCTCCTCTCCTTCCTCCTCCCCGGGAGGGGAGGAGGAAGGGAGCCGGTCGGCCGAGCGGACAGCACGCTGGACTTGTGATTCTGTGGTCCTGGGTTCGATCCCAGGCGCCGGCGAGAAACAATGGGCAGAGTTTCTTTCCCCCTATGCCCCTGTTACCTAGCAGTAAAATAGGTACCTGGGTGTTAGTCAGCTGTCACGGGCTGTTTCCTGGGGGTGGAGGCCTGATCGAGGACCGGGCCGCGGGGACACTAAAGCCCCGAAATCATCTCAAGATAACCTCAAGATAACCTCCCCAGCGATGCCAGAGAAGGCATCGCTTTTTTCCTCGCCCCCTCCCTCTGATTCAATCACTACATCCCTTCCAATTTCCGTGGTCGAGCCCCCTGTCCCAGATATGGAGATGTCTTTCGCCCCTAATTCCTTCTCGGTTGCTGCCCTTGCTGAGGTGCACTCCCTGATTTCTACCTCCTCTCCTCCTGCTGTTCTTGACTGCCCCTCCCGGTTGTCTCCTCCTCCAGACCCCGTCAGTCCACCTCTGGTCTGTCCTCCTGCTCCCTTCCCTCCATCCTTACTAAGTTTACCCATGGCCCTAACACCTGATTTTGCTGATCCTGAGATTTTTAAATATACTGTGTTCATTTTTATCTTTGTGTCTTCATTGTTCTATGTTACTGTCCTTTCTTTTTGATAATGTTTATTCTTCAGTGTTCGTGGTGTGATGGAAAAAAGAAGTGTAGGTGTTCGGCAGTCCTCCCAATGGCTGGTGTCAATGCCTATCACATTTAAGAAAAAAAAATGACTGCGTAGCTGTTGTGTCTTGTGGCAAAGTAAGGCAAAACAAGCAAAACAAATAGTACAGTCTCCGTGGTGTAGTGGTAAGACACTCGCCTGGCGTTCCGCGAGCGCTATGTCATGGGTTCGTATCCTGGCCGGGGAGGATTTACTGGGCGCAATTCCTTAACTGTAGCCTCTGTTTAACGCAACAGTAAAATGTGTACTTGGATGAAAAAACGATTCTTCGCGGCAGGGGATCGTATTCCAGGGACCATAGAATTAAGGACTTGCCCGAAACGCTACGCGTACTAGTGGCTGTACAAGAATGTAACAACTCTTGTATATATCTCAAAAAAAAAAAAAAAAAAAAAAAAGTATGAACAATGAAACTTTAATTAAATTGAAAATAGATTATGAATATGACAATTCCTTGGCTATGTACAGTGCAAACTCACAAGATTATAAATTCAAAAAATAACATAAAATAAAATAGTGGTGACGTTACTCTAAAATGGATAAAGACAAAATGAAATTAACAGGTGCTGAGAATAAAGCGCTGGCTGAGAACATCCACTAATAGACAGAGCGTATATCAGATGGTTGTTTCAGCTTGAGAGCACAGGATATTCTGACTCCAATAGCTGGTGCAGGCCCAGACGTCGGCTAGACAGATTGGCGCTGAGGTGCAGAGGTGCAGTGATGCAAATGTCAATTCACCAATCAGAAGCGGGCAGGCTGGAAATGTTAGTTTGGTGATCGGCGACGATGGAGGGGGGAGGTGGAGAGCGAGTGTATGATACGTTTGCTCTTGGCAAAACGTATTTGACTAAATATGTACTACACTTGCTTGTAGTATCTAGATGTTGTAGATGTACTGAAGTAATATGACGATAGGAAAGAGCAGGCCAAATCTCTCTTGAAGGAGATTATCGTAACAGCTCTCCCCCGAAGCCTGCTCTTACGGGTTAGGTTACTTCAGTAGGTGGTGTAGAGGTAGGAGTAGCTGTCTCTACCTCGTAGACTCTGGAGAGGGAGTCGGTTATGATGTTGTCTGTACCCTTGATGAAGTAGATCTCCAGATTAAAATTCTGCAAGTACAGTGCCCAGCGTAGAAGACGTTGATTGCTGAATTGGGCCTGTTGTAGGAACCACAGGGGATTGTGGTCCGAATAAATGGTAATAGACCGATTCCCCTGTAGGTAAGGTTCGAAATGTTGCAGATTCAGGACGATGGAGAGGAGTTCCTTTTCGATAGTGCTGTAGTTCTTCTGGTGAGGCTTCAACTTGTAGCTGTAGTAGCTGACAGGAAGAACCTCCTCGCCTCGTTGTTGTAGTAGGACGCCCCCGATGCCGGTACCACTGGCGTCGACCTTGATGAGGAAGGGCTTCGTGATATCTGGAGAGGCGAGAATGGGATCAGAACATAGCAGAGGAGCATTATTACAGTCCTGTAAATTGGTAGGAAGATCATTAAGGATTTCCGAGTTGGAAGGCACTGACTCAGAGTTAGTGCTTTCCGGAGGAGAAGCAGGGAAGGTCTCACTGTGAAGGTATGGATCTTTGAAAGTGGAGAGTGATATTAGCACAGTGGGGGGAATACCTTTATACTCCTTGAGTAGATTGACGTGGCACAACTGGGTCCTCCGCCGCCTATCTGGAGTCTCAAGAACGTAGTTGTGGTTGTTTCTGCACTCCTTGATGCGGTAGGGTCCTGAAAACTTATTTTGCAATGGAGAACCTGGGATAGGAAAATATGCCAACACGAAGTCTCCTGGTTTAAATTTCCTGATTTTGCTGCGTTGGTCAAAATGAGTCTTCATCCTCTCTTGAGCTTTCAATAGATTACATAAGAACATAAGAACAAAGGTAAGTGCAGAAGGCCTATTGGCCCATACGAGGCAGCTCCTATCTATAACCACCCAATCCCACTTATATACTTGTCCAACCCGCGCTTGAAACAATCGAGGGACCCCACCTCCACCACATTACGCGGCAATTGGTTCCACAAATCAACAACCCTGTTACTGAACCAGTATTTACCCAAGTCTTTCCTAAATCTAAACTTATCCAATTTATACCCATTGTTTTGTGTTCTGTCTTGTGTTGATATTTTTAATACCCTATTAATATAACACAACCAGAGCTCCCTAAATGAAAAAAAAACTCCCCAAAACAAAAGACACAATAAAACTTAGTAAAACTAGCCCACCGCTAGTTTCCTCCCTCCTCCACCCCATGCTGGGGGGAGGGAGGATCCAGTGCTGGTGCCCGGGCAAACCAGCTTCAGTTCTTTCCTGATGTGCTACCGACTGGTTGTGTTGCTCAGGCTCCAGTTTCTCATTTTTCTTTGGTGTTCTCTTGCCTTTTGGCAATGTTTACATGGGAATTTTTGGTTGTGGGAGATTCCCAGGTGAGGTATTTAGACAGAACGTTTTGTGCCAGAGATAGGGGGAACAGATTAAGGGTTTGCTATCCAGGAGCTGGAATTGGTGATATTGTTGAAAACATGAATGATATTATGACGGGAAATGGGAACAAACCCATTATTTGTATTAGTGCAGGGGGTAATGATGTTGGGCGAGTTAGGAGTGAGGAACTAATACAGAGATTCAGGACAGCCATTGAATTAGTTAGAAGCAAGGGAGGAATCCCGATCATATGTGGCATTCTTCCAAGAAAGGGAGTGGGAAATGAATGGATGTCGAGGGCACTTGGTGTCAATTGCCGGCTGGAAAGATATTGCAAATCAAATGCAATATCTTTCATAGACAACTGGGAACGCTTCTATGGAAGAAATGAAATGTATGCTCGTGATGGGGTGCATCTATCGAGGGCTGGGGTTGTTGCTGTTGCGAACTCGTTGGAACCAGTGGTTAGAAGTGTTTGTTTGGGTTTAAACTGTTAGTAGATAGTGGTATGGGAATTGATTTGGAGGAAGGAGGTAATAAAAGTATGTGTTCGTGGGAGAAAAGAATTGGCAAAATGATCAGGGAAAGAAAAGGGCCTCAAAATAACAATTCACTTAGGATATATTACACTAACAGTAGAAGTCTAAGAAATATAATTAATGAATTAAATGCTCTTGTCTGCACAGAAAAAATAGATATTATTGCACTTACCGAAACGTGGATGAACGTAGAAAATAGAGAACTATTAGCTGAATATCAGATAAATGGATTTAAACTATTTCACACAGATAGATATATTAGACGAGGAGGGGGAGTAGCCATATATGTTAGGGACAATTTGAAATGTAGTCTCAAAGAGGGAATCAAAACTGAGCCACACACAGAAACTATTTGGATAGAATTAAACGAAAAAGCAAATAATATTATAATAGGAGTTATATATAGGCCACCAAATTTAGACAGAATGGAAGCAAAGCATCTATGGAATGAAATATCTAGAGCATCTAGATCTAACAGTATTTATGTCATGGGTGACTTTAATTTTAGTGGAATAAACTGGGTGAACAAAACAGGGAATAGTGAAGCAGAAGATTTTCTAGAATTAATTGACGATTGCTTTCTTACGCAACACATTAAGGAACCAACGCGGGAAAATAATATTTTAGATTTAGTGTTAACTAACAGGGAAACACAAATTAATGACATCGAAATAGGGAGTGAGCTAGGGAACAGTGATCACAAAGTAATCAGATTTAGCATAGAATGGAATAGACCTGTAGGAGAAAATTCTGTTAAAGTGCCAGATTTTCGAAAAGCTGATTTTAATAGCCTAAGAAATTTTTTGGGTCAAATAGATTGGAAACTCTTGGGTATGGGGTGTGGGCCGGTCTTAGAGCGAGACATGAACCCAGCGATAGGTGACGTAAACGGGGATTTCGATGTGGATTTAATATATAACTTATTTAAGAATATTCTAAATCCCAGACATCACTCGGTACCCCTACTCAAATCTCTGAATATGTTAGACATTAAGTCACTGCACATTCTCTCATGTGTATTATACATATATAAAACGCTAAACTATAATGCCAATCCTGATCTCAAAAGCTTCATAGAAGGTTGTAACAGAACCCATGAGCACCACACCAGAAATAAATACAGTTTTGATATTCCTAGAGTACGACTTAATCAAACCAGAAATGCTCTACAAATCAAGGGGCCCAGAATGTGGAATGACCTTCCCAACCATGTTAAAGACTGTACCTTTCTCAACCAGTTTAAGTTAAAAACGAAGCTATACCTAATAAATTCCCTGTAACCCACCTTACCCCTCTGTTGTCAACCCATGTATGTTTTTTTTTTTTTTTTGTTTTTCAAATCAACGCTGTTTGAATGTAATTTTCTGTAATAATTTGTAATTGTATTTGTGCTGCTTTTTCAACAATGTTCCCCCCTCTTTTACCTCTATTTTTATTTGTACTCAACACATCTTATTCTTTTTACCCATTAGTTTTAAGCTTTAGTCATTAATGTTTTTCCTGCCCGAAACGCTTTGCGTAATAGTGGCTTTAGGCATTGTATGTACTAGCTCTATCTATAAAGCCAACAAACTTTGTAAAATCTCTTTATGTATGTACCTTACCTAAATAAAAATTATTATTATTATTATTATTATTCTAAACAAAGCACAGGAACGTAGTATACCATACAAATTGAATAGGTCGAATACTAATGACCCAAAGTGGATAACAAATAATTTAAAGAACCTTATAGGTAAAAAGAGAGCTTGGTACAAAAGGATTAAGAATGGGGAAGTCAGGTTAGAACAGGAATTCATACAACTGGTTAGAAATGTTAAAAAAGAGATTAGGAAAGCAAAAAGAAACTATGAAGTTCGCATAGCAGGGCAAGCAAAGTCAAATCCTAAAGGGTTTTTTCAGTTATATCGAACTATGACTAGGGAAAGGATAGGTCCATTAAAATCTGAGACAGGTCAAATAACGGATAATGACAAGGAGATGAGTAGTATTTTTAACAAATATTTTATATCTGTATTTACTAAAGAAGAACTTAACAATATGCCTTCAGCCGAACAAGTCTATGTGGGTGGAGAAGCGGACAGGTTGACTAGTTTAGCAGTTACCAGGGAGGATGTAATTAAACAATTAGAAAAACTAAAACCAAATAAATCCCCAGGGCCGGATGAAGTGTTTGCCAGGGTGCTTAAAGAATGCAAAGAGGAGCTTTCCGAGCCACTGTCTACCATATTTAATAAATCAATAGAGTCAGGCAGAGTGCCAGAGTCATGGAAGGTAGCTAATGTGGTACCAATTTTTAAGAAAGGAGATAGATCACTTGCGTCAAACTATCGGCCAATTAGCCTAACGTCTATTGTGGGAAAGTTACTTGAATCAATAATTGCAAATACAATTCGTCTCCATCTTGAAAAACATAAATTAATAAATGAGTCGCAACATGGTTTTACAAATGGCCGTTCATGTTTAACAAATTTGCTAACTTTTTATTCCAGCATAGTTGAGGCAGTTGATAGTGGTAAGGATTATGATGTTGTGTACCTTGATTTTAGCAAAGCTTTTGATACAGTGCCACATGAAAGACTAATTAAAAAAATAGAGGCTCATGGTATTGGGGGTGCTATATTAACTTGGATTAGGGCATGGCTATTCCAAAGGAAACAGAGAGTTAGTATAAATGGGGTTAAGTCAGAGTGGGATAATGTTATTAGTGGAGTACCTCAGGGCTCTGTCCTGGGACCTCTGTTGTTTATAATATATATAAATGATTTAGATTCAGGTTTGAGTAGCAACATTTGCAAATTTGCCGATGATACGAAGATCGGTAGGGAAATTAATTCGGAGGAGGACTCACTATCACTTCAAGTTGATCTAGATAGGGTTTTGAAATGGTCAAATGATTGGCAAATGCAGTTTAATGCTGATAAATGTAAAGTTCTGAGGCTAGGAAATGATGATAGAGTTACAAGATACGAGCTAGATGGTGTTGAGATTGCGAAGTCGGATTGCGAAAGGGATCTGGGAGTTATGATTAGTAAGAATTTAAAACAAAAGGATCAATGCATGAATGTTCGTAATAAGGCGAATAGGACACTGGGATTTATTAATCGAAGCGTTAGTAACAAGACACCTGGTATGGTTCTTAAGCTATATCTTGCTCTGGTTAGGCCCCATTTAGATTATGCAGTTCAGTTTTGGTCGCCGTATTATAGAATGGATATAAATTCACTTGAACGTGTCCAACGTAGGATGACTAAGTTAATTCCCCAAATTACAAATCTTTCATATGAAGAAAGATTAACAAAGCTTAAGTTGCATTCACTGGAAAGGCGAAGAGTTAGGGGTCTTCGCACTTTAGGGGTCAATTTATCTTCGCACTCCCAACATCAACAGTGTGGGGTCCCTGAGTTTCGCGCCACCGCCGCCAGGAGCGCTGCCATCGCACCAGTTTGTAAACACACCTCACATGTGCCCCTTCAGATCTTCACGACGTTCCTCCAATTTTGGCTACTGGTGATTCTCATGAATTGCAACCCTGAGATAAGTAATTGTTAGTTGAGAACAATGTGCCAAGTTCTAAAACGTGACTTACATAATAATATCCATAATATCCTGTGAATTAACCATTCAGTGACTTGTTAAATATTGGAGCCGCCTCAGTACTCAATTCCCCACAATTTCCTTGTGTGATTTCAACATTCCTGCTTCTTACAGTAATTTCATTGAATTTTAATTGTTCTCCTAGAGTGTTATTGGTAAATTCAAATTCCAGTGAAGTAAGAAATCCTTGTTTTAGTAGCAGCTAAGGATTTGTGCAATATAATTTTTTTTAATTCCTCCAGGCCTAAAATTGAAATTTATTCCTTCAACATTGCATATTATAATTTTTACCATAGCAGTTATATACATTCCTGTGTCCAGTTTATGTGTTACATCCATATATCTTGCATTGCCACTTGTTGTGTTGAATTTTTTTAATGAAATTTTGCAATTGCATTTTACAGTTTTTATTCTAAATTGCTGTGCTTAGTCTGGTTTAATTAATTTACATACATCTAATTCCAGTCATTTTTAATGAAAGATTGCTAAATTTAGTTTACAATTGCTTGTTCTTAATTATTTTCTTGCCTAGCCCAATTTAATAATTTTATTTCTGCCATTTTTTTACTTTAGCAAAGTTGATATTTTTTGAGTGTTTATTTTTGTGTATACTATTTCTGATGCCAGGTGCACTTAATTATAATCTGCATTCAAATATTACTTCCACGGCTGTGACAATGCCTACCACTGTTGAAACCCCTGCAGACTCAACAGGAGCAGTTGCTCATCCCAATGGCCAGAGATCAGCTCAGGAAATGGTTATTCCTCTTTTTGCTGGGGAATCGCGCTTATTAGAATCATGGTTTAGTAAGGTTGAAGCGAAAACTGTTGCACGTTTTTCTAAGCCTACTGATGCCGAATACTTAGCAATTGCGTGGTCAGCTGTGGACACAACCAAAGGTGATGCACGTTTTTTTGTTGATGAGAAAGCCATTGTTAGCCTCCAGTCTTGGCCTGAATTTAAGGATTTCTTTCGCCGGCGCTTTGTTAATAAAGGAGACCTTGACCCGTATAGGTTAGTTAAGAAAATTGTCAATGCCACCATGCAGCCTGGTGAATCGTTTAATGCATTTACTAGCCGTCTCGATCAGTATCTGTATGCCTTAGTTTCTGCTATGAATAATTTGACTTGGTTAGATAAAAACAATAATCTGTCCCCTGAGGCTATGGTCAAAATGATAGCATTTGGTACTTTAATGCATTTTGCCCCCGAGCATACTAAACCAATTGTTGAGCAACAAAATTTTGGTGTTAAACATGAAATTGGTGAAGTGTTTGAGGCTATTAACAATGCCGCCGATAAACTAGCTCCTCGAATTGCTCAACTGTTGCCACCCTCTGATACTGTAAATGTAGTAACAAGCTCTCAGCATCCTCCCACAAACTCTCAAAACTCTTGGTCGCAGAAGCGTACCCATGCTCGTAGCCCCCAGTCAAATTCGCCGCCTCATAAATTGCCGAAACGCCATAGTCCACAACCATCCATTCCCTCATGTTGGCATTGTGGTAAGAGTAACCACCTCGCAAGGGACTGTTGGTCCGCCCCTAGATCATCACCTCCTAGACAATTCTCTCGGTCCCCTCGCCAATCTAATCATTCTAGGCTCCCATATTGCATGTACCATAAACAAGTTGGTCACCACACTGCGGATTGTAGAGCTAGGCAAAGGACATCCCCACCTCGTAACTCCCATGGTCAGTCTTGGCGAGGCGCACAGCGTCCAAGACATTATTAGAACTCTCGTAATTACAACTCCCAGCCCAGTTATAATGCAACTACAAATTATAATGCTCAGTCACAGAATGCTGGAGCTCAGAATGTTCACTCCATGTCGTCGGGAAACCCCCAAGGCCATCCGCTAACCAATTCAAGCTAGCCAATCCTAGTGCCCTCCCTGTGTATTCAGTAGCTACCCAAATTAGATTTGGACACTTGACAGAGGAGGACACTGACTCTAGACCAGTTGTAGATGTTGACGGATCCACAGTAAATTTGACACAAACAAGACGCAGATATCCCAGACAACATAAGTCAAAAGTAGTAACTTGTCCAGTCTCAAGTGATGGTCCCCTTGTCTCAGCCATTGTACATGGTAGAGTTTTAAAAGTTTTTCTTGACTCAGGTGCAAAAATTAATATTGTCAAGCCCTCAGCTCTTAGAGACATTGAAAGTAAGCACCCTACTACTTTAAAACAGTCACACATACCTTTTCTAAGTGGTATTTCAGGAAATAAAGTGAAAGTTCAGGGTGAAATTGACCTCCTACTCAAGTTCAATGATGTCACATTGTCTATAACATGTTTAGTTGTTGACATTATTCATTTTCCTGGAGACATTCTCTTAGGTCTGTACACCATGATTGATGAAAATATTGCATTGTTTCCCCATCGTTGGAACATAAGTATCAAAGACCATGTCATACCCTTGTGTAGCATGTATCGACAGGGCCATGAGTTCAACCTTCAATCAGATTACGTTAATTTTGTTGACACCCGCCTTGCAAGCGTAGGTTTGTCAGATCATTGTCGTGGTAGCATACCCGAGAAAACAGGCACTCGATTGAAGCATAGTAGTTGTGCAGTTGTTAAGGAGAATGAGTATCGGGACTTTCTGGAAGGGGACGCCCTAACGGATTCTCGTTGTCTCGCTTGCCTGGCAGTTTCCATCTCTGAAGTCAGTGGTTCCACGGCTACTGACACTGTGCTACACCCTCATTCTCTCACCAGAATAAGAGTTAAGGTTCAGGGAGTGCCTGAGTTGTCGGATGTGATTGCGGAAAGTGAAACATGTAAAGTGAATGGTACATTTGTTGAACCCTCCTGGCACACAGTGCAGGATGGTACTGTTACATTATTTATTGCAAACACTACTAATGCCGACATCCATCTCCAGTCTGGTACCCATGTTGTAGATTTTGCCCATTACTCGTTACCGGTACGAGTTGTGGATGATGTCTCCATGGATCATACTGTTTGTACACTCACACCAGGAGAACAGGGATCTCAGCCAGAGGTGCAAGCGCAACACCTCAGTCCAACTGATTTTCCTGACTCTGTGGCTCAGCTTTTGGAAATTTTGAACAGGACAAATTTCATTTCAAAAGAATGCTGTTTGGTTTGCGTAGTAGTCCAATAACCTTTTCACGGCTCATAGAGCTGTTGTTGCTCTACCAGGAGAAAAATTAGGTCTCACTCCTCTTATTACACATAAAATTCCCCTTGAACAAGGAACTACGCCTATTTATGTACCAGCTTACCGTCTTCCCCATTCTCAGAGAGCAGAAGCAGATAGACTTGTAGAGGAAATGTTACAGAGTGATGTAATTGAATCGAGTAATTCGCCATGGAAAGCTCCATTGATTCTTGTACCAAAGCGAGATGGGACTTGGAGACCTGTAATTGATTATCGCAAGCTTAACAGAGTAACAATACCTGATCGTTTCCCACTTCCAGTTCTAAATGATTTGTTGCAAAGTGTTGGTCGAAACAAAGTATTCTCAATGTTAGATTTGTTGCAGGGATTCTGGCAAATCCCCCTTGATGAGGAAAGTAAACAATTGACAGCCTTTAGTACTCCCAATGGTCATTTTCATTTCAAAAGAATGCTGTTTGGTTTGCGTAGTAGTCCAATAACCTTTTCACGGCTCATGACAAATCTATTTCGTAGATTGATAGGAAGTACGCTTCTAGTTTACCTTGATGATCTCATAATCATGTCGCAAGATGTTCAGACTCATTTTCAGAACCTTGGAAAAGTACTTGCAAAGCTTGCTGAAGCTAATTTAAAAATAAAGCTTGCAAAATGTTCATTTTTAAAGCAGAAGATTAATTTCCTAGGTCATACAGTTACACCTTAAGGTATCACATTGAATGAATAAAAAATTATTGCTGCCCGTGATTTTCCAACACCTCGTACTGCAGAAGCCGTAAGACAGTTCACAGGTCTTGTAGGATTTTATCGTTCATTTATTGCTGGATTCTCTATTATAGCCGCTCCGCTTTACAAGTTGCAAAGAAAAGATGAACCCTCTGTTTGGGGAGAGGCCCAGGATCAGTCATTCAAAAAACTCAAAGCAGCCTTGATTTCGTCACCTGTCCTTAGGTACCCAGATTTTTCTAAACCTTTTACGTTGGTTACAGATGCTAGTGACATAGGTCTAGGTGCTGCATTACTTCAAACAGAAGGTCACAGAGATCACGCAATAGCTTATGCTAGCCGCACATTATCTAAAGAAGAGAAAAATTATAGCGCAACAGAACGAGAAGCCTTGGCAGTTGTCTGGGCACTTAAACATTTCAAGGATACAATTTATAATTACCCAGTTCATGTTCTTACAGATCACCAACCATTAATTCCCTTGTTCAAAAATAAGAATCCAGTTGGAAAGTTTGCTAGATATTTGCTCACAATTCAAGAATTCAATCCCACATTTGGATATATTCCAGGAAAGCAAAATGTTGTAGCCGATGCGTTTTCTCGACACATAGCTGCGATTCAGTTAAATTACCCAGCATTAGATGCTACAGTAGTAGAAACGGAACAGAGACAAGACCCCATATGGGCACCCGTCATTAAATTTTTGACTAAGCAAGACACTCGCCCGATTCATAAACCGCCAGTACCACTGAAAGAATTAGTTATGTTTGACAATTTACTGTGTAGAGTAGTAAAGCTAGGGACAGCCCCGAGGAAATGTTGTCAGTTAGTTGTTCCAGCTGTCTTGGTACCAACTGTGTTAAAAATTATCCATGATGCTCCTGCAAGTGCACATCCAGGAAAGGATCATACACTCCAACAAGGTTGATTGAAGTATTTTTGGCCAAAAATAGCTAAGGAGATTGCTTATTATGTTGACAGATGTCTAACTTGTTTACAGCACAAGGGACATGTTTCAGGACCTAATCCAATTCAGGTGTACCCAGCAACTAAAGCTCCTTGGGAACGAATATCGATGGATTTATTGACAAATTTTGCAGAAACAGAGAAAGGGAACAAACATTTGCTTGTAATGGTCAATAATTTTTCACGGTTTTGCGAACTAGTTCCTATCCCAAACAAAACAGCAGAAACTATAGCCAGTGCATTCTATGACCAAATAATTTGTAGATATAGTATGCCTAAAGTAATCCTTTCAGATAATGGTCCAGAATTCAGTAATAGTATTTTAACTAGCTTGTGTGATTTATATAACATCAAAAAATGTAGCATCATGCCTTATCATCCAGCAAGTAATGGCCTAGCCAAACGTACTAACAGGAAAGTGTTAGATGCCTTGAGAGTCACGTTGAATTTTGATAACAGCAATTGGGATGATTTTATACCCTTAATTCAGTGTGCTATAAATTCTTCAATTAATGTTTCTACAGGTGACACACCTCACGCTATTCTTTATGGTACAGATAAGATCCTCCCTAATGAATTGATTAACGTACCTCCTACTCCCTTATATAACGTAGATGATTTTGTTCAGGTGAAGCGTAGACAGATGCAATTAGTATTCAAGAAAATACGTGAACAACTGTCCAAAGCTACAGCCGAGTTCACTCTAGCAAGGAATGCACAAGCTAAACCCAGTAAAATAACTATTGGATCTGTAGTAATGATACTTAACCAATACAGGTCTGGTCCTATGTACAAGTTAACTAAGACATTTTTGGGTCCATATAAGGTAATCGAGCTTATTAAAGGTAACAAATACAGACTTAAGAACTTGTTAACAGGAGAGTATATAAATGAACATTTAGACCACATGAAGTTAGCTAAAATGACTGTTGACGAGACTGATGAGGAAGATGACAATGAACTTACCCAGACAGATACTCCTACTCTGACACCACCTTCTGTGGTTGACAGACCACTGGATGTTCAGCAACCCCATACTAGCAATTATAATCTTAGATCTAGACCTCTCGTTTCATCCGTGCACTCACCACATGTCTATTGGCTAGATGTTAACGAGGATATCTCAAGATGATAGTTTGTCACATGAAGTTTCATCTGTTCCGGACCTTCAGTCAGAGCCAGAGTTGTATAGTGCTCTGGATGAGCTAGGTGTAGATATCCGCAGAATTTATAATTGAGTGCACTCTGCAGTTATTCTGTTTGTTTTGAAAAAAAAAAAATTCATTTGCAGTATTTCTACCACATGTGTCTCATTATTACCATTATATATAATGTATAGTTTTTCTCAACTTTATTTTGTTATAAATTAGATGCCATTGTTAAGTCTACTACCATTTGTATTTTTACAGTGCTTGTCATAAGAGTTATTATTGTTCTAGCAACCACATTGAGGCCAGTGAATCCTGACTGCTATCACACAGATGTTAGTCTTCTTGATCCAGGTCTTGTATATAGTGTGACGATAATCTCCTTCAAGAGATTGAGCCTGCTCTTCCCTCCACAATTACGTCGTTGTGGTTATATAAAACGACTATGGACGACATGTCCAACAATGACAACAACACCAGCAAGGCTTGCCAGGGTGAGCAAAACGTATGCAGCCAGCCACCTGTTCGGACCCAAACCACCAAACTACATGTTGATCGCTGCCGGCTCCGCTGATTGGTCGCCGGTCTGGCTGCACCTGCACTCGCCCCCCCCATACTACTTGATGTCTGGGGTCGCCCCAACCTCGGACTTCAGAATGTTCAGTGCTCTCGTTGTCACCACTCCTCCCAGCTAGACTCTAGCGTGTACTGAGAGAAGTGGTGGCTTTAAGCCAATATTCCAGCACCTCCCATTTTACTTTGTATTGCACTTCTTGTTATTTTGCCTTAACGTAACTTTTCATTGTGTCATCTAATTATTCTTATTATTTTGATTGATTTTATTATAAGAATTTGTTTGTGCATTTTATTCATGTTTTGATTTAATTAACGTAATTAAAATTTCATTGTTAAAGTTTACTTGTGTTTTGTGTGTCTTCTCCTTACCTTACCACAGACGAAGTTCCAGTTTTTTCTATTTTTTTTTATAACTATGTGACGAGGCCATACCCCTAGCCTTAAACAGCCGAACACCAACGCGTTACCGTCACAAGTTATATGGGGGCCTGTCCGGGAGCTTCACTCAGGTACTGGTGCCAAGTGGTAATTTATGGTAAGCGTATTTAACTTTGTTAACGTAGCTTTACTATTTTTCATATTCAATTTCATTTTTTATAAGGTGCGGTGTATTGTGCATTACGAGAGTAACATATAGTGAAGGTGAGACAACTTTGGATTACGTGGTGACTGTAGGCCGCAGTCATACTCTTAATTGGTCATCTCTCCCTCCTTGTTATTACTCGTGTTTACCATCTATGTCCCTTGAATATTTCTCATTCTGACAGATCATCATATTGGTACCCTGGTACTGTGGTCTGCCCCGGGTCAAGAGTACCCAATCTTCTGCAATCTGACTGTAGGAGGACAAAGAGGGCCATAGTTCCTCTAGCTCGAACTTTAGTTGCTGAATTGGGACCTCAGCAGCAGTTCTCGTCACAAGTTGACACCTCGCACCCCTACACGTCAGTCAGAGATGATGATACATACAACGGTAGGGAATTAGCTTATTTTTTCAGAGCACAAAAGTTCGCTAATTCTGTAAGTATCATATTAAATTCAGTAGGAAAAACTTGCTTTATGTCCTATAGAGACTTGGCAAGGTATGCCTACATCCTTGGACTACCAATTTTACTTTTGAAGCATTTAACTGTTTCATTTGTTTTCGAAACTTTGTTTCATTTGTTAGTAGGATTTTCTTGCCCTTATTCTCTTACATGAGTACCGGGTACAAGATTTCCTGCGCCCTTGATTTAATTTAATCATTTAACATCTTTTTACTTAACTTTAATTGTTAAAGATCACACAGGATAGGTACCAGTTGCCACGTTGTCCTGTTTCTGACATTCACTATTGAATATTCGTGTACCTTTATTTGCTAATTTCACCATGTTTCGTCTCCAAGCTTTCCGTACAAATCCAGCAGGTGAAATAGGGACTTTAAGTCGTGCCAAGAGGACTGAATTACAAACTCTTGCACATGAGTATCAACTAGAAGTTCCCTACCAAGCCAACAAAAATGACCTACACAACCTGTTGCTGGATTACTATTTAGAGCAAGGTAAGATAGACTCTGAAACTCATGAAACTTACTATATTGCAGATAAAACTGATTTGGCGACGATGAAACTCAAACTAGAACTGGCCAAGATTGAAGAACGAACAGCTGCCATAAGGAGGGAAGAACAAGAACGAGAAATCACCCTCAGAGAACGCGAGGCTGCTTTGAGGAGAGACGAACAAGAACGCGAAGCTGCTTTGAGGAGAGAAGAACACGAACGCGAGGTCGCATTACTCCGTGAACGTGAACGAGTACAGCTTGAAACCAAACAACGCGAGTTGGAAATACAACGCGAACATGACAAGCAACAAGCGACTCTGGCTCTAGAGTGTCGTCAACGCGAAATCTCCTTGGAAACTTCACACTTCACTCAACGCCAGCAAGCTACTGCCAATCTTCCCGTCAGTTTTAATATATCACATGCAAGTAAGTTAATGCCATCCTTTGTAGAAGCAGAAGTTGATGTTTTTTTCACCACCTTTGAAACCCTTGCTAATCAACTCAGTTGGCCTGTCAACCAATGGGCCACACTTCTCAGAGTCCATCTTACAGGTAGAGCTGCAGTCACACTCAGTACTTTGGCGTCTGAGAATGACTACTACACTCTGAAACAAGCAGTGTTGGACGCCTACCTCCTCTCTACTGAAAGTTATAGAAGGAAATTCCGTGACCACCTGAAGGCAAGTACCACTACCTTCCTTGAGTTTGCTAACACGAAACGGAGGTATTTCATGAAATGGCTGGAAGCAGCACATGTCTCTACTTTTGCAGAACTCGTCAACCTGATGCTTGTTGAAGAATTCTTGAGACGTGTGCCACCTCCTGTCCGCCTCTACTTAGCAGATAAAGAAGAAACCGACTACCTGAAGTGTGCTAAGTCGGCTGACACTTACAGCCTCATCCACCGGCTGACACCCGAACCATCCTCCAGTAAGAAGTCGTGGTACAGTTACGAGAAGGTGAGCCCCGATCAAGCTGGTTCACAACTGTACTGCAAGTATTGTAGACTCTATGGACATACCATAGACAAGTGTGGTAAGTCTCAATACAAGGGAACCACTGACCAACAAAGACCCAAACCAACTCCTCCTAAGTCCGGTAAGCCTGTGATGAATGTTGGTGTTAATGTTAATGATCTTTCTCTTTTCAGTAACCACCTGTATACTGGAACTGTCTCTGCCAACGGTTCAAATCCGGAGGGACGTTTCAAATTGAAGATCTTGAGGGACACAGCGGCTCTACAATCGATCATCTTGAAGTCGGCTGTGCCCAACATAGTCTACACCGGGGAAACAGTCTTCATCACTGACCTCACTGCTACCACTCCATACCCTCTCGCCAGAGTCCACCTGGATTGTCCCTACGTGAACAGAGAAGTCCAAGTCGCCGTCAGGGAAAAGCCTTTTCCCATGCCTGGAGTGCAACTTCTCCTAGGCAACGACTTGGCAGAAGACCTGCAACCGACCAACCTGATCGTCATGGACAAACCCCAGGTGTGTAACTCTGTGCCAATAAATCCTATTCTTGAGTATGTTCCAGCAGAGGTTCAAGAGAGTGATGAAGTTTCTCCTCCGGTTCTCGTGACCACCCGTGCACAAGCCGCACGTCCACAGCCAGCTGACTCTACTGCTACCGCTGTCCCTCAAGACCCTCAGAAACTACCCCCGCATCTGACCAAGTTGGAGTTCCGTAAGTTGCAGAGGGAAGATCTTACTTTAACACCATTGTTTTTCCAGGCTGAGACTCAACCCGACAGTATTCCTGGGTTCTTCCTAGAGAACAACTTGCTCTACCGCAGATATAGACCCAGTAAACTGAAGGAGGAGGACGATTGGGCCAACATCGAACAACTAGTGATTCCCACCAGCCTGCGGCCCACTATTCTACACCTGGCCCACGGAGCATTCTCCCACTACGGCTTCAACAAGACTTACCATGGGATTCGTCAAGACTACTACTGGCCAGGTATGGTAAACAACGTCAAACAGTACGTAAAACAGTGTCATACATGTCAGATGGCAGGCAAACCGAACGTCTCCATTCCCAGAGCCCCACTGATTCCCATACAGGTGCCTGCGGAACCTTTCCACAGACTCATAATAGACTGTGTTGGTCCTTTACCTCGGACCAGTTCAGGTAACGCCTACATCCTAACCATCCTGTGTCCTACCACCAGATTTCCCATAGCAGTTCCAGTGAAGAACATCACGGCTGCTACGGTTATCAAACATCTATTGAAGATCTTCACTCAATACGGATTTCCCAGGGAGATTCAAAGTGACTGTGGCACCAACTTCACCAGTGATCTCTTCAAAAGGACACTGGAGGAGTTCAACATCAAACAGGTATTGTCCAGCCCCTATCATCCTGCTTCGCAGGGTTCTCTTGAACGTAGTCATCAGACCATCAAAGCACTCTTGAAAAAGTTTTGTAGTGAAACCTCAAAGGATTGGGATAAGCAGATTGACCTAATAATGTGTATTTTCAGAAGTCTCCCCAATGAGTCCCTAGGAGTATCTCCTTATGAGATGCTCTACGGCCGTAAGTGCCGTACTCCCCTTAAGGCTTTCAAAGACTCTCTCAGAGATGCCACCTTCAGTGAGCATCAGAATGTGCCCCAGTTTCTTCAAAACCTTCAACACATTCTAGAGAGAGTCCACCGCTTTGCCCATGATAATCTATTGAAAGCCCAGGTGAGAATGAAGACTCATTACGACCAGACCAGCAAAGTAAGAAAATTCAAGCCGGGAGACTTCGTCCTTGCCTATTTTCCTATCCCAGGTTCACCTTTACAAAACAAATTTTCAGGACCCTACTGCGTCAAAGAGTGCAGAAGCAACAACACTTACGTCATAGAGACTCCAGATAGGCGGCGGAAGACCCAGCTGTGCCACGTCAACCTCCTGAAGCAATATAATGGTACTCCTCCCACTGTCTTGACAAACTATTCCACATTCACAGAACCCTACATCCACAGTGAGACCTTCCCAGCTTCTTCTCCCGAAAGCACTGACAAGGAGTCGGCGCTTTCTAATTCCGAAATCCTTAATGATCTTCCCAAATGCTTTCAGGATAATAATCGTGCTCCTATGCCCTCTTCTAATTCCACTCTCACCTCGTCAGATAAGCCCTTCATCCTCCATGTCGACGCCAATGGTACCGACGATGGTGGTGTCGTGATGCAGCAACGAGGCGAGAAGAATACACCTGTCAGCGACTACTGCTACAAGGAACGACGGAACAATTGGCAAGGAGCTACTCTTCCTCATCCTGAAGCTTCAGCACTTCACTCCACCCCTGAAAAGTGCTCGGTCCACCATCAACACGGACCACACCACCCTACACCTCCTGCAGCACGCCCCCTTCTCATCTCAACGTCTTCTACTATGGGCTTGCTAACTGCAGAAATTCAACCTGGAGACACGCTATACCAAGAGTCTGACAACATCTTAGCCCCTGATCTCTCCAGAGTTTATGAAGTAGAAGCGACTCCATCCATTACTCCACCACATAACGACGTACTTCTTCCAGAACCGCAGGCTTCGGGGGAGAGTTGTGACAATAATCTCCTTCAAGAGATTGAGCCTGCTCTTCCCTCCACAATTACGTCGTTGTGGTTATATAAAACGACTATGGACGACATGTCCAACAATGACAACAACACCAGCAAGGCTTGCCAGGGTGAGCAAAACGTATGCAGCCAGCCACCTGTTCGGACCCAAACCACCAAACTACATGTTGATCGCTGCCGGCTCCGCTGATTGGTCGCCGGTCTGGCTGCACCTGCACTCGCCCCCCCCCATACTACTTGATGTCTGGGGTCGCCCCAACCTCGGACTTCAGAATGTTCAGTGCTCTCGTTGTCACCACTCCTCCCAGCTAGACTCTAGCGTGTACTGAGAGAAGTGGTGGCTTTAAGCCAATATTCCAGCACCTCCCATTTTACTTTGTATTGCACTTCTTGTTATTTTGCCTTAACGTAACTTTTCATTGTGTCATCTAATTATTCTTATTATTTTGATTGATTTTATTATAAGAATTTGTTTGTGCATTTTATTCATGTTTTGATTTAATTAACGTAATTAAAATTTCATTGTTAAAGTTTACTTGTGTTTTGTGTGTCTTCTCCTTACCTTACCACAGACGAAGTTCCAGTTTTTTCTATTTTTTTTTATAACTATGTGACGAGGCCATACCCCTAGCCTTAAACAGCCGAACACCAACGCGTTACCGTCACAATAGCTTGTAAATATATTGTACATTGGTCTTGTAAATATATTGTATATTTCGGGAAAAAAAAAAAATCATTATCTAATCTTAAAATTCATTTGTGGTTGTTAGGTCAGAACTTTGTTCCATTAATGTAATAATTGTTTAATTTTGTATGGTTTTCAAGCACATGCCATTGACACATGTTAATAATTTTGTTTAGGCAATACCTTGAGTTGTATTGTTCATATCTGATCAGTAGACATCCACATGTTCTTAATACTCTGGTTTAATCAAAGCATTGTTACCATGATTTTCACCTATTATGATGAATTGTTTTTTTGGTGCATATGCCGAGTTGTTAGTATTACGCACACCTGATCTTCTTTCAATGTTTTATTATGCAAATTTCACATGTAAGCCATTATTGAATGCCACCGAGGTCCTTTCAGTATCATTGTAACTATATAGCTAGCCAGAGCTTGTCGACAAGGGTCGTCGACTTGGTAGCGTGTCTGAGTGGTGTTATACTCAAATTCTGTCAGTTGAAATATAACCAATCACAGGCAAGTAGGCCTCTGACGTCATGCCAGACAGAGGAGCATCAGCCATTGCTCCCAGCAACCTCAGTTCTCCTCACAGACTCAGAGTAGGTAGACCTCGGTTGGCTAGTTATACACCTGTTTGTCTCGGTCAAATAGGTGCAGAGAGTCAGAATTCGGATAAAAAATCACGCTCAGGAGTCAAATTTCCGACATTTCAGACATTTTGAAAACTACAGGGGGGTTTGGGCAAAATATGACCCATCGCCGTTTACAGTAATTGGCATATTTTTGGTATGAAACGTCGTAATTTGAAACTAAAAACAGGTGCAGAGAGTCAGAATTCGGCTCAAAAATCACGCTCAGAAGTCAAATTTCCGACATTTCAGACATTTTAAAAACTGCAGGGGGGTTTGGGCAAAATATGACCCATCGCCGTTTTCAGTAATTGGCATATTTTCGGTATAAAAAGTCGTAATTTGAAACTGAAAATAGGTGCAGAGAGACAGAATTCGGCTCAAAAATCACGCTCAGGAGTCAAATTTCTGACATTTCAGACATTTTGAAAACTGCAGGGGGGTTTGGGCAAAATATGACCCATCGCCGTTTTCAGTAATTGGCATATTTTCGGTATAAAAAGTCGTAATTTGAAATTGAAAATAGGTGCAGAGAGTCAGAATTCGGCTCAAAAATCACGCTCAGAAGTCAAATTTCCGACATTTCAGACATTTTGAAAACTGCAGGGGGGTTTGGGCAAAATATGACCCATCGCCGTTTTCAGTAATTGGCATATTTTCGGTATAAAACGTCGTAATTTGAAACTGAAAATAGGTGCAGAGAGTCAGAATTCGGCTCAAAAATCACGCTCAGGAGTCAAATTTCCGACATTTCAGACATTTTGAAAACTGCAGGGGGGTTTGGGCAAAATATGACCCATCGCCGTTTTCAGTAATTGGCATATTTTCGGTATGAAACGTCGTAATTTGAAACTGAAAATAGGTGCAGAGAGTCAGAATTCGGATAAAAAATCACGCTCAGGAGTCAAATTTCCGACATTTCAGACATTCTGAAAACTGCATGGGGGGTTTGGGCAAAATATGACCCATCGCCGTTTTCAGTAATTGGCATATTTTCGGTATAAAAAGTCGTAATTTGAAACTGAAAATAGGTGCAGAGAGTCAGAATTCGGCTTAAAAATCACGCTCAGGAGTCAAATTTCCGACATTTCAGACATTTTGAAAACCAGGGGGGTTTGGGCAAAATATGACCCACCGCCGTTTTCAGTAATTGGCATATTTTCGGCATAAAAAGTCGTAATTTGAAACTAAAAATAGGTGCAGAGAGTCAGAATTCGGCTCAAAAATCACGCTCAGGAGTCAAATTTCCGACATTTCAGACATTTTGAAAACTGCAGGGGGGTTTGGGCAAAATATGACCTATCGCCGTTTTCAGTAATTGGCATATTTTCGGTATGAAACGTCGTAATTTGAAACTGAAAATAGGTGCAGAGAGTCAGAATTCGACTCAAAAATCACGCTCAGGAGTCAAATTTCCGACATTTCAGACATTTTGAAAACTGCAGGGGGGTTTTGGCAAAATATGACCCATCGCCGTTTTCAGTAATTGGCATGTTTTCTTTAAAAAAAGTCGTAATTTGAAACTGAAAATAGGGGCAGAGAGTCAGAATTCGGATAAAAAATCACGCTCAGGAGTCAAATTTCCGACATTTCAGACATTTTGAAAACTGAAGGGTGGTTTGGGCAAAATATGGCCCATCGCCGTTTACAGTAATTGGAATATTTTCGGTATGAAACGACGTAATTTGAAACTGAAAATAGGTGCAGAGAGTCAGAATTCGGATAAAAAATCACGCTCAGGAGTCAAATTTCCGACATTTCAGACATTTTAAAAACTGCAGGGGGGGGGGGGGGGGGGGGTTAGGCAAAATATGACCCATCGCCGTTTTCAGTAATTGGCATATTTTCGGTATGAAACGTCGTAATTTGAAACTGACAATAGGTGCAGAGAGTCAGAATTCGGCTCAAAAATCACGCTCAGGAGTCAAATTTCCGACATTTCAGACATTTTGAAAACTGCAGGGGGTTTGGGCAAAATATGACCCGTCGCCGTTTTCAGTAATTGGCATATTTTCGGTATAAAAAGTCGTAATTTGAAACTGAAAATAGGTGCAGAGAGTCAGAATTCGGATAAAAAATCACGCTCAGGAGTCAAATTTCAGACATTTTGAAAACTGCAGGGGGCTTTGGGCATAATATGACCCATCGCCGTTTTCAGTAATTGGCATATTTTCGGTATAAAAAGTCGTAATTTGAAACTGAAAATAGGTGCAGAGAGTCAGAATTCGGCTCAAAAATCACGCTCAGGAGTCAAATTTCCGACATTTCAGACATTTTGAAAACTGCAGTGGGGTTTGGGCAAAATATGACCAATCGCCGTTTTCAGTAATTGGCATATTTTCGGTATAAAAATTCGTAATTTGAAACTGAAAATAGGTGCAGAGAGTCAGAATTCGGATAAAAAATCACGCTCAGGAGTCAAATTTCCGACATTTCAGACATTTTGAAAACTGCAGGGGGGTTTGGGCAAAATATGACCCATCGCCGTTTACAGTAATTGGCATATTTTTGGTATGAAACGTCGAAATTTGAAACTAAAAATAGGCGCAGAGAGTCAGAATTCGGCTCAAAAATCACGCTCAGAAGTAAAATTCCCGACATTTCAGACATTTTAAAAACTGCAGGGGGGTTTGGGCAAAATATGACCCATCGCCGTTTTCAGTAATTGGCATATTTTCGGTATAAAAAGTCGTAATTTGAAACTGAAAATAGGTGCAGAGAGACAGAATTCGGCTCAAAAATCACGCTCAGGAGTCAAATTTCCGACATTTCAGACATTTTGAAAACTGCAGGGGGGTTTGGGCAAAATATGACCCATCGCCGTTTTCAGTAGTTGGCATATTTTCGGTATAAAAAGTCGTAATTTGAAATTGAAAATAGGTGCAGAGAGTCAGAATTCGGATAAAAAATCACGCTCAGGAGTCAAATTTCCGACATTTCAGACATTTTGAAAACTGCAGGGGGGTTTGGGCAAAATATGACCCATCGCCGTTTACAGTAATTGGCATATTTTCGGTATGAAAGGTCGTAATTTGAAACTGAAAATAGGTGCAGAGAGTCAGAATTCGGATAAAAAATCACGCTCAAGAGTCAAATTTCCGACATTTCAGACATTCTGAAAACTGCAGGGGGGTTTGGGCAAAATATGACCCATCGCCGTTTTCAGTAATTAGCATATTTTCGGTATAAAAAGTCGTAATTTGAAACTGAAAAAAGGTGCAGAGAGTCAGAATTCGGCTCAAAAATCACGCTCAGGAGTCAAATTTCCGACATTTCAGACATTCTGAAAACTGCAGGGGGGTTTGGGCAAAATATGACCCATCGCCGTTTACAGTAATTGGCATATTTTCGGTATGAAACGTCGTAATTTGAAACTGAAAATAGGTGCAGAGAGTCAGAATTCGGATAAAAAATCACGCTCAGGAGTCAAATTTCCGACATTTCAGACATTCTGAAAACTGAAGGGGGGTTTGGGCAAAATATGACCCATCGCCGTTTTCAGTAATTGGCATATTTTCGGTATAAAAAGTCGTAATTTGAAACTGAAAATAGGTGCAGAGAGTCAGAATTCGGCTCAAAAATCACGCTCAGGAGTCAAATTTCCGACATTTCAGACATTTTGAAAACTGCAGGGGGGTTTTGGCAAAATATGACCCATCGCCGTTTTCAGTAATTGGCATATTTTCGGTATAAAAATTCGTAATTTCAAACTGAAAATAGGTGCAGAGAGTCAGAATTCGGATAAAAAATCACGCTCAGGAGTCAAATTTTCGACATTTCAGACATTTTGAAAACTGCTTGGGGGTTTGGGCAAAATATGACCCATCGCCGTTTTCAGTAATTGGCATATTTTTGGTATGAAACGTCGTAATTTGAAAGTAAAAATAGGTGCAGAGAGTCAGAATTCGGCTCAAAAATCACGCTCAGAAGTCAAATTTCCGACATTTCAGACATTTTAAAAACTGCAGGGGGGGTTTGGGCAAAATATGACCCATCGCCGTTTTCAGTAATTGGCATATTTTCGGTATAAAAAGTCGTAATTTGAAACTGAAAATAGGTGCAGAGAGACAGAATTCGGCTCAAAAATCACGCTCAGAAGTCAAATTGCCGACATTTCAGACATTTTGAAAACTGCAGGGGGGTTTGGGCAAAATATGACCCATCGCCGTTTTCAGTAATTGGCATATTTTCTTTATAAAAAGTCGTAATTTGAAACTGAAAATAGGTGCAGAGAGTCAGAATTCGGATAAAAAATCACGCTCAGGAGTCAAATTTCCGACATTTCAGACATTTTGAAAACTGTAGGGGGGGTTTGGGCAAAATATGACCCATCGCTGTTTACAGTAATTGGCATATTTTCGGTATGAAACGTCGTAATTTGAAACTAAAAATAGGTGCAGAGAGTCAGAATTCGGCTCAAAAATCACGCTCAGGAGTCAAATTTCCGACATTTCAAACATTTTGAAAATTGCAGGGGGGTTTGGGCAAAATATGACCCATCGCCGTTTTCAGTAATTGGCATATTTTCGGTATAAAAAGTCGTAATTTGAAACTGAAAATAGGTGCAGAGAGTCAGAATTCGGATAAAAAATCACGCTCAGGAGTCAAATTTTCGACATTTCAGACATTTTGAAAACTGCAGGGGGGTTTGGGCAAAATATGACCCATCGCCGTTTTCAGTAATTGGCATATTTTCGGTATGAAACGTCGTAATTTGAAACTGAAAATAGGTGCAGAGAGTCAGAATTCGGCTCAAAAATCACGCTCAGGAGTCAAATTTCCGACATTTCAGACATTTTGAAAACTGCAGGGGGGTTTGGGCAAAATATGACCCATCGCCGTTTTTAGTAATTGGCATATTTTCGGTATGAAACGTCGTAATTTGAAACTGAAAATAGGTGCAGAGAGTCAGAATTCGGCTCAAAGATCACGCTCAGGAGTCAAATTTCCGACATTTCAGACATTTTGAAAACTGCAGGGGGGTTTGGGCAAAATATGACCCATCGCCGTTTTCAGTAATTGGCATATTTTCGGTATAAAAAGTCGTAATTTGAAACTGAAAATAGGTGCAGAGAGTCAGAATTCGGATAAAAAATCGCGCTCAGGAGTCAAATTTCCGACATTTCAGACATTTTGAAAACTGCAGGGGGGTTTGGGCAAAATATGACCCATCGCCGTTTACAGTAATTGGCATATTTTCGGTATGAAACGTCGTAATTTGAAACTGAAAATAGGTGCAGAGAGTCAGAATTCGGCTCAAAAATCACGCTCAGGAGTCAAATTTCCGACATTTCAGACATTTTAAAAACTGCAGGGGGGTTTGGAAAAAATATTACCCATCGCCGTTTTCAGTAATTGGCATATTTTCGGTATAAAAATTCGTAATTTGAAACTGAAAATAGGTGCAGAGAGTCAGAATTCGGATAAAAAATCACGCTCAGAAGTCAAATTTCCGACATTTCAGACATTTTGAAAACTGCAGGGGGGTTTGGGCAAAATATGACCCATCGCCGTTTTCAGTAATTGGCATATTTTCGGTATAAAAAGTCGTAATTTGAAACTGAAAATAGGTGCAGAGAGTCAGAATTCGGCTCAAAAATCACGCTCAGGAGTCAAATTTCCGACATTTCAGACATTTTGAAAACTGCAGGGGGGGTTGGGCAAAATATGACCCATCGCCGTTTACAGTAATTGGCATATTTTCGGTATGAAACGTCGTAATTTGAAACTGAAAATAGGTGCAGAGTCAGAATTCGGATAAAAAATCACGCTCAGGAGTCAAATTTCCGACATTTCAGACATTCTGAAAACTGCAGGGGGGTTTGGGCAAAATATGACCCATCGCCGTATTCAGTAATTGGCATATTTTCGGTATAAAAAGTCGTAATTTGAAACTGAAAATAGGTGCAGAGAGTCAGAATTCGGCTCAAAAATCACGCTCAGGAGTCAAATTTCCGACATTTCAGACATTTTGAAAACGGCAGGGGGGTTTTGGCAAAATATGACCCATCGCCGTTTTCAGTAATTGGCATATTTTCGGTATAAAAATTCGTAATTTGAAACTGAAAATAGGTGCAGAGAGTCAGAATTCGGATAAAAAATCACGCTCAGGAGTCAAATTTTCGACATTTCAGACATTTTGAAACTGCAGGGGGGTTTGGGCAAAATATGACCCATCGATGTTTTCAGTAATTGGCATATTTTCGGTATGAAACGTCGTAATTTGAAACTGAAAATAAGTGCAGAGAGTCAGAATTCGGCTCAAAAATCACGCTCAGGAGTCAAATTTCCGACATTTCAGACATTTTCAAAACTGCAGGGGGGTTTGGGCAAAATATGACCCATCGCCGTTTTCAGTAATTGGCATATTTTTGGTATGAAACGTCGTAATTTGAAAGTAAAAATAGGTGCAGAGAGTCAGAATTCGGCTCAAAAATCACGCTCAGAAGTCAAATTTCCGACATTTCAGACATTTTAAAAACTGCAGGGGGGTTTGGGCAAAATATGACCCATCGCCGTTTTCAGTAATTGGCATATTTTCGGTATAAAAAGTCGTAATTTGAAACTGAAAATAGGTGCAGAGAGACAGAATTCGGCTCAAAAATCACGCTCAGGAGTCAAATTTTCGACATTTCAGACATTTTGAAAACTGCAGGGGGGTTTGGGCAAAATATGACCCATCGCCGTTTTCAGTAATTGGCATATTTTCGGTATAAAAAGTCGTAATTTGAAATTGAAAATAGGTGCAGAGAGTTAGAATTCGGCTCAAAAATCACGCTCAGAAGTCAAATTTCCGACATTTCAGACATTTTGAAAACTGCAGGGGGGTTTGGGCAAAATATGACCTATCGCCGTTTTCAGTAATTGGCATATTTTCTTTATAAAAAGTCGTAATTTGAATCTGAAAATAGGTGCAGAGAGTCAGAATTCGGATAAAAAATCACGCTCATGAGTCAAATTTCCGACATTTCAGACATTTTGAAAACTGCAGGGGGGTTTGGGCAAAATATGACCCATCGCTGTTACCAGTAATTGGCATATTTTCGGTATGAAACGTCGTAATTTGAAACTGAAAATAGGTGCAGAGAGTCAGAATTCGGCTCAAAAATCACGCTCAGGAGTCAAAATTTCGACATTTCAGACATTTTGAAAACTGCAGGGGGGTTTGGGCAAAATATGACCCATCGCCGTTTTCAGTAATTGGCATATTTTTGGTATGAAACGTCGTAATTTGAAAGTAAAAATAGGTGCAGAGAGTCAGAATTCGGCTCAAAAATCACGCTCAGAAGTCAAATTTCCGACATTTCAGACATTTTAAAAACTGCAGGGGGGTTTGGGCAAAATATGACCCATCGCCGTTTTCAGTAATTGGCATATTTTCGGTATAAAAAGTCGTAATTTGAAACTGAAAATAGGTGCAGAGAGACAGAATTCGGCTCAAAAATCACGCTCAGGAGTCAAATTTTCGACATTTCAGACATTTTGAAAACTGCAGGGGGGTTTGGGCAAAATATGACCCATCGCCGTTTTCAGTAATTGGCATATTTTCGGTATAAAAAGTCGTAATTTGAAATTGAAAATAGGTGCAGAGAGTTAGAATTCGGCTCAAAAATCACGCTCAGAAGTCAAATTTCCGACATTTCAGACATTTTGAAAACTGCAGGGGGGTTTGGGCAAAATATGACCTATCGCCGTTTTCAGTAATTGGCATATTTTCTTTATAAAAAGTCGTAATTTGAATCTGAAAATAGGTGCAGAGAGTCAGAATTCGGATAAAAAATCACGCTCATGAGTCAAATTTCCGACATTTCAGACATTTTGAAAACTGCAGGGGGGTTTGGGCAAAATATGACCCATCGCTGTTACCAGTAATTGGCATATTTTCGGTATGAAACGTCGTAATTTGAAACTGAAAATAGGTGCAGAGAGTCAGAATTCGGCTCAAAAATCACGCTCAGGAGTCAAAATTTCGACATTTCAGACATTTTGAAAACTGCAGGGGGGTTTGGGCAAAATATGACCCATCGCCGTTTTCAGTAATTGGCATATTTTCGGTATGAAACGTCGTAATTTGAAACTGAAAATAGGTGCAACGAGTCAGAATTCGGCTCAAAAATCACTCTCAGGAGTCAAATTTCCGACATTTCAGACATTTTGAAAACTGCAGGGGGGTTTGGGCAAAATATGACCCATCGCCGTATTTAGTAATTGGCATATTTTCGGTATGAAACGTCGTAATTTGAAACTGAAAATAGGTGCAGAGAGTCAGAATTCGGCTCAAAGGTCACGCTCAGGAGTCAAATTTCCGACATTTCAGACATTTTGAAAACTGCAGGGGGGTTTGGGCAAAATATGACCCATCGCCGTTTTCAGTAATTGGCATATTTTCGGTATAAAAAGTCGTAATTTGAAACTGAAAATAGGTGCAGAGAGTCAGCATTCGGATAAAAAATCACGCTCAGGAGTCAAATTTCCGACATTTCAGACATTTTGAAAACTGCAGGGGGGTTTGGGCAAAATATGACCCATCGGTTTTTTCAGTAATTGGCATATTTTCGGTATAAAAAGTCGTAATTTGAAACTGAAAATAAGTGCAGAGATTCAGAATTCGGCTCAAAAATCACGCTCAGGAGTCAAATTTCCGACATTTCAGACATTTTAAAAACTGCAGGGGGGTTTGGGCAAAATATGACCCATCGCCGTTTTCAGTAATTGGCATATTTTCAGTATAAAAAGTCGTAATTTGAAACTGAAAATAGGTGCAGAGAGTCAGAATTCGGATAAAAAATCACGCTCAGGAGTCAAATTTCCGACATTTCAGACATTTTGAAAACTGAAGGGGGGTTTGGGCAAAATATGACCCATCGCCGTTTTCAGTAATTGGCATATTTTCGGTATGAAACGTCGTAATATAAAACTGAAAATAGGTGCAGAGAGTCAGAATTCGCCCCATTCTTGGCCGCTAGCGGCGAAAATAGCCCCTTTTTTGGCCGCTAGCGGCGAAAATCGGTCGATTTTTGGCAGGTAGCGGCGAAATTCGCGCGATTTTTGCCCGCCAGCTGCAAAAATCGCATGGTTTCTGGCCGCTAGCGTCGAAAATAGCGCGATTTTCGGCCGTTAGCGGCAAAAATCGCCCGATTTTTGGCCGCTAGCGGCGAAAACCGCACGGTTTTTAGCCGCAAGCGGCGAAAATCGCGATTTTTGCACGCCAGCTGCGAAAATCGCATGTTTTTGGCCGCTAGCGGCAAAAATGGCGCGGTTTTTGGCCGGTAGCGGCGAAAATCGCGCTATTTTTGCCCGCCAGCTGCAAAAAATCGCATAGTTTCTGGCCGCTATCGGAGAAAATCGCGCGATTTTTGGCCGCTAGCGGCGAAATTCGCACGATTTTTGGCCACCAGCTGCAAAAATCGCATGGTTTCTGGCCGCTAGCGTCGAAAATAGCGTGGTTTTTGGCCGTTAGCCGCAAAAACCGCCCGATTTTTGGCCGCTAGCGGCGAAAATCGCACGGTTTTTGGCCGCTAGCGGCGAAAATCGCGCTATTTTTGGCCGGCAGCGGCGAAAATCGCGCAATTTTTGGCCGGTAGCGGCGAAAATCGCGATTTTTGCCCGCCAGCTGCGAAAATCGCATGTTTTTGGCCGCTAGCGGCGAAAATGGTGCGGTTTTTGGCCGGTAGCGGCGAAAATCGCGCTATTTTTGCCCGCCAGCTGCAAAAAATCGCATAGTTTCTGGCCGCTATCGGAGAAAATCGCGCGATTTTTGGCCGCTAGCGGCGAAATTCGCACGATTTTTGGCCACCAGCTGCAAAAATCGCATGGTTTCTGGCCGCTAGCGTCGAAAATAGCGTGGTTTTTGGCCGTTAGCCGCAAAAACCGCCCGATTTTTGGCCGCTAGCGGCAAAAATCGCACGGTTTTTGGCCGCTAGCGGCGAAAATCGCGCTATTTTTGGCCGGCAGCGGCGAAAATCGCGCAATTTTTGGCCGGTAGCGGCGAAAATCGCGATTTTTGCCCGCCAGCTGCGAAAATCGCATGTTTTTGGCCGCTAGCGGCGAAAATGGTGCGGTTTTTGGCCGGTAGCGGCGAAAATCGCGCTATTTTTGCCTGCCAGCTGCGAAAATCGCAAAGTTTCTGGCCGCTAGCGGCGAAAATCGCACGATTTTTGACCGCTAGCGGCGAAATCCGCCCCATTTTTGGCCGCTAGCGGCGAAAATAGCCCCTTTTTAGGCCGCTAGAGGCGAAAATCGGTCGATTTTTAGCAGGTAGCGGCGAAATTCGCGCGATTTTTGCCCGCCAGCTGCAAAAATCGCATGGTTTCTGGCCGCTAGCGTCGAAAATAGCGCGGTTTTCGGCCGTTAGCGGCAAAAATCGCCCGATTTTTGGCCGCCAGCGGCGAAAACCGCACGGTTTTTGGCCGCAAGCGGCGAAAATCGCGCTATTTTTGGCCGGTAGCGGCGAAAATCGCGATTTTTGCACACCAGCTGCGAAAATCGCATGGTTTTTGGCCGTTAGAGGCGAAAATCGCGCTATTTTTGGCCGGTAGCGGCGAAAATCGCGATTTTTGCCCGCCAGCTGCGAAAATCGCATGTTTTTGGCCGCTAGCGGCGAAAATCGCGCGGTTTTTGGCCGGTAGCGGCGAAAATCGCGCTATTTTTGCCCGCCAGCTGCAAAAATCGCATAGTTTCTGGCCGCTAGCGGCGAAAATCGCGCGATTTTTGGCCGCTAGCGGCGAAATTCGCACGATTTTTGGCCGCTAGCGTCGAAATTTGCATGATTTTTGGCCGCTAGCCGCGAAAATCACCACATTTTTGGCCGCTAGCGGCGAAAATAGCCCCTTTTTTGGCCGCTAGCGGCGAAAATCGGTCGATTTTTGGCAGGTAGCGGCGAAATTCGCATGATTTTTGGCCGCTAGCCGCGAAAATCGCCCCATTTTTGGCCGCTAGCGGCGAAAATAGCCCCTTTTTTGGCCGCTAGCGGCGAAAATCGGTCGATTTTTGGCAGGTAGCGGCGAAATTCACGCGATTTTTGCCCGCCAGCTGCAAAAATTGCATGGTTTCTGGCCGCTAGCGTCGAAAACTGCACGGTTTTTGGCCGCAAGCGGCGAAAATCGCGCTATTTTTGGCCGGTAGCGGCGAAAATAGCGATTTTTGCACGCCAGCTGCGAAAATCGCATGGTTTTTGGCCGCTAGAGGCGAAAATCGCGACATTTTTGGCCGGTAGTGGCGAAAATCGCGATTTTTGCCCGCCAGCTGCGAAAATCGCATGTTTTTGGCCGCTAGCGGCGAAAATCGCGCGGTTTTCGGCCGGTAGCGGCGAAAATCGCACTATTTTTGCCCGCCAGCTGCAAAAATCGCATGGTTTCTGGCCGCTAGCGTCGAAAATAGCGCGGTGTTCGGCCGTTAGCGGCAAAAATCGCCCGATTTTTGGCAGCTAGCGGCGAAAACCGCACGGTTTTTCGCCGCAAGAGGCGAAAATCGCGCTATTTTTGACCGGTAGCGGCGAAAATCGCGATTTTTGCACGCCAGCTGCGAAAATCGCATGGTTTTTGGCCGTTAGAGGCGAAAATCGCGCTATTTTTGGCCGGTAGCGGCGAAAATCGCGATTTTTGCCCGCCAGCTGCGAAAATCGCATGTTTTTGGCCGCTAGCGGCGAAAATCGCGCGGTTTTTGGCCGGTAGCGGCGAAAATCGCGCTATTTTTGCCCGCCAGCTGCAAAAATCGCATAGTTTCTGGCCGCTAGCGGCGAAAATCGCGCGATTTTTGGCCGCTAGCGGCGAAATTCGCACGATTTTTGGCCGCTAGCGTCGAAATTTGCATGATTTTTGGCCGCTAGCCGCGAAAATCACCACATTTTTGGCCGCTAGCGGCGAAAATAGCCCCTTTTTTGGCCGCTAGCGGCGAAAATCGGTCGATTTTTGGCAGGTAGCGGCGAAATTCGCATGATTTTTGGCCGCTAGCCGCGAAAATCGCCCCATTTTTGGCCGCTAGCGGCGAAAATAGCCCCTTTTTTGGCCGCTAGCGGCGAAAATCGGTCGATTTTTGGCAGGTAGCGGCGAAATTCACGCGATTTTTGCCCGCCAGCTGCAAAAATTGCATGGTTTCTGGCCGCTAGCGTCGAAAACTGCACGGTTTTTGGCCGCAAGCGGCGAAAATCGCGCTATTTTTGGCCGGTAGCGGCGAAAATAGCGATTTTTGCACGCCAGCTGCGAAAATCGCATGGTTTTTGGCCGCTAGAGGCGAAAATCGCGACATTTTTGGCCGGTAGCGGCGAAAATCGCGATTTTTGCCCGCCAGCTGCGAAAATCGCATGTTTTTGGCCGCTAGCGGCGAAAATCGCGCGGTTTTCGGCCGGTAGCGGCGAAAATCGCACTATTTTTGCCCGCCAGCTGCAAAAATCGCATGGTTTCTGGCCGCTAGCGTCGAAAATAGCGCGGTGTTCGGCCGTTAGCGGCAAAAATCGCCCGATTTTTGGCAGCTAGCGGCGAAAACCGCACGGTTTTTCGCCGCAAGAGGCGAAAATCGCGCTATTTTTGACCGGTAGCGGCGAAAATCGCGATTTTTGCACGCCAGCTGCGAAAATCGCATGGTTTTTGGCCGCTAGAGGCGAAAATCGCGCTATTTTTGGCCGGTAGCGGCGAAAATCGCGATTTTTGCCCGCCAGCTGCGAAAATCGCATGTTTTTGGCCGCTAGCGGCGAAAATCGCGCGGTTTTTGGCCGGTAGCCGCTAAAATCGCGCTATTTTTGCCCGCCAGCTGCAAAAATCGGAAAGTTTCTGGCCGCTAGCGGCGAAAATCACACGATTTTTGGCCGCTAGCGGCGAAAATCGCCCCATTTTTGGCCGCTAGCGGCGAAAATAGCCCCTTTTTTGGCCGCTAGCGGCGAAAATAGCCCCTTTTTGGCCGCTAGCGGCGAAAATAGGCCCTTTTTTGGCCGCTAGCGGCGAAAATCGGTCGATTTTTGGCAGGTAGCGGCGAAATTCGCATGGTTTCTGGCCGCTAGCGTCGAAAATAGCGCGGTTTTCGGTCGTTAGCGGCAAAAATCGCCCGATTTTTGGCCGCTAGCGGCGATAACCGCACGGTTTTAGGCCGCAAGCGGCGAAAATCGCGCTATTTTTGGCCGGTAGCGGCGAAAATTGCGATTTTTGCACGCCAGCTGCGAAAATCGCATGGTTTTTGGCCGCTAGCGGCGAAAATCGCGCTATTTTCGCCCGCCAGCTGCAAAAATCGCCTAGTTTCTGGCCGCTAGCGGCGAAAATCGCGCGATTTTTGGCCGCCAGCTGCAAAAATCGCATGGTTTCTGGCCGCTAGCGTCGAAAATAGCGCGGTTTTTGGCCGCTAGCGGTGAAAATCGCGCTATTTTTGGCCGGTAGCGGCGAAAATCGCGATTTTTGCCCTCCAACTGCGAAAATCGCATGTTTGTGGCCGCTAGCGGCGAAAATCGCGCTGTTTTTGGCCGGTGGCGACAAAAATCGCGCGAATTTTGGCCGCTAGGAGCGAAATTCGCACGATTTTTGGCCGCTAGCGGCGAAATTTGCACGATTTTTGGCCGCTAGCGGCGAAATTTGCACGATTTTTGGCCCCTAGCGGCGAAAATAGCCCCTTTTTTGGCCGCTAGCGGCGAAAATCGGTCGATTTTTGGCAGGTAGCGGCGAAATTCAAGCGATTTTTGCCCGCCAGCTGCAAAAATCGCATGGTTTCTGGCCGCTAGCGTCGAAAATAGCGCAGTTTTTGGCCTGTAGCGGCGAAAATCGCGCTATTTTTGCCTGCCAGCTGCAAAAATCGCAAAGTTTCTGGCCGCTAGCGGCGAAAATCGCACGATTTTTGGCCGCTAGCGGCGAAAATCGCCCCATTTTTTGCCGCTAGCGGCGAAAATAGCCCCTTTTTTGGCCGCTAGCGGCGAAAATAGGCCCTTTTTTGGCCGCCAGCTGCAAAAAATCGCATAGTTTCTGGCCGCTAGCGGCGAAAATCGCGTGATTTTTGGCCGCTAGCGGCGAAATTCGCACGATTTTTGGCCGCTAGCGTCGAAATTTGCACGATTTTTGGCCGCTAGCCGCGAAAATCGCCCCATTTTTGGCCGCTAGCGGCAAAATAGCCCCTTTTTTGGCCGCTAGCGGCGAAAATCGGTTGATTTTTGGCAGGTAGCGGCGAAATTCGCGCGATTTTTGCCCGCCATCTGCAAAAATCGCATGGTTTCTGGCCGCTAGCGTCGAAAATCGCGTGGTTTTCGGCCGTTAGCCGCAAAAACCGCCCGATTTTTGGCCGCTAGCGGCGAAAATCGCACGGTTTTTGGCTGCTAGCGGCGAAAATCGCGCTATTTTTGGCCGGTAGCGGCGAAAATCGCGCAATTTTTGGCCGGAAGCGGCGAAAATCGCGCAATTTTTGCCCGCCAGCTGCGAAAATCGCATGTTTTTGGCCGCTAGTGGCGAAAATGGTGCGGTTTTTGGCCGGTAGCGGCGAAATCCGTTCCATTTTTGGCCGCTAGCGGCGAAAATAGCCCCTTTTTTGGCCGCTAGCGGCGAAAATCGGTCGATTTTTGGCAGGTAGTGGTGAAATTCGCGCGATTTTTGCCCGCCAGCTGCAAAAATCGTATGGTTTCTGGCCGCTAGCGGCCAAAATCGCACGATTTTTGGCCGCTAGCGGCGAAATCCGTCCCATTTTTGGCCGCTAGCGGCGAAAATAGCCCTTTTTTTGGCCGCTAGCGGCGAAAATCGGTCGATTTTTGGCAGGTAGTGGCGAAATTCGCGCGATTTTTGCCCGCCAGCTGCAAAAATCGCATGGTTTCTGGCCGCTAGCGTCGAAAATAGCGCGGTTTTCGGCCGTTAGTGGCAAAAATCGCCCGATTTTTGGCCGCTAGCGGCGAAAACCGCACGGTTTTTGGCCGCAAGCGGCGAAAATCGCGCTATTTTTGGCCGGTAGCGGCGAAAATCGCGATTTTTGCACGCCAGCTGCGAAAATCGCATGTTTTTGGCCGCTAGAGGCGAAAATCGCGGTATTTTTGGCCGGTAGCGGCGAAAATCGCGATTTTTGCCCGCCAGCTGCGAAAATCGCATGTTTTTGGCCGCTAGCTGCGAAAATCGCACGATTTTTGGCCGCTAGCGGCGAAAATCGGTCGATTTTTGGCAGGTAGCGGCGAAATTCGCGCGATTTTTGCCCGCCAGCTGCGAAAATCGCATGTTTTTGGCCGCTAGTGGCGAAAATGGTGCGGTTTTTGGCCGGTAGCGGCGAAATCCGTTCCATTTTTGGCCGCTAGCGGCGAAAATCGGTCGATTTTTGGCAGGTAGTGGCGAAATTCGCGCGATTTTTGCCCGCCAGCTGCAAAAATCGTATGGTTTCTGGCCGCTAGCGGCCAAAATCGCACGATTTTTGGCCGCTAGCGGCGAAATCCGTCCCATTTTTGGCCGCTAGCGGCGAAAATAGCCCTTTTTTTGGCCGCTAGCGGCGAAAATCGGTCGATTTTTGGCAGGTAGTGGCGAAATTCGCGCGATTTTTGCCCGCCAGCTGCAAAAATCGCATGGTTTCTGGCCGCTAGCGTCGAAAATAGCGCGGTTTTCGGCCGTTAGTGGCAAAAATCGCCCGATTTTTGGCCGCTAGCGGCGAAAACCGCACGGTTTTTGGCCGCAAGCGGCGAAAATCGCGCTATTTTTGGCCGGTAGCGGCGAAAATCGCGATTTTTGCACGCCAGCTGCGAAAATCGCATGTTTTTGGCCGCTAGAGGCGAAAATCGCGGTATTTTTGGCCGGTAGCGGCGAAAATCGCGATTTTTGCCCGCCAGCTGCGAAAATCGCATGTTTTTGGCCGCTAGCTGCGAAAATCGCACGATTTTTGGCCGCTAGCGGCGAAAATCGGTCGATTTTTGGCAGGTAGCGGCGAAATTCGCGCGATTTTTGCCCGCCAGCTGCAAAAATCGCATGGTTTCTGGCCGCTAGCGTCGAAAACCGCACGGTTTTTGGCCGCAAGCGGCGAAAATCGCGCTATTTTTGGCCGGTAGCGGCGAAAATCGCGATTTTTGCACGCCAGCTGCGAAAATCGCATGGTTTTTGGCCGCTAGAGGCGAAAATCACGCTATTTTTGGCCGGTAGCGGCGAAAATCGCGATTTTTGCCCGCCAGCTGCGAAAATCGCATGTTTTTGGCCGCTAGCGGCGAAAATCGCGCGGTTTTTGGCCGGTAGCGGCGAAAATCGCGCTATTTTTGCCCGCCAGCTGCAAAAATCGCATGGTTTCTGGCCGCTTGCGTCGAAAATAGCGCGGTTTTCGGCCGTTAGCGGCAAAAATCGCCCGATTTTTGGCCGCTAGTGGCGAAAATAGCCCCTTTTTTGGCCGCTAGCGGCGAAAATCGGTCGATTTTTGGCAGGTAGCGGCGAAATTCGCGCGATTTTTGGCCGGTAGCGGCGAAAATCGCGATTTGTGCCCGCCAGCTGCGAAAATCGCATGTTTTTGGCCGCTAGCGGCGAAAATCGCGCGGTTTTTGGCCGGTAGCGGCGAAAATCGCGCTATTTTTGTCCGCCAGCTGCAAAAATCGCATGGTTTCTGGCCGCTAGCGTCGAAAATAGCGCGGTTTTTGGCCTGTAGCGGCGAAAATCGCGCTATTTTTGCCCGCCAGCTGCAAAAATCGCAAAGTTTCTGGCCGCTAGCGGCGAAAATCGCACGATTTTTGGCCGCTAACGGCGAAAATCGCCCCATTTTTGGCCGCTAGCGGCGAAAATAGCCCCGTTTTTGGCCGCTAGCGGCGAAAATAGGCCCTTTTTTGGCAGGTAGCGTCGAAATTCACGCGATTTTTGCCCGCCAGCTGCAAAAATCGCATAGTTTTTGGCCGCTAGCGGCGAAATTTGCACGATTTTTGGCCGCTAGCGGCGAAATTTGCACGATTTTTGGCCGCTAGCGGCGAAAATCGCCCCATTTTTGGCCGCTAGCGGCGAAAATTGCCGGTTTTTTGGCCGCTAGCGGCGAAAATCGGTCGATTTTTGGCAGGTAGCGGCGAAATTCTCGCGATTTTTGCCCGCCAGCTGCAAAAATCGCATGGTTTCTGGCCGCTAGCGTCGAAAACCGCACGGTTTTTGGCCGCAAGCGGCGAAAATCGCGCTATTTTTGCCCGCCAGCTGCAAAAATCGCATAGTTTCTGGCCGCTAGTACGAAATTTGCGCGATTTTTGGCCGCTAGCCGTGAAAATCGCCCCATTTTTGGCCGCTAGCGGCGAAAATCGGTCGATTTTTGGCAGGTAGCGGCGAAATTCTCGCGATTTTTGCCCGCCAGCTGCAAAAATCGCATGGTTTCTGGCCGCTAGCGTCGAAAATAGCGCGGTTTTTGGCCGTTAGCGGCAAAAATCGCCCGATTTTTGGCCGCTAGCGGCGAAAATCGCACGGTTTTTGGCCGCTAGCCGCCAAAACCGCCCGATTTTTGGCCGCTAGCGGCGAAAATCGCAAGGTTTTTGGCCGCTAGCTGCGAAAATCGCGCTATTTTTGGCCGGTAGCGGCGAAAATCGCGATTTGTGCCCGCCAGCTGCGAAAATCGCATGTTTTTGGCCGCTAGCGGCGAAAATCGCGCGGTTTTTTGGCCGGTAGCGGCGAAAATCGCGCTATTTTTACCCGCCAGCTGCAAAAATCGCATAGTTTCTGGCCGCTAGCGTCGAAATTTGCACGATTTTTGCCATCTAGCCGTGAAAATCGCCCCATTTTTGGCCGCTAGCGGCGAAAATAGCCCCTTTTTTGGCCGCTTGCAGCGAAAATCGGTCGATTTTTGGCAGGTATCGGCGAAATTCGCGCGATTTTTGCCAGCCAGCTGCAAAAATCGCATGGTTTCTGGCCGCTAGCGTCGAAAATAGCGCGGTTTTTGGCCGTTAGCCGCCAAAACCGCCCGATTTTTAGCCGCTAGCGGCGAAAATCGCACGGTTTTTGGGCGCTAGCAGCGAAAATCGCGCTATTTTTGGCCGGTAGCGGCGAAAATCGCTATTTTTGCCCGCCAGCTGCAAAAATCGCATAGTTTTTGGCCGCTAGCAGCGAAAATCGCGCGATTTTTGGCCGCTTGGAGCGAAATTCGCACGATTTTTGGCCGCTAGCGTCGAAATTTGCACGATTTTTGGCCGCTAACGGCGAAAATTGCCCCGTTTTTGGCCGCTAGCGGCGAAAATAGCCCCTTTTTTGGCCGCTAGCGGCAAAAATCGGTCGATTTTTGGCAGGTAGCGGCGAAATTCACGCGATTTTTGCCCGCCAGCTGCAAAAATCGCATGGTTTCTGGCCGCTAGGGGCGAAAATCGCGCGATTTTTGGCCGCTAGCGGCGAAATTCGCACGATTTTTGGCCGCTAGCGTTGAAATTTGCACGATTTTTGGCCGCTAGCGGCGAAAATTGCCCGTTTTTTGGCCGCTAGCGGCGAAAATCGGTCGATTTTTGGCAGGTAGCGGCGAAATTCGCGCGATTTTAGCCCGGCAGCTGCAAAAATCGCATGGTTTCTGGCCGCTAGCGTCGAAAACTGCACGGTTTTAGGCCGCAAGCGGCGAAAATCGCCCGATTTTTGGCCGCTAGCGGCGATAAATGCACGGTTTTAGGCCGCAAGCGGCGAAAATCGCGCTATTTTTGGCCGGTAGCGGCGAAAATTGCGATTTTTGCACGCCAGCTGCGAAAATCGCATGGTTTTTGGCCGCTAGCGGCGAAAATCGCGCGGTTTTTGGCCGCTAGCGGCGAAAATCGCGCGGTTTTTGGCCGGTAGCGGCAAAAATCGCGCTATTTTCGCCCGCCAGCTGCAAAAATCGCATAGTTTCTGGCCGCTAGCGGCGAAAATCGCGCGATTTTTGGCCGCCAGCTGCAAAAATCGCATGGTTTCTGGCCGCTAGCGTCGAAAATAGCGCGGTTTTCGGCCGTTAGCCGCAAAAACCGCCCGATTTTTGGCCGCTAGCGGCGAAAATCGCATGTTTTTGGCCGCTAGAGGCGAAAATCGCACGATTTTTGGCCGCTAACGGCGAAAATCGGTCGATTTTTGGCAGGTAGCGGCGAAATTCACGCGATTTTTGCCCGCCAGCTGCAAAAATCGCATGGTTTCTGGCCGCTAGCGTCGAAAACCGCACGGTTTTTGGCCGCAAGCGGCGAAAATCGCGCTATTTTTGGCCGGTAGCGGCGAAAATCGCGATTTTTGCACGCCAGCTGCGAAAATCGCATGGTTTTTCGCCGCTAGAGGCGACAATCGCGCTATTTTTGGCCGGTAGCGGCGAAAATCGCGATTTTTGCCCGCCAGCTGCGAAAATCGCATGTTTTTGGCCGCTAGCGGCGAAAATCGCGCGGTTTTTGGCCGGTAGCGGCGAAAATCGCGCTATTTTTGCCCGCCAGCTGCAAAAATCGCATGGTTTCTGGCCGCTAGCGTCGAAAATAGCGCGGTTTTCGGCCGTTAGCGGCAAAAATTGCCCGATTTTTGGCCGCTAGTGGCGAAAATAGCCCCTTTTTTGGCCGCTAGCGGCGAAAATCGGTCGATTTTTGGCAGGTAGCGGCGAAATTCGCGCGATTTTTGGCCGGTAGCGGCGAAAATCGCGATTTGTGCCCGCCAGCTGCGAAAATCGCATGTTTTTGGCCGCTAGCGGCGAAAATCGTGCGGTTTTTGGCCGGTAGCGGCGAAAATCGCGCTATTTTTGCCCGCCAGCTGCAAAAATCGCATGGTTACTGGCCGCTAGCGTCGAAAATAGCGCGGTTTTTGGCCTGTAGCGGCGAAAATCGCGCTATTTTTGCCCGCCAGCTGCAAAAATCGCAAAGTTTCTGGCCGCTAGCGGCGAAAATCGCACGATTTTTGGCCGCTAACGTCGAAAATCGCCCCATTTTTGGCCGCTAGGGGCGAAAATAGCCCCGTTTTTGGCCGCTAGCGGCGAAAATAGGCCCTTTTTTGGCAGGAAGCGTCGAAATTCACGCGATTTTTGCCCGCCAGCTGCAAAAATCGCATAGTTTTTGGCCGCTAGCGGCGAAATTTGCACGATTTTTGGCCGCTAGCGGCGAAATTTGCACGATTTTTGGCCGCTAGCGGCGAAATTTGCACGATTTTTGGCCGCTAGCGGCGAAAATTGCCCGTTTTTTGGCCGCTAGCGACGAAAATCGGTCGATTTTTGGCAGGTAGCGGCGAAATTCTCGCGATTTTTGCCCGCCAGCTGCAAAAATCACATGGTTTCTGGCCGCTAGCGTCGAAAACCGCACGGTTTTTGGCCGCAAGCGGCGAAAATCGCGCGGTTTTTGGCCGGTAGCGGCGAAAATCGCGCTATTTTTGCCCGCCAGCTGCAAAAATCGCATAGTTTCTGGCCGCTAGTACGAAATTTGCGCGATTTTTGGCCGCTAGCCGTGAAAATCGCCCCATTTTTGGCCGCTAGCGGCGAAAATAGCCCCTTTTTTGGCCGCTAGCGGCGAAAATCGGTCGATTTTTGGCAGGTAGCGGCGAAATTCTCGCGATTTTTGCCCGCCAGCTGCAAAAATCGCATGGTTTCTGGCCGCTAGCGTCGAAAATAGCGCGGTTTTTGGCCGTTAGCGGCAAAAATCGCCCGATTTTTGGCCGCTAGCGGCGAAAATCGCACGGTTTTTGGCCGCTAGCCGCCAAAACCGCCCGATTTTTGGCCGCTAGCGGCGAAAATCGCACGGTTTTTGGCCGCTAGCGGCGAAAATCGCGCTATTTTTGGCCGGTAGCGGCGAAAATCGCGATTTGTGCCCGCCAGCTGCGAAAATCGCATGTTTTTGGCCGCTAGCGGCGAAAATCGCGCGGTTTTTGGCCGGTAGCGGCGAAAATCGCGCTATTTTTGCCCGCCAGCTGCAAAAATCGCATAGTTTCTGGCCGCTAGCGTCGAAATTTGCACGATTTTTGCCATCTAGCCGTGAAAATCGCCCCATTTTTGGCCGCTAGCGGCGAAAATAGCCCTTTTTTTGGCAGCTAGCGGCGAAAATCGGTCGATTTTTGGCAGGTATCGGCGAAATTCGCGCGATTTTTGCCCGCCAGCTGCAAAAATCGCATGGTTTCTGGCCGCTAGCGTCGAAAATAGCGCGGTTTTTGGCCGTTAGCCGCCAAAACCGCCCGATTTTTGGCCGCTAGCGGCGAAAATCGCACAGTTTTTGGCCGCTAGCAGCGAAAATCGCGCTATTTTTGGCCGGTAGCGGCGAAAATCGCTATTTTTGCCCGCCAGCTGCAAAAATCGCATAGTTTCTGGCCGCTAGCAGCGAAAATCGCGCGATTTTTGGCCGCTAGGAGCGAAATTCGCAAGATTTTTGGCCGCTAGCGTCGAAATTTGCACGATTTTTGGCCGCTAACGGCGAAAATTGCCCCATTTTTGGCCGCTAGCGGCAAAAATAGCCCCGTTTTTGGCCGCTAGCGGCGAAAATAGGCCCTTTTTTGGCCGCTAGCAGCAAAAATCGGTCAATTTTTGGCAGGTAGCGGCGAAATTCACGCGATTTTTGCCCGTCAGCTGCAAAAATCGCATGGTTTCTGGCCGCTAGGGGCGAAAATCGCGCGATTTTTGGCCGCTAGCGGCGAAATTCGCACGATTTTTGGCCGCTAGCGTCGAAATTTGCACGATTTTTGGCCGCTAGCGGCGAAAATTGCCCGTTTTTTGGCCGCTAGCGGCGAAAATCGGTCGATTTTTGGCAGGTAGCGGCGAAATTCGCGCGATTTTAGCCCGCCAGCTGCAAAAATCGCATGGTTTCTGGCCGCTAGCGTCGAAAACTGCACGGTTTTAGGCCGCAAGCGGCGAAAATCGCCCGATTTTTGGCCGCTAGCGGCGAAAATTGCGATTTTTGCACGCCAGCTGCGAAAATCGCATGGTTTTTGGCCGCTAGCGGCGAAAATCGCGCGGTTTTTGGCTGCTAGCGGCGAAAATCGCGCGGTTTTTGGCCGGTAGCGGCAAAAATCGCGCTTTTTTCGCCCGCCAGCTGCAAAAATCGCATAGTTTCTGGCCGCTAGCGGCGAAAATCGCGCGATTTTTGGCCGCCAGCTGCAAAAATCGCATGGTTTCTGGCCGCTAGCGTCGAAAATAGCGCGGTTTTTGGCCGTTAGCCGCAAAAACCGCCCGATTTTTGGCCGCTAGCGGCGAAAATCGCACGGTTTTAGGCCGCTAGCGGTGAAAATCGCGCTATTTTTGGCCGGTAGCGGCGAAAATCGCGATTTTTGCCCGCCAGCTGCGAAAATCGCATGTTTTTGGCCGCTAGCGGCGAAAATCGCACGATTTTTGGCCGCTAACGGCGAAAATCGCCCCATTTTTGGCCGCTAGCGGCGAAAATAGCCCCGTTTTTGGCCGCTAGCGGCGAAAATAGGCCCTTTTTTGGCAGGTAGCGTCGAAATTCACGCGATTTTTGCCCGCCAGCTGCAAAAATCGCATAGTTTTTGGCCGCTAGCGGCGAAATTTGCACGATTTTTGGCCGCTAGCGGCGAAATTTGCACGATTTTTGGCCGCTAGCGGCGAAAATCGCCCCATTTTTGGCCGCTAGCGGCGAAAATTGCCGGTTTTTTGGCCGCTAGCGGCGAAAATCGGTCGATTTTTGGCAGGTAGCGGCGAAATTCTCGCGATTTTTGCCCGCCAGCTGCAAAAATCGCATGGTTTCTGGCCGCTAGCGTCGAAAACCGCACGGTTTTTGGCCGCAAGCGGCGAAAATCGCGCGGTTTTTGGCCGGTAGCGGCGAAAATCGCGCTATTTTTGCCCGCCAGCTGCAAAAATCGCATAGTTTCTGGCCGCTAGTACGAAATTTGCGCGATTTTTGGCCGCTAGCCGTGAAAATCGCCCCATTTTTGGCCGCTAGCGGCGAAAATCGGTCGATTTTTGGCAGGTAGCGGCGAAATTCTCGCGATTTTTGCCCGCCAGCTGCAAAAATCGCATGGTTTCTGGCCGCTAGCGTCGAAAATAGCGCGGTTTTTGGCCGTTAGCGGCAAAAATCGCCCGATTTTTGGCCGCTAGCGGCGAAAATCGCACGGTTTTTGGCCGCTAGCCGCCAAAACCGCCCAATTTTTGGCCGCTAGCGGCGAAAATCGCAAGGTTTTTGGCCGCTAGCTGCGAAAATCGCGCTATTTTTGGCCGGTAGCGGCGAAAATCGCGATTTGTGCCCGCCAGCTGCGAAAATCGCATGTTTTTGGCCGCTAGCGGCGAAAATCGCGCGGTTTTTGGCCGGTAGCGGCGAAAATCGCGCTATTTTTGCCCGCCAGCTGCAAAAATCGCATAGTTTCTGGCCGCTAGCGTCGAAATTTGCACGATTTTTGCCATCTAGCCGTGAAAATCGCCCCATTTTTGGCCGCTAGCGGCGAAAATAGCCCCTTTTTTGGCCGCTTGCAGCGAAAATCGGTCGATTTTTGGCAGGTATCGGCGAAATTCGCGCGATTTTTGCCAGCCAGCTGCAAAAATCGCATGGTTTCTGGCCGCTAGCGTCGAAAATAGCGCGGTTTTTGGCCGTTAGCCGCCAAAACCGCCCGATTTTTGGCCGCTAGCGGCGAAAATCGCACGGTTTTTGGGCGCTAGCAGCGAAAATCGCGCTATTTTTGGCCGGTAGCGGCGAAAATCGCTATTTTTGCCCGCCAGCTGCAAAAATCGCATAGTTTTTGGCCGCTAGCAGCGAAAATCGCGCGATTTTTGGCCGCTTGGAGCGAAATTCGCACGATTTTTGGCCGCTAGCGTCGAAATTTGCACGATTTTTGGCCGCTAACGGCGAAAATTGCCCCATTTTTGGCCGCTAGCGGCGAAAATAGCCCCTTTTTTGGCCGCTAGCGGCAAAAATCGGTCGATTTTTGGCAGGTAGCGGCGAAATTCACGCGATTTTTGCCCGCCAGCTGCAAAAATCGCATGGTTTCTGGCCGCTAGGGGCGAAAATCGCGCGATTTTTGGCCGCTAGCGGCAAAATTCGCACGATTTTTGGCCGCTAGCGTTGAAATTTGCACGATTTTTGGCCGCTAGCGGCGAAAATTGCCCGTTTTTTGGCCGCTAGGGGCGAAAATCGGTCGATTTTTGGCAGGTAGCGGCGAAATTCGCGCGATTTTAGCCCGCCAGCTGCAAAAATCGCATGGTTTCTGGCCGCTAGCGTCGAAAACTGCACGGTTTTAGGCCGCAAGCGGCGAAAATCGCCCGATTTTTGGCCGCTAGCGGAGATAAATGCACGGTTTTAGGCCGCAAGCGGCGAAAATCGCGCTATTTTTGGCCGGTAGCGGCGAAAATTGCGATTTTTGCACGCCAGCTGCGAAAATCGCATGGTTTTTGGCAGCTAGCGGCGAAAATCGCGCGGTTTTTGGCCGCTAGCGGCGAAAATCGCGCGGTTTTTGGCCGGTAGCGGCAAAAATCGCGCTATTTTCGCCCGCCAGCTGCAAAAATCGCATAGTTTCTGGCCGCTAGCGGCGAAAATCGCGCGATTTTTGGCCGCCAGCTGCAAAAATCGCATGGTTTCTGGCCGCTAGCGTCGAAAATAGCGCGGTTTTCGGCCGTTAGCCGCAAAAACCGCCCGATTTTTGGCCGCTAGCGGCGAAAACCGCACGGTTTTTGGCCGCAAGCGGCGAAAATCGCGCTATTTTTGGCCAGTAGCGGCGAAAATCGCGATTTTTGCACGCCAGCTGCGAAAATCGCATGTTTTTGGCCGCTAGAGGCGAAAATCGCACGATTTTTGGCCGCTAACGGCGAAAATCGGTCGATTTTTGGCAGGTAGCGGCGAAATTCACGCGATTTTTGCCCGCCAGCTGCAAAAATCGCATGGTTTCTGGCCGCTAGCGTCGAAAACCGCACGGTTTTTGGCCGCAAGCGGCGAAAATCGCGCTATTTTTGGCCGGTAGCGGCGAAAATCGCGATTTTTGCACGCCAGCTGCGAAAATCGCATGGTTTTTGGCCGCTAGAGGCGAAAATCGCGCTATTTTTGGCCGGTAGCGGAGAAAATCGCGATTTTTGCCCGCCAGCTGCGAAAATCGCATGTTTTTGGCCGCTAGCGGCGAAAATCGCGCGGTTTTTGGCCGGTAGCGGCGAAAATCGCGCTATTTTTGCCCGCCAGCTGCAAAAATCGCATGGTTTCTGGCCGCTAGCGTCGAAAATAGCGCGGTTTTCGGCCGTTAGCGGCAAAAATTGCCCGATTTTTGGCCGCTAGTGGCGAAAATAGCCCCTTTTTTGGCCGCTAGCGGCGAAAATCGGTCGATTTTTGGCAGGTAGCGGCGAAATTCGCGCGATTTTTGGCCGGTAGCGGCGAAAATCGCGATTTGTGCCCGCTAGCTGCGAAAATCGCATGTTTTTGGCCGCTAGCGGCGAAAATCGCGCGGTTTTTGGCCGGTAGCGGCGAAAATCGCGCTATTTTTGCCCGCCAGCTGCAAAAATCGCATGGTTACTGGCCGCTAGCGTCGAAAATAGCGCGGTTTTTGGCCTGTAGCGGCGAAAATCGCGCTATTTTTGCCCGCCAGCTGCAAAAATCGCAAAGTTTCTGGCCGCTAGCGGCGAAAATCGCACGATTTTTGGCCGCTAACGTCGAAAATCGCCCCATTTTTGGCCGCTAGGGGCGAAAATAGCCCCGTTTTTGGCCGCTAGCGGCGAAAATAGGCCCTTTTTTGGCAGGTAGCGTCGAAATTCACGCGATTTTTGCCCGCCAGCTGCAAAAATCGCATAGTTTTTGGCCGCTAGCGGCGAAATTTGCACGATTTTTGGCCGCTAGCGGCGAAATTTGCACGATTTTTGGCCGCTAGCGGCGAAATTTGCACGATTTTTGGCCGCTAGCGGCGAAAATTGCCCGTTTTTTTGGCCGCTAGCGACGAAAATCGGTCGATTTTTGGCAGGTAGCGGCGAAATTCTCGCGATTTTTGCCCGCCAGCTGCAAAAATCACATGGTTTCTGGCCGCTAGCGTCGAAAACCGCACGGTTTTTGGCCGCAAGCGGCGAAAATCGCGCGGTTTTTGGCCGGTAGCGGCGAAAATCGCGCTATTTTTGCCCGCCAGCTGCAAAAATCGCATAGTTTCTGGCCGCTTGTACGAAATTTGCGCGATTTTTGGCCGCTAGCCGTGAAAATCGCCCCATTTTTGGCCGCTAGCGGCGAAAATAGCCCCTTTTTTGGCCGCTAGCGGCGAAAATCGGTCGATTTTTGGCAGGTAGCGGCGAAATTCTCGCGATTTTTGCCCGCCAGCTGCAAAAATCGCATGGTTTCTGGCCGCTAGCGTCGAAAATAGCGCGGTTTTTGGCCGTTAGCGGCAAAAATCGCCCGATTTTTGGCCGCTAGCGGCGAAAATCGCACGGTTTTTGGCCGCTAGCCGCCAAAACCGCCCGATTTTTGGCCGCTAGCGGCGAAAATCGCACGGTTTTTGGCCGCTAGCGGCGAAAATCGCGCTATTTTTGGCCGGTAGCGGCGAAAATCGCGATTTGTGCCCGCCAGCTGCGAAAATCGCATGTTTTTGGCCGCTAGCGGCGAAAATCGCGCGGTTTTTGGCCGGTAGCGGCGAAAATCGCGCTATTTTTGCCCGCCAGCTGCAAAAATCGCATAGTTTCTGGCCGCTAGCGTCGAAATTTGCACGATTTTTGCCATCTAGCCGTGAAAATCGCCCCATTTTTGGCCGCTAGCGGCGAAAATAGCCCTTTTTTTGGCAGCTAGCGGCGAAAATCGGTCGATTTTTGGCAGGTATCGGCGAAATTCTCGCGATTTTTGCCCGCCAGCTGCAAAAATCGCATGGTTTCTGGCCGCTAGCGTCGAAAATAGCGCGGTTTTTGGCCGTTAGCCGCCAAAACCGCCCGATTTTTGGCCGCTAGCGGCGAAAATCGCACAGTTTTTGGCCGCTAGCAGCGAAAATCGCGCTATTTTTGGCCGGTAGCGGCGAAAATCGCTATTTTTGCCCGCCAGCTGCAAAAATCGCATAGTTTCTGGCCGCTAGCAGCGAAAATCGCGCGATTTTTGGCCGCTAGGAGCGAAATTCGCAAGATTTTTGGCCGCTAGCGTCGAAATTTGCACGATTTTTGGCCGCTAACGGCGAAAATTGCCCCATTTTTGGCCGCTAGCGGCAAAAATAGCCCCGTTTTTGGCCGCTAGCGGCGAAAATAGGCCCTTTTTTGGCCGCTAGCAGCAAAAATCGGTCGATTTTTGGCAGGTAGCGGCGAAATTCACGCGATTTTTGCCCGTCAGCTGCAAAAATCGCATGGTTTCTGGCCGCTAGGGGCGAAAATCGCGCGATTTTTGGCCGCTAGCGGCGAAATTCGCACGATTTTTGGCCGCTAGCGTCGAAATTTGCACGATTTTTGGCCGCTAGCGGCGAAAATTGCCCGTTTTTTGGCCGCTAGCGGCGAAAATCGGTCGATTTTTGGCAGGTAGCGGCGAAATTCGCGTGATTTTAGCCCGCCAGCTGCAAAAATCGCATGGTTTCTGGCCGCTAGCGTCGAAAACTGCACGGTTTTAGGCCGCAAGCGGCGAAAATCGCCCGATTTTTGGCCGCTAGCGGCGAAAATTGCGATTTTTGCACGCCAGCTACGAAAATCGCATGGTTTTTGGCCGCTAGCGGCGAAAATCGCGCGGTTTTTGGCCGCTAGCGGCGAAAATCGCGCGGTTTTTGGCCGGTAGCGGCAAAAATCGCGCTTTTTTCGCCCGCCAGCTGCAAAAATCGCATAGTTTCTGGCCGCTAGCGGCGAAAATCGCGCGATTTTTGGCCGCCAGCTGCAAAAATCGCATGGTTTCTGGCCGCTAGCGTCGAAAATAGCGCGGTTTTTGGCCGTTAGCCGCAAAAACCGCCCGATTTTTGGCCGCTAGCGGCGAAAATCGCACGGTTTTAGGCCGCTAGCGGTGAAAATCGCGCTATTTTTGGCCGGTAGCGGCGAAAATCGCGATTTTTGCCCGCCAGCTGCGAAAATCGCATGTTTTTGGCCGCTAGCGGCGAAAATCGCGCTGTTTTTGGCCGGTGGCGACGGAAATCGCGCGAATTTTGGCCGCTAGGAGCGAAATTCGCACGATTTTTGGCCGCTAGCGGCGAAATTTGCACGATTTTTGGCCGCTAGCGGCGAAATTTGCACGATTTTTGGCCGCTAGCGGCGAAAATAGCCCCTTTTTTGGCCGCTAGCGGCGAAAATCGGTCGATTTTTGGCAGGTAGCGGCGAAATTCGCGCGATTTTTGCCCGCCAGCTGCAAAAATCGCATGGTTTCTGGCCACTAGCGTCGAAAATAGCGCGATTTTCGGCCGTTAGCGGCAAAAATCGCCCGATTTTTGGCCGCTAGCGGCGAAAACCGCACGGTTTTTGGCCGCAAGCGGCGAAAATCGCGATTTTTGCACGCCAGCTGCGAAAATCGCATGGTTTTAGGCCGCTAGAGGCAAAAATCGCGTTATTTTTGGCCGGTAGCGGCGAAAATCGCATGTTTTTGGCCGCTAGCGGCGAAAATCGCGCTTTTTTGGGCGGTGGCGCCGAAAATCGCGCGAATTTTGGCCGCTAGGAGCGAAATTCGCACGATATTTGGCCGCTAGCGGCGAAATTTGCACGATTTTTGGCCGCTAGCCGCGAAAATCGCTCCATTTTTGGCCGCTAGCGGCGAAAATAGCCCCTTTATTGGCCGCTAGCGGCGAAAATCGGTCGATTTTTGGCAGGTAGCGGCGAAATTCGCGCGATTTTTGCCCGGCAGCTGCAAAAATCGCAAAGTTTCTGGCCGCTAGCGGCGAAAATCGCACGATTTTTGGCCGCTAGCGGCGAAAATCGCCCCATTTTTGGCCGCTAGCGGCGAAAATAGCCCCATTTTTGGCCGCTAGCGGCGAAAATAGGCCCTTTTTTGGCCGCCAGCTGCAAAAAATCGCATAGTTTCTGGCCGCTAGCGGCGAAAATCGCGCGATTTTTGGCCGCTAGCGGCGAAATTCGCACGATTTTTGGCCGCTAGCGTCGAAATTTGCACGATTTTTGGCCGCTAGCCGCGAAAATCGCCCCATTTTTGGCCGCTAGCGGCAAAATAGCCCCTTTTTTGGCCGCTAGCGGCGAAAATCGGTCGATTTTTGGCAGGTAGCGGCGAAATTCGCGCGATTTTTGCCCGCCAACTGCAAAAATCGCATGGTTTCTGGCCGCTAGCGTCGAAAATCGCGTGGTTTTCGGCCGTTAGCCGCAAAAACCGCCCGATTTTAGGCCGCTAGCGGCGAAAATCGGACGGTTTTTGGCTGCTAGCGGCGAAAATCGCGCTATTTTTGGCCGGTAGCGGCGAAAATCGCGCAATTTTTGGCCGGAAGCGGCGAAAATCGCGCAATTTTTGCCCGCCAGCTGCGAAAATCGCATGTTTTTGGCCGCTAGTGGCGAAAATGGTGCGGTTTTTGGCCGGTAGCGGCGATATCCGTCCCATTTTTGGCCGCTAGCGGCGAAAATAGCCCCTTTTTTGGCCGCTAGCGGCGAAAATCGGTCGATTTTTGGCAGGTAGTGGCGAAATTCGCGCGATTTTTGCCCGCCAGCTGCAAAAATCGCATGGTTTCTGGCCGCTAGCGTCGAAAATAGCGCGGTTTTCGGCCGTTAGTGGCAAAAATCGCCCGATTTTTGGCCGCTAGCGGCGAAAACCGCACGGTTTTTGGCCGCAAGCGGCGAAAATCGCGCTATTTTTGGCCGGTAGCGGCGAAAATCGCGATTTTTGCACGCCAGCTGCGAAAATCGCATGTTTTTGGCCGCTAGAGGCGAAAATCGCGGTATTTTTAGCCGGTAGCGGCGAAAATCGCGATTTTTGCACGCCAGCTGCGAAAATCGCATGTTTTTGGCCGCTAGCGGCGAAAATCGCACGATTTTTGGCCGCTAGCGGCGAAAATCGCACGATTTTTGGCCGCTAGCGGCGAAAATCGGTCGATTTTTGGCAGGTAGTGGCGAAATTCGCGCGATTTTTGCCCGCCAGCTGCAAAAATCGCATGGTTTCTGGCCGCTAGCGTCGAAAATAGCGCGGTTTTCGGCCGTTAGTGGCAAAAATCGCCCGATTTTTGGCCGCTAGCGGCGAAAACCGCACGGTTTTTGGCCGCAAGCGGCGAAAATCGCGCTATTTTTGGCCGGTAGCGGCGAAAATCGCGATTTTTGCACGCCAGCTGCGAAAATCGCATGTTTTTGGCCGCTAGAGGCGAAAATCGCGGTATTTTTAGCCGGTAGCGGCGAAAATCGCGATTTTTGCACGCCAGCTGCGAAAATCGCATGTTTTTGGCCGCTAGCGGCGAAAATCGCACGATTTTTGGCCGCTAGCGGCGAAAATCGGTCGATTTTTGGCAGGTAGCGGCGAAATTCGCGCGATTTTTGCCCGCCAGCTGCAAAAATCGCATGGTTTCTGGCCGCTAGAGGCGAAAATCGCGGTATTTTTGGCCGGTAGCGGCGAAAATCGCGATTTTTGCCCGACAGCTGCGAAAATCGCATGTTTTTGGCCGCTAGCGGCGAAAATCGCACGATTTTTGGCCGCTAGCGGCGAAAATCGGTCGATTTTTGGCAGGTAGCGGCGAAATTCGCGTGATTTTTGCCCGCCAGCTGCAAAAATCGCATGGTTTCTGGCCGCTAGCGTCGAAAACTGCACGGTTTTTGGCCGCAAGCGGCGAAAATCGCGCTATTTTTGGCCGGTAGCGGCGAAAATCGCGATTTTTGCACGCCAGCTGCGAAAATCGCATGGTTTTTGGCCGCTAGAGGCGAAAATCGCGCTATTTTTGGCCGGTAGCGGCGAAAATCGCGATTTTTGCCCGCCAGCTGCGAAAATCGCATGTTTTTGGCCGCTAGCGGCGAAAATCGCACGATTTTTGGCCGCTAGCGGCGAAAATCGCCCCATTTTTGGCCGCTAGCGGCGAAAATAGCCCCTTTTTTGGCCGCTAGCGGCGAAAATAGCCCCTTTTTTGGCCGCTAGCGGCGAAAATAGCCCCTTTTTTGGCCGCTAGCGGCGAAAATCGGTCGATTTTTGGCAGGTAGCGGCGAAATTCGCGCGATTTTTGCCCGCCAGCTGCAAAAATCGCATAGTTTCTGCCCGCTAGCGGCGAAAATCGCGCGATTTTTGGCCGCTAGCGGCGAAATTCGCACGATTTTTGGCCGCTAGCGTCGAAATTTGCACGATTTTTGGCCGCTAGCGGCGAAAATCGCCCCATTTTTGGCCGCTAGCGGCGAAAATAGCCCGTTTTTTGGCCGCTAGCGGCGAAAATCGGTCGATATTTGGCAGGTAGCGGCGAAATTCGCATGGTTTCTGGCCGCTAGCGTCGAAAATAGCGCGGTTTTCGGTCGTTAGTGGCAAAAATCGCCCGATTTTTGGCCGCTAGCGGCGAAAACCGCACGGTTTTTCGCCGCAAGAGGCGAAAATCGCGCTATTTTTGGCCGTTAGCGGCGAAAATTGCGATTTTTGCGCGCCAGCTGCGAAAATCGCATGGTTTTTTGCCGCTAGAGGCGAATATCGCGCTATTTTTGGCCGGTAGCGGCGAAAATCGCGATTTTTGCCCGCCAGCTGCGAAAATCGCATGTTTTTGGCGGCTAGCGTCGAAAATCGCGCGGTTTTTGGCCGGTAGCGGCAAAAATCGCGCTATTTTTGCCCGCCAGCTGCAAAAATCGCATAGTTTCTGGCCGCTAGCGGCGAAAATCGCGCGATTTTTGGCCGCTGGTTGAGAGAGGTACAGCCTTTGACATGATTCGGGAGGTCATTCCACATTCTGGGTCCCTTGATTTGTAGAGCACTTCTAGTTTGGTTACACACAGCCAAATTGAGTAACAGGAAGAGGTCTTGGACACAAATTTGTTCCATGCTAAATGTAGAGGAATCAGCTGAGTATTCCTCAAATAAAATAAGTTGCCTCAGCTTATAAGGTAAATAAAATAAGCATTTCTCAAATAAGTAGCTGCCTCACCTCACTGCCTTACTGTTTCATAGCCTTCCCGGCATGGTGCCTTCTTTTGATAATTACTTGTTCCACACCCAAATTGTATAACAGGAAGAGGTCTTGGACCCCTACTTCCCTCTCTCTTTTTTAGTAGTCTATATAGTCATAATTATAGCTTTAAGTATTCAATGAATAAAGTTTTTGACATTTTTACCCTTTTCCTTACCTAACATCATTTGTGCAGCATATTTTTATTTTATGTCTCACCCAGATTTAATTTCAAAATAAAACCAAACTAAATAAATTAGAAATGGGTATGTATAGCTAAGGTACACCCTTACTACTAGGTGAACAGGGGCATTTGGTGATAGTAAATGATCCCATCAGGCAGGGCTCATCACCTTCTCTCATATTTCATGTTCACCAGTGTTTATTTACTTAATAACTACTGGTATAATATCTTGCTATTATAAAACTAATTCTACTATCATCAAACACATATTTACTTCAAGTTTCAAGCAGAGAATGCATATATAACTAACACGAAGGATTACTCTTCACTAGATTCACCAGCTATAATATTTTGGTCATGTTCCAATATCATAAATCGATCTCAGTGTTATGTAGTAGAGAAAAAATGACTTATATCCAGTTTACGTAAAGCTACGAGTGGTCGCAACCACACTTAAATCCCGGAATGAACTTACGAAGATTTTTCCACTTAGGGTAGTTAATTGAATACGGACGTAGCCGCCACGAAGGCGCTAAGACGAAAAACGCTCTTAGCTAAGAGGAAAAACCTTCGTAAGTACCTTCCTGAATCCGGCCCCAGGTCTCCTCCACTACCACCTGTTTCCTTCCCGTCTCCTCACCAACCGTCTGTTTACGTCCTGTATCATCACCGCCCGTTATCTTGTTTACTGTCGTCGTGTGCTAGTCACACTCAGCGAGTTGAGTGCATGTTCCCTAAATCCTCAAGTAATACTTACTGTTGGTAAGTCTGAGTTATCACAATTTCAGATTTAATTTTATGATAATCTTAATTATTTTGTTCTAATTTGCTGACCAGTAATTATTTTCATAACTGAAGTTACTTCTCACATGTATGATTGTTATGAGTTAGTCGATGGTTTGTATGTTATGTGTTAAATACAATTTTGTAATCTTGCCCACAATTTACAGTTTTGATTGTACCAGGCTGTATGTGTAGGTGTATATTCATTGATCAACTTTCACTAATTGTCAGTTATCAATAAAATCCAGAAAGAAATAAGAGTCAATTTGGAGTATAAAACAACATAATTTCTTCGTGGTAAATTATCAAAAATTTATTCGATGACGTATTATTTACAGATAATATAGTACAAACTGTGAAATTCAAAACATTTTACAAAGTGCAAGCAAAAAGGCTGAATGTAGAATCAATGTAATGCCATTTGTATATTAACTGGTTAGTAGCAGCATTATACCATATTGGGTTATCAACGGCAGGCATGTGTTTGCGGAGACCATACATTGATAGGATAACAGAGTATATTAGCGCACGTGTTGTCACGCCTGCCAGCACACCCACACTGCTGACGCTGGCCGGCTGGTTGCCCACTACCTACACCAGCGCACCTCGTGTTGCAAGTCATACATGGGATATACACACATCATTATGTGTGTGTATATATATATATATATATATATATATATATATATATATATATATATATATATATATATATATATATATATATATATATATATATATATATATATATATATATATATATATATATATATATATATGCCACAATAAATAAAAGTAAATATAATCTAAGATATTGGTGTTTAAATCTGTTTAGAACAAAACAGTCAATGTTAGCGTCAACTTATGTATATATAAACACTGAAATTTATATTCTTAGTTTTTTATACCGAAACTGAATGTAAGGATCTGATGACAGATTATAACAAGTAAGGCAAGAAAATACATTAGAATTTATTACATTTTCCATCAAATAATTTTGAAAAGTGGTGTGCTGTTGTACTATCAGAAATACAGCGGCAATACAGCAGTAATACAACATACAATGCTATGACTCGATACACGGGAATCTACTGGTGTATGCGACGCCCGGCGCCCTCTACCTGTCTCAGGACACTGATGTATAGCCACGGGCAGTCACGTGGTGCCTCGAGGCGTCACGTGATGTCACGGGGCCTCACGTGGTGCCATGGGGCGTCACGTGGCGCCATGTAGCATCACGTGGTGCCACGGGGCCTCACATGATGCCATGGGACGTCACGTGGTGCCATGGGGCCTCACGTGGTGCCATGGGGCGTCACGTGGTGCCTCGGGGCGTCACGTGGTGCCATGGGGCCTCACGTGGTGCCATGGGGCGTTACATGGTGCCATGGGACGTCACATGAGGGGACAACAGGTCCAGCGACCACCTCAATCAGATGGGTAGGGGTGAGTGTGGAGGCAGCTCACCGCAGCATATTGGATGTGTTAATAACACTGCAACAGCTGACCACGTGTGTTTTGTACCAACCGAAATAGTGAATGAGAAGTGCTGCTGACAACAGAGCGCGCCGTACGCACTCTCTTCTACGCACCACCAAAAACTGCGTTACTCTGCCACCACAAAACGGCCCCACAGTATACCAATATCCATCATACCACACTGTATACAGTATATCTAATACATTACATGTGCAACTACATAGCAGTATACATCATGAGCATGTGAGTATATTGCTATACTGGCGGGCAGTAAGTATACCACACATAAACATACTTGTGATAGCACATTAACACATCTTTGTAACTACATTTCAGCATACTTAGCCGGTAAGCAACCGAACATCAGTATACTGTATATGCATGTATCCGCTCATCAGTATACTGCATATGCATGTATCCACACATCAATATACCGTATATGCATGTATCCATACATCAATATACTGTATATGCATGCATCCGCACATCAATATACTGTATATACATGTATACACATCAATATACTGTATATACATGTATCCATACATCAATATACTGTATATGCATGTATTCGCACTTCAATATACTTTATATGCATGCATCCATACATCAATATACTGTATATGCATGTAACCGCATATCAACATACTGTATATGCATGTATCCACACATCAATATACTGTATATGCATGTATCCACACATCAATATACTGTGTATGCATGTATCTGCGTGTAACTGAGGCAACATTATGCATATATGCCACTGTAGTGGCATATATGCATAGTATTGATCCACACATCCATATACTATGTATGCATGTATCCACGCATCAGTATAACTTATGCGGGTAATAACATACAAGTGTATAATGGTATGTAACTAGACATTAGTATGCAACATACATAGACGTGATATAAGAGTAGACACATATGTCATACACAGTATACGTAGGTTACTAAAGGCTAATGTACAGGTACGCGAGTATAGGTGCGAATGTGCTTACTTTCACTTTAGTCAGTGTGGTGAGGTACACTCCAGCGGACACTTTTGTGTAGGATGACACGCACTACGGTACTTAACATGTACGTAAATACACTCCAGTACACAAGGCATGTAAGTTAATGCACACCAGAACACCTGTAATGTAAGTAAATACACACCAGTACACCTGGCAGGTAAGTAAATACACTCCGGTACACCTGGCATATAAGTAAATACACTCCAGTACACCTGGCATATAAGTAAATACACACCAGTATATCTCGTGTATAAGTAAATACACTCCAGTACACCTGACATGTAAGTAAATACACGTCAGTACACCTGGCATGTAAGTATACACACTCCAGTACACCTGGTATCTAAGTATATACAAACCAGTACACCTGACACGTAAGTAAGCACACACCAGTACACCTGACATGTAAGTAAATACACACCCAGTACACCTGACATGTAAGTAAATACACACCCAGTACACCTGGCATGTAACTAAATACACACCAGTACACCTGGCATCTAGGTAAATACACACCAGTACACCTGGCATATAAGTAAATACACACCAGTACACCTGGCATATAAGTAAATACACATCAGTTCACTTGGCATGAAAGTATATACACACCAGTAAACCTGGTACGTAAGTAAATATGTACCAATACACCTGACTTAAGTAAATACACGCCAGTACACCTGGCGTATAAGTAAATACACACCAGTACACCTGTCATGTAAGTAAATACACCCCAGTACACCTTGCATCTAAGTAAATACACTCCAGTATACCTGGCATGTAAGTAAATACACGCTAATACACCTGGCATGTAAGTAAATACACGCCAGCACACCTGGCATGTAAGTAAATACACGCCAGCACACCAGGTATATAAGTAAATATATACCAGCACACGTGGCATGTAAGTAAATACACCTGGTATATAAGTAAATACACACAGTACACCTGACATGTAAGTAAATACACACCAGTAAACCCGGTATATAATTATATACACACCAGTAAACCCGGTATATAATTAATACACACCAGTACACCTGGCAATAAGTAAATACACACCAGTAAACCCGGTATATAATTAATACACACCAGTATACCTGGCAATAAGTAAATACACACCAGTAAACCCGGTATATAATTAAATACACACCAGTAAACCTGGAATATAAGTATATACACACCAGTACACCTGGCATGTAAGTACCCAGACCATAGCAGAAAGTTAAGCCTTCACAGAAAACGAGCGTTGGTACCATGGCTGAGAGGAACGTTTAAGAACATCACGATATAACTTTTGCATTCTTTCTAAGCAAACTACTATAACTTTTTAAAAGTTTTTGGGTGAGGAAAACCTTCAGAGCTTAAATTTTCAGAATACTGCGTTGGGTGAGTTTTGTGCAAGGAACTAGTACAAGCAGCTAGCGATCTCCGCCTTCTTGAGTTAGTCGGTGTCTGTCTGTCACTAACAAAGCGTCCTTAGAGTGGCAGCCTTTTTTTTATGTATGTATGTATATGTATGTATGTATGTATGTGTATGTGTATGTATGTATGTATGTATGTATGTATGTATGTATGTATGTATGTATGTATGTATGTATGTATGTATGTATGTATGTATGTATGTATGTATATAAATATATAAATAAATATATATATATATATATATATATATATATATATATATATATATATATATATATATATATATATATATATATATATATATATATAATATACATATATATCTATATAATTTTAACAATTTCTTGTGGATTTAAATTTGCATTGGCTCACTCGTGCCTTAGACTAGCGTTGGTGAAGGGGGGAGCTACGGGAGGACTCTCCCATGTTCAGCTTCACGCGGACACTTCAATTTACATAATTCGCCAACTAAGACGGTCACCGTACAAACAAATGATCAAAAGCAACCGTGAACCGGCGAGTATACGCTCTCTCTCTCTCTTTCTCTCTCCCCTCGCCTGCCCGGAGGGTGGGGTGGGTTGGGATGATTGGTTATGGCGTGGGGATGTTCATCTTGGATGGGGTGGTAGGGGGTGAGGCTACGGGTTCCACACTCTCCATGTCCACGGCACCATATCTTTCACTCTGCTGTTAGACACTAATCTTCCTCTCTATATAGATGGGTCCACTCATGACTTTTCCTGAAATCAGATACTAACAAGAAGCTAATACTTTACTTACGAATATGTGGTTATTTTCCAACTGGCTAATACATGCCTTGCCTCATCTTTTGCTGGCTAATTCTACAACTTTGAATTGCTCTACCCGTGACTTATTTTTTTAGGCATTGATAACTAAGACTACATGATCAAGACACCTATGAGGACCGCTTCTACAGTGTGTGTGTGTGGCGAGGCTTGTGTACCAGGACTAACCGCCATAATACTCAGTGTTTCGCTATAAACCACACTGGATCCCTCCTTCTCGTGCTGGTACACCTGCTCCTAAACCCAATTATTTATAATGTTCCATATTTTATTTATCATATTGACTCAATTTTGAGAATCTGATTATATTTATTATAGATATTTGTATTAAACAACATATTACTTTAGCAAATACATATTACCTTGAAAATTATAAGCTAAATGTTCTTCAATATATGCCAATGTCAGTTTGATTTAGTCTACTTTACACTTGTTTAGTCCAGCCAATATTATAATGATTTGCACACGTTCTTACAGATAGTGTCTAATTCTAATTACTATCATTATAACGACTGATAATTTAACAATCCCAACCTGTTATATATATTCTTTTCATTTTTGCTTTCAATCGCGGCTGTCTTTCAGAACTTATTTCGTCACAACTTTTCCTGCCGAGAAGGTATCCGTTCCATTGATACCATTGTCACGTATACCCCAAGAGATCTCTGTTCATGGACATTATTGTCACGTGTACCCCTAGAGATCCCTATTCCATGGATACCATTGTCACGTGTACCCCTAGAGATCCCTATTCCATGCCTTCTAATACCATTATCCACGTGTACCCCTAGAGATCTTATTGCTACTTCTGCACCTACACTCCCCAGAGTGTAGGTGCACCTACACTCCCACCTGCACTCACCAGGAGTCACGGAGACACTCACATCTACACTCACCAGGGGACACTCCAACCTACACTCACCAGGAGACACTCCCACCTACACTCACCAGGGGACACTCCCACCTACACTCACCAGGAGACACTCCAACCTACACTCACCAGGGGACACTCCCACCTACACTCACCAGGAGACACTCCAACCTACACTCACCAGGAGACACTCCCACCTACACTCACCAGGAGACACTCCAACCTACACTCTCCAGGAGACACCTTCATTCATTTCTACGTGCAGCTTCAATCATACCGTGCACAGACTACTCTCCCGCGCATATGACTCATCAATCTACTCCCATGTACATGATTCATCAATCTACTCTCCCCGCACATGACTCATCAATCTGCTTTCCCACGCACATGACTTATCAATCTACTCCCACGCACGTGACTCATCAATCTACTCTCCCACGCACATGACTCATCAATCTACTCCCACGCACATGACTCATCAATCTACTCTCACGCACATGACTCATCAATATTCTCTCCCACGCACATGACTCATCAATCTACTCCCATGTACATGACTCATCAATTTAATCCACACACGTGATTCATCAACCTACTCTCCAACGCACATGACCCGTCAATCTACTCCCATTCACATGACTCATCAATCTACTCTCCCACACACATGCCTGATCCATCTACTCGCCAACACGCATGTCTCACCAATCTACTCTCCCATGCACGTCACTCATCAATTTACTCCCACGTACGTGACTTATTAATCTACTCTCCCACGCACGTGACTCATCAATCTACTCTCCCAGGCATATGACTCATCAATATACTCTCCCATACACATGACCCATTAATCTACTCCCACGCACGTGACTCATCAATCTACTTTTCCACGCACGTGACTCATCAATCTACTCTCCCATGCACATGACTCATCAATCTACTCCCACGCACGTGACTCATCAATCTACTTTTCCATGCACGTGACTCATCAATCTACTCTCCCATGCACATGACTCATCAATCTACTCACACGCACGTGACTCATCAATCTACTCTCCCACGCACGTGACTCATCAATCTACTTTTCCACCCACGTGACTCATCAATCTACTCTCCCATGCACATGACTCATCAATCTACTCTCCCACGCACGTGACTCGTCAATCTACTCTCCCACGCACGTGACTCATCAATCTTCTCTCCCACACACACACAAATTACTTCACCCTGCTAACTTACACACTTGATTTATAATACATTACTCTCCTACATACGTTACCCACAAGCTCTCACTCTCCCACATATTTGACCCACACAGCAAATTAGTTTTCCACGTACCTCTAGGAGCGAAACACTAGGGAAGCCGGGATACCTATCCCTGTGGCAGCTATCAACTGATGATGATTGTGGTGGCTTGAGGGAGGGGGGAGGAGGAGGAGGAGGAGGAGTTGGGGCTCTGTTGTTTGATTAGAGGGGAAGGGGGTTGTTACGTCAATCATCTCCGCAAACCACAAGATTAAGCTGCAACATATCGCCTGGTCGTTGTCTGTTGGTAGTTACGGAAAGTAAGGGAGACGAGGAGTGAAGATTTCTCGAGAATTCTACTTTCGAGGGTATAAGGACTGAAAACATGGAAGGACTATAGGGCAACACGCGCTGAGGTCTGATTGAGGTGAAGATCAGGGATGAGGGAGGAACCCCAAGGACACCCGGGGAAGAATGATGTGGTTGAGGTCTGAGCCCTCGTCTCTGGTGCCCGTTCCCTTGCTTTCCGTGGGTATTCAAACTTACAAAAAGGAATAGCATTAAACCAACACATCTCATCGCAGCCATCAGAATACAAAACAAATTTGCTTATCAAGAATATAACAATTTGAATATTACAGAATTGGTATCACATGAGGATGATCCAAACCAAGAGAAGGACAAACTGAGTGTTGCTGAGTGTTGCAGCGGAGGCCGCCTAGCAAGGTCGTGTGGAGCAGTGCAGTACGGGCCTTGCCTCCAGTGCACCATTCACCTTAAAAACTAAGACGTGTACAAATCTGAAGGAGTTTCACAGCACTGTCTCTTAAAAGTTAGTGTCTGCAGTTACAAGCCTTTGTTGTATGGAGGAGAGGGCAGGGTGCCGGTGGGAGCGGAGCGGTGTAGCAGTGGACACAAGTGAGATGTGCAGCCCGGGCGGTGGGCCTCCTCTGACCTACCATCACCTAGCTACGAACAAGGGGCGGCGCGTCGCCCTGGAGGGAAATAGAGTCGCTCACTGATTGGCTGCCCCGGTGGCACCGTGCCCCCTCGTGCCAGCACAGTCAAGCCTGGAGTATTACTATGGGAGGAGAGAATTCCATCTTATTTTCCGATCACTCAGATAAAAGTTCCATAGCAAAATTTTCAACAATATTCCTATGCTACATGGTTATGAAGTGTTAACAGAGTTTTGGACCAATGAAATAAACTCTGCAAGATATCTAGATACAGAATAATAAAGATTTCCAACACAAGAGAGGTAGGCATTGAGCAACAGGGAGCTTGACACCCACCACATGGTCGACCAGCGGCTGGTGCTCAGCTGCTGCTTTGTGCTCTTGTGAAGGAGGCGGTGGCCGTCGGCAGCGGCGGTGGGCGGGGCCGGGTGGGCGGGCGGGGGCGGGGCCACGTGACGTCACCAGTGGGGGGAAGAGGACGCATGGGACCCAGGCCCGCCCGCACTCCTGGGCGCTAGTTCCCCCGCCGCACGAACGTCACCCCACCGTTCACTGTATCCTCACCTCCTGTTCAGGTCAGCATTTTCTCATGCAAATGGCATTTCTTATAGTTTAGTTTCATTTTATGGCCATACATATAAAATATTTTTTTATTATTCATTATGCACAGAATAATCGTATAATATTGACTTATCTCATGTACTCGTAAGTAATTATTTCATAAATAATGGCGTGTTGACATAGAATATTGTGCAAGAAACGATCCATACCGATTACACTAGATAGTTAAGGCCATCAAGACTCAGACAACCCAGTCTCAAGGGGCAAGCAACGCGGCAACGATATTATTGGGACCTGGAGCATGGCGGGGCTCCGGTCAGCGGGACCAATGTTGAGCTGAGCTGTGTCCTGCACCCCGTGTACTGGGGCGCTGGGTGTTGGGGCAAGGAAGGTAAGCCGGGACAAGGAGTGGCTAAAATTAGCCAGGAAAGAGGATGGGGTAGGGGGGGCTGGGCCAAAGCCGAAGGTAAAGGGAGCATGGGAGAGAGTGAAAGGGAAGGAAAGGTACATAAAGGCTAAGTTCAGTGAAGGATATGGTTGACTGGTGTAGACAATAGTGAGGTGTGGATAATATTTCTGGGTCTTGGTGAACATTGGGAGTCTGGGCGCTGGAAGGCGGACAAGGGTGTGGATGCCACATGGGAGAGAGAACAACTCGAAGGAGTCCAAAGTTTGGCTGGTCAATATAAGGCGTGTAAATTTCCGAGAAATGAATCAAGATATATCAAAATTTTCGCACAGAAAGATGCATTGATCCATCGGAGATGGTGCCGAAGGAAGCCACAAGTTAACCGTATGCCAGTTTTGGATTCGAAACACAACAGCTATGATCTGCTGATATAAACTATATTTACTGATGTGTTTGGGAGGGGTAAGGATGAGGATGGTGTGTGAGGGAGAGCATCTTTGGGGGTCCTCTCTGTTGGGGAAGAGAGAGACGGACGCCCCTAGCACCCACTTCCTCACCACACTCCTCTCTCTCTTGGAATCGAAAATCTAAAATAAAGTTTAAAAGAATTATGAAAATATAACTCTTATTTTTGTAAGAATTAAATGCTAGGTTTGGGCGAAAATCTGATCCCGTAGAAATGAGTAATTATCCTGCATAGCTCTTAGATGAAATTGATCATTATGGAAAGGCATAGCTAAATGAAGGATGGTAATTGGTAAGGCCACATCCCAAGAGACACAGGGTTGTGGAGGAGAGACGTCCCACTGCTGTGGGGAAGGACGGGCCAACGTGTCTCAGGAATCAATAGGTAATGAGCAATTAGATTAAACACTAGACGTAGCGTCAGGAGTGAGGTGATGACAAAGAGGTGGCGACGAGGACTGACAATGTAGATCAGAGGCAGGAAGAGCAGAAAAAGAGGTGGAAATGTTGAATAGACGGGGAAGTTAACTTCGACGGGTGGATGGCACCGAGGGAAAGAGTGGACGCCACAGAAGAGCGCACCCCGGATGGGGGCACCGAGATCTTTGTGATGCCCTGGGGGGAACTATGGCAAGAAACAAAAGTATGGGCAGCTAACGTTTATTGTGGAACTGACATCCACTGTAAAGCACACTGAACCAGCCTATGTATGCCTAGGGTGGACAGAGCAGCAGGTGACAGGGGTAGTAGCTCCACACTTAAGTTAGAGGCACACACTTGACTCCGGCTTGACTTCTCCCTAGCTCGTAGTAGTTGCACGTATCAGTGAGAGTATTAAAGCTTTAAAAACAATGTAACGGCAGAATACATTCTATAGGTAAGAGTTAGTGGAGAATTGTGTGGCAATAACAGGGCGATACGCGCGCCCCCGGCCCAGCCTGAGGCAAGTGATAAGCTCTGGGAACTAAGGAAAAGTCTTACCACTGGGAAGAGAGTATAAAATGAAAGAATAGGAAAGACATTACGCAAGGAGACAAAGGGAAATAAGAGGATATGGTTAGTTATAAGATGTTATGAACTCAAACTGGGAGGTGACGAGTTGGACAAGAGCAGGGAATGGAAGGACTTGCAGCCGGTAAGGGGATAGGGAAGGAAGGGTAAGGGAGGAGCAGCAGGGATGAAGGTAGGGAGACAGATGCATTAGTGTAGCGTTGGGAAGGGTTGCCTGCGGTGACAATATGGAGCAGCGCAGGGGCCGGGTGGCGCGCTGTCCGCAAACACGACAGTTAACAATACAAGTTCTACCTTATTGTGCACCTCGCTACTTGCATTATGCACGGCTTGCACTCGGGTAAAGGCATTTGTGTATCACACACAGTTTATGTGAGGGGTAATAATTATGCAGTTAGAAGTTTCCTTTAATACTTGTTGAGAACTCGTATTGTTGGTGGGATATGCGCATAACAAGGGTTCCTCTCCATATCACCTGCGACACTGCGCTCCGCCCACCTGGGCTGCCATGGTCGCTGCCTGTGCCTGGCCTTCTTCTGCTGCGATCGGTGCCACAGTGGTACTGCTGTGGCAGCCATTGTCTTTATGTTGCTTGTCTGGCAGGCTTGCCCTGACCGTCCTCGGGGAAGGGAAGAGGTGTTGTCGGTGCTTCATACACCGGGTGTCAACAATACTGTGAGCGTGGGCGTGTGTGGGCGGCCATGGGCGGGTTGGCGGCCATGGCCGGGTGGGGGCGGCAGTGTCATCAGGCTCCACGTCACCTCCACGCCAACTAACAAGTGAACGTCATGAGGACGAGGCGCACCCAGCCTCACTTGAGCCGAGCGTCAGTACCAAGACAGTAATTACGTTTACAGTAATTGGCATATTTTCGGTATGAAACGTCGTAATTTGAAACTGAAAATAGGTGCAGAGTCAGAATTCGGCTCAAAAATCACGCCCAGGAGTCAAATTTCCGACATTTCAGACATTTTAAAAACTGCAGGGGGGTTTGGAAAAAATATTACCCATCGCCGTTTTCAGTAATTGGCATATTTTCGGTATAAAAATTCGTAATTTGAAACTGAAAATAGGTGCAGAGAGTCAGAATTCGGATAAAAAATCACGCTCAGAAGTCAAATTTCCGACATTTCAGACATTCTGAAAACTGCAGGGGGGTTTGGGCAAAATATGACCCATCGCCGTTTTCAGTAATTGGCATATTTTCGGTATAAAAAGTCGTAATTTGAAACTGAAAATAGGTGCAGAGAGTCAGAATTCGGCTCAAAAATCACGCTCAGGAGTCAAATTTCCGACATTTCAGACATTTTGAAAACTGCAGGGGGGTTTGGGCAAAATATGACCCATCGCCGTTTTCAGTAATTGGCATATTTTCGGTATAAAAAGTCGTAATTTGAAACTGAAAATAGGTGCAGAGAGTCAGAATTCGGATAAAAAAATCACGCTCACGAGTCAAATTTCCGACATTTCAGACATTTTGAAAACTGCAGGGGGGTTTTGGCAAAATATGACCCATCGCCGTTTTCAGTTATTGGCATGTTTTCTTTATAAAAAGTCGTAATTTGAAACTGAAAATAGGTGCAGAGAGTCAGAATTCGGATAAAAAATCACGCTCAGGAGTCAAATTTCCGACATTTCAGACATTTTGAAAACTGCAGGGGGGTTTGGGCAAAATATGACCCATCGCCGTTTACAGTAATTGGCATATTTTCGGTATGAAACGTCGTAATTTGAAACTGAAAATAGGTGCAGAGTCAGAATTCGGATAAAAAATCACGCTCAGGAGTCAAATTTCCGACATTTCAGACATTCTGAAAACTGCAGGGGGGTTTGGGCAAAATATGACCCATCGCCGTTTTCAGTAATTGGCATATTTTCGGTATAAAAAGTCGTAATTTGAAACTGAAAATAGGTGCAGAGAGTCAGAATTCGGCTCAAAAATCACGCTCAGGAGTCAAATTTCCGACATTTCAGTCATTTTGAAAACGGCAGGGCAGTTTTGACAAAATATGACCCATCGCCGTTTTCAGTAATTGGCATATTTTCGGTATAAAAATTCGTAATTTGAAACTGAAAATAGGTGCAGAGAGTCAGAATTCGGATAAAAAATCACGCTCAGGAGTCAAATTTTCGACATTTCAGACAATTTGAAACTGCAGGGGGGTTTGGGCAAAATATGACCCATCGATGTTTTCAGTAATTGGCATATTTTCGGTATGAAACGTCGTAATTTGAAACTGAAAATAAGTGCAGAGAGTCAGAATTCGGCTCAAAAATCACGCTCAGGAGTCAAATTTCCGACATTTCAGACATTTTGAAAACTGCAGGGGGGTTTGGGCAAAATATGACCCATCGCCGTTTTCAGTAATTGGCATATTTTTGGTATGAAACGTCGTAATTTGAAAGTAAAAATAGGTGCAGAGAGTCAGAATTCGGCTCAAAAATCACGCTCAGAAGTCAAATTTCCGACATTTCAGACATTTTAAAAACTGCAGGGGGGTTTGGGCAAAATATGACCCATCGCCGTTTTCAGTAATTGGCATATTTTCGGTATAAAAAGTCGTAATTTGAAACTGAAAATAGGTGCAGAGAGACAGAATTCGGCTCAAAAATCACGCTCAGGAGTCAAATTTCCGACATTTCAGACATTTTGAAAATTGCAGGGGGGTTTGGACAAAATATGACCCATCGCCGTTTTCAGTAATTGGCATATTTTCGGTATAAAAAGTCGTAATTTGAAATTGAAAATAGGTGCAGAGAGTTAGAATTCGGCTCAAAAATCACGCTCAGATGTCAAATTTCCGACATTTCAGACATTTTGAAAACTGCAGGGGGGTTTGGGCAAAATATGACCCATCGCCGTTTTCAGTAATTGGCATATTTTCGGTATAAAAAGTCGTAATTTGAAACTGAAAATAGGTGCAGAGAGACAGAATTCGGCTCAAAAATCACGCTCAGGAGTCAAATTTCCGACATTTCAGACATTTTGAAAATTGCAGGGGGGTTTGGACAAAATATGACCCATCGCCGTTTTCAGTAATTGGCATATTTTCGGTATAAAAAGTCGTAATTTGAAATTGAAAATAGGTGCAGAGAGTTAGAATTCGGCTCAAAAATCACGCTCAGAAGTCAAATTTCCGACATTTCAGACATTTTGAAAACTGCAGGGGGGTTTGGGCAAAATATGACCCATCGCCGTTTTCAGTAATTGGCATATTTTCGGTATAAAAAGTCGTAATTTGAAACTGAAAATAGGTGCAGAGAGTCAGAATTCGGATAAAAAATCACGCTCAGGAGTCAAATTTCCGACATTTCAGACATTTTGAAAACTGCAGGGGGGTTTGGGCAAAATATGACCCATCGCTGTTTACAGTAATTGGCATATTTTCGGTATGAAATGTCGTAATTTGAAACTGAAAATAGGTGCAGAGAGTCAGAATTCGGCTCAAAAATCACGCTCAGGAGTCAAAATTTCGACATTTCAGACATTTTGAAAACTGCAGGGGGGTTTGGGCAAAATATGACCCATCGCCGTTTTCAGTAATTGGCATATTTTCGGTATGAAACGTCGTAATTTGAAACTGAAAATAGGTGCAGCGAGTCAGAATTCGGCTCAAAAATCACTCTCAGGAGTCAAATTTCCGACATTTCAGACATTTTGAAAACTGCAGGGGGGGTTTGGGCAAAATATGACCCATCGCCGTATTTAGTAATTGGCATATTTTCGGTATGAAACGTCGTAATTTGAAACTGAAAATAGGTACAGAGAGTCAGAATTCGGCTCAAAGGTCACGCTCAGGAGTCAAATTTCCGACATTTCAGACATTTTGAAAACTGCAGGGGGTTTGGGCAAAATATGACCCATCGCCGTTTTCAGTAATTGGCATATTTTCGGTATAAAAAGTCGTAATTTGAAACTGAAAATAGGTGCAGAGAGTCAGCATTCGGATAAAAAATCACGCTCAGGAGTCAAATTTCCGACATTTCAGACATTTTGAAAACTGCAGGGGGGTTTGGGCAAAATATGACCCATCGGTTTTTTCAGTATTTGGCATATTTTCGGTATAAAAAGTCGTAATTTGAAACTGAAAATAAGTGCAGAGAGTCAGAATTCGGCTAAAAAATCACGCTCAGGAGTCAAATTTCCGACATTTCAGACATTTTAAAAACTGCAGGGGGGTTTGGGCAAAATATGACCCATCGCCGTTTTCAGTAATTGGCATATTTTCGGTATAAAAAGTCGTAATTTGAAACTGAAAATAGGTGCAGAGAGTCAGAATTCGGATAAAAAATCACGCTCAGGAGTCAAATTTCCGACATTTCAGACATTTTGAAAACTGAAGGGGGGTTTGGGCAGAATATGACCCATCGCCGTTTTCAGTAATTGGCATATTTTCGGTATGAAACGTCGTAATTTAAAACTGAAAATAGGTGCAGAGAGTCAGATTCGCCCCATTCTTGGCCGCTAGCGGCGAAAATAGCCCCTTTTTTGGCCGCTAGCGGCGAAAATAGCCCCTTTTTTGGCCGCTAGCGGCGAAAATCGGTCGATTTTTGGCAGGTAGCGGCGAAATTCGCACGATTTTTGGCCGCTAGCCGCGAAAATCGCCCCATTTTTTGGCCGCTAGCGGCGAAAATAGCCCCTTTTTTGGCCGCTAGCGGCGAAAATCGGTCGATTTTTGGCAGGTAGCGGCGAAATTCGCGCGATTTTTGCCTGCCAGCTGCAAAAATCGCATGGTTTCTGGCCGCTAGCGTCGAAAATAGCGCGATTTTCGGCCGTTAGCGGCAAAAATCGCCCGATTTTTGGCCGCTAGCGGCGAAAACCGCGATTTTTGCACGCCAGCTGCGAAAATCGCATGTTTTTGGCCGCTAGCGGCAAAAATGGCGCGGTTTTTGGCCGGTAGCGGCGAAAATCGCGCTATTTTTGCCCGCCAGCTGCAAAAAATCGCATAGTTTCTGGCCGCTAGCGGAGAAAATCGCGCGATTTTTGGCCGCTAGCGGCGAAATTCGCACGATTTTTGGCCACCAGCTGCAAAAATCGCATGGTTTCTGGCCGCTAGCGTCGAAAATAGCGTGGTTTTTGGCCGTTAGCCGCAAAAACCGCCCGATTTTGGGCCGCTAGCGGCGAAAATCGCACGGTTTTTGGCCGCTAGCGGCGAAAATCGCGCTATTTTTGGCCGGCAGCGGCGAAAATCGCGCAATTTTTGGCCGGTAGCGGCGAAAATCGCGATTTTTGCCCGCCAGCTGCGAAAATCGCATGTTTTTGGCCGCTAGCGGCGAAAATGGTGCGGTTTTTGGCCGGTAGCGGCGAAAATCGCACTATTTTTGCCTGCCAGCTGCGAAAATCGCAAAGTTTCTGGCCGCTAGCGGCGAAAATCGCACGTTTTTTGACCGCTAGCGCCGAAATCCGCCCCATTTTTGGCCGCTAGCGGCGAAAATGTCCCCTTTTTAGGCCGCTAGAGGCGAAAATCGGTCGATTTTTAGCAGGTAGCGGCGAAATTCGCGCGATTTTTGCCCGCCAGCTGCAAAAATCGCATGGTTTCTGGCCGCTAGCGTCGAAAATAGAGCGGTTTTCGGCCGTTAGCGGCAAAAATCGCCCGATTTTTGGCCGCCAGCGGCGAAAACCGCACGGTTTTTGGCCGCAAGCGGCGAAAATCGCGCTATTTTTGGCCGGTAGCGGCGAAAATCGCGATTTTTGCACACCAGCTGCGAAAATCGCATGGTTTTTGGCCGCTAGAGGCGAAAATCGCGCTATTTTTGGCCGGTAGCGGCGAAAATCGCGATTTTTGCCCGCCAGCTGCGAAAATCGCATGTTTTTGGCCGCTAGCGGCGAAAATCGCGCGGTTTTTGGCCGGTAGCGGCGAAAATCGCGCTATTTTTGCCCGCCAGCTGCAAAAATCGCATAGTTTCTGGCCGCTAGCGGCGAAAATCTCGCGATTTTTGGCCGCTAGCGGCGAAATTCGCACGATTTTTGGCCGCTAGCGTCGAAATTTGCATGATTTTTGGCCGCTAGCCGCGAAAATCACCACATTTTTGGCCGCTAGCGGCGAAAATAGCCCCTTTTTTGGCCGCTAGCGCCGAAAATCGGTCGATTTTTGGCAGGTAGCGGCGAAATTCGCACAATTTTTGGCCGCTAGCCGCGAAAATCGCCCCATTTTTGGCCGCTAGCGGCGAAAATAGCCCCTTTTTTGGCCGCTAGCGGTGAAAATCGGTCGATTTTTGGCAGGTAGCGGCGAAATTCGCGCGATTTTTGCCCGCCAGCTGCAAAAATTGCATGGTTTCTGGCCGCTAGCGTCGAAAACTGCACGGTTTTTGGCCGCAAGCGGCGAAAATCGCGCTATTTTTGGCCGGTAGCGGCGAAAATAGCGATTTTTGCACGCCAGCTGCGAAAATCGCATGGTTTTTGGCCGCTAGAGGCGAAAATCGCGACATTTTTGGCCGGTAGCGGCGAAAATCGCGATTTTTGCCCGCCAGCTGCGAAAATCGCATGTTTTTGGCCGCTAGCGGCGAAAATCGCGCTGTTTTTGGCCGGTGGCGACGAAAATCGCGCGAATTTTGGCCGCTAGGAGCGAAATTCGCACGATTTTTGGCCGCTAGCGGCGAAATTTGCACGATTTTTGGCCGCTAGCGGCGAAATTTGCACGATTTTTGGCCCCTAGCGGCGAAAATAGCCCCTTTTTTGGCCGCTAGCGGCGAAAATCGGTCGATTTTTGGCAGGTAGCGGCGAAATTCGCGCGATTTTTGCCCGCCAGCTGCAAAAATCGCATGGTTTCTGGCCGCTAGCGTCGAAAATAGCGCGATTTTCGGCCGTTAGCGGCGAAAATAGCCCCCGATTTTTGGCCGATAGCAGCGAAAACCGCACGGTTGTTGGCCGCAAGCGGCGAAAATCGCGATTTTTGTACGCCAGCTACGAAAATCGCATGGTTTTAGGCCGCTAGAGGCAAAAATCGCGTTATTTTTGGCCGGTAGCGGCGAAAATCGCATGTTTTTGGCCGCTAGCGGCGAAAATCGCGCTTTTTTTTGGCCGGTGGCGCCGAAAATCGCGCGAATTTTGGCCGCTAGGAGCGAAATTCGCACGATATTTGGCCGCTAGCGGCGAAATTTGCACGATTTTTGCCGCTAGCCGCGAAAATAGCTCCATTTTTGGCCGCTAGCGGCGAAAATAGCCCCTTTTTTGGCCGCTAGCGGCGAAAATCGGTCGATTTTTGGCAGGTAGCGGCGAAATTCAAGCGATTTTTGCCCGCCAGCTGCAAAAATCGCATGGTTTCTGGCCGCTAGCGTCGAAAATAGCGCAGTTTTTGGCCTGTAGCGGCGAAAATCGCGCAATTTTTGCCTGCCAGCTGCAAAAATCGCAAAGTTTCTGGCCGCTAGCGGCGAAAATCGCACGATTTTTGGCCGCTAGCGGCGAAAATCGCCCCATTTTTGGCCGCTAGCGGCGAAAATAGCCCCTTTTTTGGCCGCTAGCGGCGAAAATAGGCCCTTTTTTGGCCTCCAGCTGCAAAAAATCGCATAGTTTCTGGCCGCTAGCGGCGAAAATCGCGTGATTTTTGGCCGCTAGCGGCGAAATTCGCACGATTTTTGGCCGCTAGCGTCGAAATTTGCACGATTTTTGGCCGCTAGCCGCGAAAATCGCCCCATTTTTGGCCGCTAGCGGCAAAATAGCCCCTTTTTTGGCCGCTAGCGGCGAAAATCGGTTGATTTTTGGCAGGTAGCGGCGAAATTCGCGCGATTTTTGCCCGCCATCTGCAAAAATCGCATGGTTTCTGGCCGCTAACGTCGAAAATCGCGTGGTTTTCGGCCGTTAGCCGCAAAAACCGCTCGATTTTTGGCCGCTAGCGGCGAAAATCGCACGGTTTTTGGCTGCTAGCGGCGAAAATCGCACTATTTTTGGCCGGTAGCGGCGAAAATCGCGCAATTTTTGGCCGGAAGCGGCGAAAATCGCGCAATTTTTGCCCGCCAGCTGCGAAAATCGCATGTTTTTGGCCGCTAGTGGCGAAAATGGTGCGGTTTTTGGCCGGTAGCGGCGAAATCCGTCCCATTTTTGGCCGCTAGCGGCGAAAATAGCCCCTTTTTTGGCCGCTAGCGGCGAAAATCGGTCGATTTTTGGCAGGTAGTGGCGAAATTCGCGCGATTTTTTCCCGCCAGCTGCAAAAATCGCATGGTTTCTGGCCGCTAGCGTCGAAAATAGCGCGGTTTTCGGCCGTTAGTGGCAAAAATCGCCCGATTTTTGGCCGCTAGCGGCGAAAACCGCACGGTTTTTGGCCGCAAGCGGCGAAAATCGCGCTATTTTTGGCCGGTAGCGGCGAAAATCGCGATTTTTGCACGCCAGCTGCGAAAATCGCATGTTTTTGGCCGCTAGAGGCGAAAATCGCGGTATTTTTGGCCGGTAGCGGCGAAAATCGCGATTTTTGCCCGCCAGCTGCGAAAATCGCATGTTTTTGGCCGCTAGCTGCGAAAATCGCACGATTTTTGGCCGCTAGCGGCGAAAATCGGTCGATTTTTGGCAGGTAGCGGCGAAATTCGCGCGATTTTTGCCCGCCAGCTGCAAAAATCGCATGGTTTCTGGCCGCTAGCGTCGAAAACCGCACGGTTTTTGGCCGCAAGCGGCGAAAATCGCGCTATTTTTGGCCGGTAGCGGCGAAAATCGCGATTTTTGCACGCCAGCTGCAAAAATCGCATGGTTTTTGGCCGCTAGAGGCGAAAATCGCGCTATTTTTGGCCGGTAGCGGCGAAAATCGCAATTTTTGCCCGCCAGCTGCGAAAATCGCATGTTTTTGGCCGCTAGCAGCGAAAATCGCGCGGTTTTTGGCCGGTAGCGGCGAAAATCGCGCTATTTTTGCCCGCCAGCTGCAAAAATCGCATGGTTTCTGGTCGCTTGCGTCGAAAATAGCGCGGTTTTCGGCCGTTAGCGGCAAAAATCGCCCGATTTTTGGCCGCTAGTGGCGAAAATAGCCCCTTTTTTGGCCGCTAGCGGCGAAAATCGGTCGATTTTTGGCAGGTAGCGGCGAAATTCGCGCGATTTTTGGCCGGTAGCGGCGAAAATCGCGATTTGTGCCCGCCAGCTGCGAAAATCGCATGTTTTTGGCCGCTAGCGGCGAAAATCGCGCGGTTTTTGGCCGGTAGCGGCGAAAATCGCGCTATTTTTGCCCGCCAGCTGCAAAAATCGCATGGTTTTTGGCCGCTAGCGTCGAAAATAGCGCGGTTTTTGGCCTGTAGCGGCGAAAATCGCGCTATTTTTGCCCGCCAGCTGCAAAAATCGCAAAGTTTCTGGCCGCCAGCGGCGAAAATCGCACGATTTTTGGCCGCTAACGGCGAAAATCGCCCCATTTTTGGCCGCTAGCGGCGAAAATAGCCCCGTTTTTGGCCGCTAGCGGCAAAAATAGGCCCTTTTTTGGCAGGTAGCGTCGAAATTCACGCGATTTTTGCCCGCCAGCTGCAAAAATCGCATAGTTTTTGGCCGCTAGCGGCGAAATTTGCACGATTTTTGGCCGCTAGCGGCGAAATTTGCACGATTTTTGGCCGCTAGCGGCGAAATTTGCACGATTTTTGGCCGCTAGCGGCGAAAATCGCCCTATTTTTGGCCGCTAGCGGCGAAAATTGCCCGTTTTTTGGCCGCTAGCGGCGAAAATCGGTCGATTTTTGGCAGGTAGCGGCGAAATTCTCGCGATTTTTGCCCGCCAGCTGCAAAAATCGCATGGTTTCTGGCCGCTAGCGTCGAAAACCGCACCGTTTTTTCCGCAAGCGGCGAAAATCGCGCGGTTTTTGGCCGCTAGCGTCGAAAATAGCACGGTTTTCGGCCGTTAGCGGCAAAAATCGCCCGATTTTTGGCCGCCAGCGGCGAAAACCGCACGGTTTTTGGCCGCAAGCGGCGAAAATCGCGCTATTTTTGGCCGGTAGCGGCGAAAATCGCGATTTTTGCACACCAGCTGCGAAAATCGCATGGTTTTTGGCCGATAGAGGCGAAAATCGCGCTATTTTTGGCCGGTAGCGGCGAAAATCGCGATTTTTGCCCGCCAGCTGCGAAAATCGCATGTTTTTGGCCGCTAGCGGCGAAAATCGCGCGGTTTTTGGCCGGTAGCGGCGAAAATCGCGCTATTTTTGCCCGCCAGCTGCAAAAATCGCATAGTTTCTGGCCGCTAGCGGCGAAAATCGCGCGATTTTTGGCCGCTAGCGGCGAAATTCGCACGATTTTTGGCCGCTAGCGTCGAAATTTGCATGATTTTTGGCCGCTAGCCGCGAAAATCACCACATTTTTGGCCGCTAGCGGCAAAAATAGCCCCTTTTTTGGCCGCTAGCGGCGAAAATCGGTCGATTTTTGGCAGGTAGCGGCGAAATTCGCACGATTTTTGGCCGCTAGCCGCGAAAATCGCCCCATTTTTGGCCGCTAGCGGCGAAAATAGCCCCTTTTTTGGCCGCTAGCGGCGAAAATCGGTCGATTTTTGGCAGGTAGCGGCGAAATTCGCGCGATTTTTGCCCGCCAGCTGCAAAAATTGCATGGTTTCTGGCCGCTAGCGTCGAAAACTGCACGGTTTTTGGCCGCAAGCGGCGAAAATCGCGCTATTTTTGGCAGGTAGCGGCGAAAATAGCGATTTTTGCACGCCAGCTGCGAAAATCGCATGGTTTTTGGCCGCTAGAGGCGAAAATCGCGACATTTTTGGCCGGTAGCGGCGAAAATCGCGATTTTTGCCCGCCAGCTGCGAAAATCGCATGTTTTTGGCCGCTAGCGGCGAAAATCGCGCGGTTTTCGGCCGGTAGCGGCGAAAATCGCACTATTTTTGCCCGCCAGCTGCAAAAATCGCATGGTTTCTGGCCGCTAGCGTCGAAAATAGCGCGGTGTTCGGCCGTTAGCGGCAAAAATCGCCCGATTTTTGGCAGCTAGCGGCGAAAACCGCACGGTTTTTCGCCGCAAGAGGCGAAAATCGCGCTATTTTTGACCGGTAGCGGCGAAAATCGCGATTTTTGCACGCCAGCTGCGAAAATCGCATGGTTTTTGGCCGCTAGAGGCGAAAATCGCGCTATTTTTGGCCGGTAGCGGCGAAAATCGCGATTTTTGCCCGCCAGCTGCGAAAATCGCATGTTTTTGGCCGCTAGCGGCGAAAATCGCGCGGGTTTTGGCCGGTAGCCGCTAAAATCGCGCTATTTTTGCCCGCCAGCTGCAAAAATCGGAAAGTTTCTGGCCGCTAGCGGCGAAAATCGCACGATTTTTGGCCGCTAGCGGCGAAAATCGCCCCATTTTTGGCCGCTAGCGGCGAAAATAGCCCCTTTTTTGGCCGCTAGCGGCAAAAATAGCCTCTTTTTGGCCGCTAGCGGCGAAAATAGGCCCTTTTTTGGCCGCTAGCGGCGAAAATCGGTCGATTTTTGGCAGGTAGCGGCGAAATTCGCATGGTTTCTGGCCGCTAGCCGCTAGCGTCGAAAATAGCGCGGTTTTTGGCCGCTAGCGGAGAAAATCGCGCTATTTTTGGCCGGTAGCGGCGAAAATCGCGATTTTTGCCCGCCAGCTGCGAAAATCGCATGTTTTTGGCCGCTAGCGGCGAAAATCGCGCTGTTTTTGGCCGGTGGCGACGAAAATCGCGCGAATTTTGGCCGCTAGGAGCGAAATTCGCACGATTTTTGGCCGCTAGCGGCGAAATTTGCACGATTTTTGGCCGCTAGCGGCGAAATTTGCACGATTTTTGGCCCCTAGCGGCGAAAATAGCCCCTTTTTTGGCCGCTAGCGGCGAAAATCGGTCGATTTTTGGCAGGTAGCGGCGAAAATCGCGCTGTTTTTGGCCGGTGGCGACGAAAATCGCGCGAATTTTGGCCGCTAGGAGCGAAATTCGCACGATTTTTGGCCGCTAGCGGCGAAATTTGCACGATTTTTGGCCGCTAGCGGCGAAATTTGCACGATTTTTGGCCCCTAGCGGCGAAAATAGCCCCTTTTTTGGCCGCTAGCGGCGAAAATCGGTCGATTTTTGGCAGGTAGCGGCGAAATTCGCGCGATTTTCGGCCGTTAGCGGCGAAAATAGCCCCCGATTTTTGGCCGATAGCAGCGAAAACCGCACGGTTTTTGGCCGCAAGCGGCGAAAATCGCGATTTTTGTACGCCAGCTACGAAAATCGCATGGTTTTAGGCCGCTAGAGGCAAAAATCGCGTTATTTTTGGCCGGTAGCGGCGAAAATCGCATGTTTTTGGCCGCTAGCGGCGAAAATCGCGCTTTTTTTGGCCGGTGGCGCCGAAAATCGCGCGAATTTTGGCCGCTAGGAGCGAAATTCGCACGATATTTGGCCGCTAGCGGCGAAATTTTCACGATTTTTGCCGCTAGCCGGGAAAATAGCTCCATTTTTGGCCGCTAGCGGCGAAAATAGCCCCTTTTTTGGCCGCTAGCGGCGAAAATCGGTCGATTTTTGGCAGGTAGCGGCGAAATTCAAGCAATTTTTGCCCACCAGCTGCAAAAATCGCATGGTTTCTGGCCGCTAGCGTCGAAAATAGCGCAGTTTTTGGCCTGTAGCGGCGAAAATCGCGCAATTTTTGCCTGCCAGCTGCAAAAATCGCAAAGTTTCTGGCCGCTAGCGGCGAAAATCGCACGATTTTTGGCCGCTAGCGGCGAAAATCGCCCCATTTTTGGCCGCTAGCGGCGAAAATAGCCCCTTTTTTGGCCGCTAGCGGCGAAAATAGGCCCTTTTTTGGCCGCCAGCTGCAAAAAATCGCATAGTTTCTGGCCGCTAGCGGCGAAAATCGCGTGATTTTTGGCCGCTAGCGGCGAAATTCGCACGATTTTTGGCCGCTAGCGTCGAAATTTGCACGATTTTTGGCCGCTAGCCGCGAAAATCGCCCCATTTTTGGCCGCTTGCCGGAAAGTTAGCCCCTTTTTTGGCCGCTAGCGGCGAAAATCGGTTGATTTTTGGCAGGTAGCGGCGAAATTCGCGCGATTTTTGCCCGCCATCTGCATAAATCGCATGGTTTCTGGCCGCTAGCGTCGAAAATCGCGTGGTTTTCGGCCGTTAGCCGCAAAAACCGCCCGATTTTTGGCCGCTAGCGGCGAAAATCGCACGGTTTTTGGCTGCTAGCGGCGAAAATCGCACTATTTTTGGCCGGTAGCGGCGAAAATCGCGCAATTTTTGGCCGGAAGCGGCGAAAATCGCGCAATTTTTGCCCGCCAGCTGCGAAAATCGCATGTTTTTGGCCGCTAGTGGCGAAAATGGTGCGGTTTTTGGCCAGTAGCGGCGAAATTCGTCCCATTTTTGGCCGCTAGCGGCGAAAATAGCCCCTTTTTTGGCCGCTAGCGGCGAAAATCGGTCGATTTTTGGCAGGTAGTGGCGAAATTCGCGCGATTTTTGCCCGCCAGCTGCAAAAATCGCATGGTTTCTGGCCGCTAGCGGCGAAAATCGCACGATTTTTGGCCGCTAGCGGCGAAATCCGTCCCATTTTTGGCCGCTAGCGGCGAAAATAGCACTTTTTTTGGCCGCTAGCGGCGAAAATCGGTCGATTTTTGGCAGGTAGTGGCGAAATTCGCGCGATTTTTGCCCGCCAGCTGCAAAAATCGCATGGTTTCTGGCCGCTAGCGTCGAAAATAGCGCGGTTTTCGGCCGTTAGTGGCAAAAATCGCCCGATTTTTGGCCGCTAGCGGCCAAAACCGCACGGTTTTTGGCCGCAAGCGGCGAAAATCGCGCTATTTTTGGCCGGTAGCGGCGAAAATCGCGATTTTTGCACGCCAGCTGCGAAAATCGCATGTTTTTGGCCGCTAGAGGCGAAAATCGCGGTATTTTTGGCCGGTAGCGGCGAAAATCGCGATTTTTGCCCGCCAGCTGCGAAAATCGCATGTTTTTGGCCGCTAGCTGCGAAAATCGCACGATTTTTGGCCGCTAGCGGCGAAAATCGGTCGATTTTTGGCAGGTAGCGGCGAAATTCGCGCGATTTTTGCCCGCCAGCTGCAAAAATCGCATGGTTTCTGGCCGCTAGCGTCGAAAACCGCACGGTTTTTGGCCGCAAGCGGCGAAAATCGCGCTATTTTTGGCCGGTAGCGGCGAAAATCGCGATTTTTGCACGCCAGCTGCGAAAATCGCATGGTTTTTGGCCGCTAGAGGCGAAAATCGCGCTATTTTTGGCCGGTAGCGGCGAAAATCGCGATTTTTGCCCGCCAGCTGCGAAAATCGCATGTTTTTGGCCGCTAGCAGCGAAAATCGCGCGGTTTTTGGCCGGTAGCGGCGAAAATCGCGCTATTTTTGCCCGCCAGCTGCAAAAATCGCATGGTTTCTGGCCGCTTGCGTCGAAAATAGCGCGGTTTTCGGCCGTTAGCGGCAAAAATCGCCCGATTTTTGGCCGCTAGTGGCGAAAATAGCCCCTTTTTTGGCCGCTAGCGGCGAAAATCGGTCGATTTTTGGCAGGTAGCGGCGAAATTCGCGCGATTTTTGGCCAGTAGCGGCGAAAATCGCGATTTGTGCCCGCCAGCTGCGAAAATCGCATATTTTTGGCCGCTAGCGGCGAAAATCGCGCGGTTTTTGGCCGGTAGCGGCGAAAATCGCGCTATTTTTGCCCGCCAGCTGCAAAAATCGCATGGTTTCTGGCCGCTAGCGTCGAAAATAGCGCGGTTTTTGGCCTGTAGCGGCGAAAATCGCACGATTTTTGGCCGCTAACGGCGAAAATCGCCACATTTTTGGCCGCTAGCGGCGAAAATAGCCCCGTTTTTGGCCGCTAGCGGCGAAAATAGGCCCTTTTTTGGCAGGTAGCGTCGAAATTCACGCGATTTTTGCCCGCCAGCTGCAAAAATCGCATAGTTTTTGGCCGCTAGCGGCGAATTTTGCACGATTTTTGGCCGCTAGCGGCGAAATTTGCACGATTTTTGGCCGCTAGCGGCGAAATTTGCACGATTTTTGGCCGCTAGCGGCGAAAATCGCCCCATTTTTGGCCGCTAGCGGCGAAAATAGCCCCGTTTTTGGCCGCTAGCGGCGAAAATAGGCCCTTTTTTGGCAGGTAGCGTCGAAATTCACGCGATTTTTGCCCGCCAGCTGCAAAAATCGCATGGTTTCTGGCCGCTAGCGTCGAAAACCGCACCGTTTTTGGCCGCAAGCGGCGAAAATCGCGCGGTTTTTGGCCGCTAGCGTCGAAAATAGCGCGGTTTTCGGCCGTTAGCGGCAAAAATCGCCCGATTTTTGGCCGCCAGCGGCGAAAACCGCACGGTTTTTGGCCGCAAGCGGCGAAAATCGCGCTATTTTTGGCCGGTAGCAGCGAAAATCGCGATTTTTGCACACCAGCTGCGAAAATCGCATGGTTTTTGGCCGCTAGAGGCGAAAATCGCGCTATTTTTGGCCGGTAGCGGCGAAAATCGCGATTTTTGCCCGCCAGCTGCGAAAATCGCATGTTTTTGGCCGCTAGCGGCGAAAATCGCGCGGTTTTTGGCCGGTAGCGGCGAAAATCGCGCTATTTTTGCCCGCCAGCTGCAAAAATCGCATAGTTTCTGGCCGCTAGCGGCGAAAATCGCGCGATTTTTGGCCGCTAGCGGCGAAATTCGCACGATTTTTGGCCGCTAGCGTCGAAATTTGCATGATTTTTGGCCGCTAGCCGCGAAAATCACCACATTTTTGGCCGCTAGCGGCGAAAATAGCCCCTTTTTTGGCCGCTAGCGGCGAAAATCGGTCGATTTTTGGCAGGTAGCGGCGAAATTCGCACGATTTTTGGCCGCTAGCCGCGAAAATCGCCCCATTTTTGGCCGCTAGCGGCGAAAATAGCCCCTTTTTTGGCCGCTAGCGGCGAAAATCGGTCGATTTTTGGCAGGTAGCGGCGAAATTCGCGCGATTTTTGCCCGCCAGCTGCAAAAATTGCATGGTTTCTGGCCGCTAGCGTCGAAAACTGCACGGTTTTTGGCCGAAAGCGGCGAAAATCGCGCTATTTTTGGCCGGTAGCGGCGAAAATAGCGATTTTTGCACGCCAGCTGCGAAAATCGCATGGTTTTTGGCCGCAAGAGGCGAAAATCGCGACATTTTTGGCCGGTAGCGGCGAAAATCGCGATTTTTGCCCGCCAGCTGCGAAAATCGCATGTTTTTGGCCGCTAGCGGCGAAAATCGCGCGGTTTTTGGCCGGTAGCCGCTAAAATCGCGCTATTTTTGCCCGCCAGCTGCAAAAATCGGAAAGTTTCTGGCCGCTAGCGGCGAAAATCGCACGATTTTTGGCCGCTAGCGGCGAAAATCGCATGTTTTTGGCCGCTAGCGGCGAAAATCGCGCGGTTTTCGGCCGGTAGCGGCGAAAATCGCACTATTTTTGCCCGCCAGCTGCAAAAATCGCATGGTTTCTGGCCGCTAGCGTCGAAAATAGCGCGGTGTTCGGCCGTTAGCGGCAAAAATCGCCCGATTTTTGGCAGCTAGCGGCGAAAACCGCACGGTTTTTCGCCGCAAGAGGCGAAAATCGCGCTATTTTTGACCGGTAGCGGCGAAAATCGCGATTTTTGCACGCCAGCTGCGAAAATCGCATGGTTTTTGGCCGCTAGAGGCGAAAATCGCGCTATTTTTGGCCGGTAGCGGCGAAAATCGCGATTTTTGCCCGCCAGCTGCGAAAATCGCATGTTTTTGGCCGCTAGCGGCGAAAATCGCGCGGTTTTTGGCCGGTAGCCGCTAAAATCGCGCTATTTTTGCCCGCCAGCTGCAAAAATCGGAAAGTTTCTGGCCGCTAGCGGCGAAAATCGCACGATTTTTGGCCGCTAGCGGCGAAAATCGCCCCATTTTTGGCCGCTAGCGGCGAAAATAGCCCCTTTTTTGGCCGCTAGCGGCGAAAATAGCCTCTTTTTGGCCGCTAGCGGCGAAAATAGGCCCTTTTTTGGCCGCTAGCGGCGAAAATCGGTCGATTTTTGGCAGGTAGCGGCGAAATTCGCATGGTTTCTGGCCGCTAGCGTCGAAAATAGCGCGGTTTTCGGTCGTTAGCGGCAAAAATCGCCCGATTTTTGGCCGCTAGCGGCGATAACCGCACGGTTTTAGGCCGCAAGCGGCGAAAATCGCGCTATTTTTGGCCGGTAGCGGCGAAAATTGCGATTTTTGCACGCCAGCTGCGAAAATCGCATGGTTTTTGGCCGCTAGCGGCGAAAATCGCGCGGTTTTTGGCCGGTAGCGGCAAAAATCGCGCTATTTTCGCCCGCCAGCTGCAAAAATCGCCTAGTTTCTGGCCGCTAGCGGCGAAAATCGCGCGATTTTTGGCCGCCAGCTGCAAAAATCGCATGGTTTCTGGCCGCTAGCGTCGAAAATAGCGCGGTTTTTGGCCGCTAGCGGTGAAAATCGCGCTATTTTTGGCCGGTAGCGGCGAAAATCGCGATTTTTGCCCGCCAGCTGCGAAAATCGCATGTTTTTGGCTGCTAGCAGCGAAAATCGCGCGGTTTTTGGCCGGTAGCGGCGAAAATCGCGCTATTTTTGCCCGCCAGCTGCAAAAATCGCATGGTTTCTGGCCGCTTGCGTCGAAAATAGCGCGGTTTTCGGCCGTTAGCGGCAAAAATCGCCCGATTTTTGGCCGCTAGTGGCGAAAATAGCCCCTTTTTTGGCCGCTAGCGGCGAAAATCGGTCGATTTTTGGCAGGTAGCGGCGAAATTCGCGCGATTTTTGGCCGGTAGCGGCGAAAATCGCGATTTGTGCCCGCCAGCTGCGAAAATCGCATGTTTTTGGCCGCTAGCGGCGAAAATCGCGCGGTTTTTGGCCGGTAGCGGCGAAAATCGCGCTATTTTTGCCCGCCAGCTGCAAAAATCGCATGGTTTCTGGCCGCTAGCGTCGAAAATAGCGCGGTTTTTGGCCTGTAGCGGCGAAAATCGCGCTATTTTTGCCCGCCAGCTGCAAAAATCGCAAAGTTTCTGGCCGCTAGCGGCGAAAATCGCACGATTTTTGGCCGCTAACGGCGAAAATCGCCCCATTTTTGGCCGCTAGCGGCGAAAATAGCCCCGTTTTTGGCCGCTAGCGGCGAAAATAGGCCCTTTTTTGACAGGTAGCGTCGAAATTCACGCGATTTTTGCCCGCCAGCTGCAAAAATCGCATAGTTTTTGGCCGCTAGCGGCGAAATTTGCACGATTTTTGGCCGCTAGCGGCGAAATTTGCACGATTTTTGGCCGCTAGCGGCGAAATTTGCACGATTTTTGGCCGCTAGCGGCGAAAATCGCCCCATTTTTGGCCGCTAGCGGCGAAAATTGCCCGATTTTTGGCCGCTAGCGGCGAAAATCGGTCGATTTTTGGCAGGTAGCGGCGAAATTCTCGCGATTTTTGCCCGCCAGCTGCAAAAATCGCATGGTTTCTGGCCGCTAGCGTCGAAAACCGCACCGTTTTTGACCGCAAGCGGCGAAAATCGCGCGGTTTTTGGCCGCTAGCGTCGAAAATAGCGCGGTTTTCGGCCGTTAGCGGGAAAAATCGCCCGATTTTTGGCCGCCAGCGGCGAAAACCGCACGGTTTTTGGCCGCAAGCGGCGAAAATCGCGCTATTTTTGGCCGGTAGCGGCGAAAATCGCGATTTTTGCACAACAGCTGCGAAAATCGCATGGTTTTTGGCCGCTAGAGGCGAAAATCGCGCTATTTTTGGCCGGTAGCGGCGAAAATCGCGATTTTTGCCCGCCAGCTGCGAAAATCACATGTTTTTGGCCGCTAGCGGCGAAAATCGCGCGGTTTTTTGGCCGGTAGCGGCGAAAATCGCGCTATTTTTGCCCGCCAGCTGCAAAAATCGCATAGTTTTTGGCCGCTAGCGGCGAAAATCGCGCGATTTTTGGCCGCTAGCGGCGAAATTCGCACGATTTTTGGCCGCTAGCGTCGAAATTTGCATGATTTTTGGCCGCTAGCCGCGAAAATCACCACATTTTTGGCCGCTAGCGGCGAAAATAGCCCCTTTTTTTGGCCGCTAGCGGCGAAAATCGGTCGATTTTTGGCAGGTAGCGGCGAAATTCGCACGATTTTTGGCCGCTAGCCGCGAAAATCGCCCCATTTTTGGCCGCTAGCGGCGAAAATAGCCCCTTTTTTGGCCGCTAGCGGCGAAAATCGGTCGATTTTTGGCAGGTAGCGGCGAAATTCGCGCGATTTTTGCCCGCTAGCTGCAAAAATTGCATGGTTTCTGGCCGCTAGCGTCGAAAACTGCACGGTTTTTGGCCGCAAGCGGCGAAAATCGCGCTATTTTTGGCCGGTAGCGGCGAAAATAGCGATTTTTGCACGCCAGCTGCGAAAATCGCATGTTTTTGGCCGCTAGCGGCGAAAATCGCGCGGTTTTCGGCCGGTAGCGGCGAAAATCACACTATTTTTGCCCGCCAGCTGCAAAAATCGCATGGTTTCTGGCTGCTAGCGTCGAAAATAGCGCGGTGTTCGGCCGTTAGCGGCAAAAATCGCCCGATTTTTGGCAGCTAGCGGCGAAAACCGCACGGTTTTTTCGCCGCAAGAGGCGAAAATCGCGCTATTTTTGACCGGTAGCGGCGAAAATCGCGATTTTTGCACGCCAGCTGCGAAAATCGCATGGTTTTTGGCCGCTAGGGGCGAAAATCGCGCTATTTTTGGCCGGTAGCGGCGAAAATCGCGATTTTTGCCCGCCAGCTGCGAAAATCGCATGTTTTTGGCCGCTAGCGGCGAAAATCGCGCGGTTTTTGGCCGGTAGCCGCTAAAATCGCGCTATTTTTGCCCGCCAGCTGCAAAAATCGGAAAGTTTCTGGCCGCTAGCGGCGAAAATCGCACGATTTTTGGCCGCTAGCGGCGAAAATCGCCCCATTTTTTGGCCGCTAGCGGCGAAAATAGCCCCTTTTTTGGCCGCTAGCGGCGAAAATAGCCTCTTTTTGGCCGCTAGCGGCGAAAATAGGCCCTTTTTTGGCCCTTAGCGGCGAAAATCGGTCGATTTTTGGCAGGTAGCGGCGAAATTCGCATGGTTTCTGGCCGCTAGCGTCGAAAATAGCGCGGTTTTCGGTCGTTAGCGGCCAGAAACTAGGCGATTTTTGCAGCTGGCGGCCAAAAATCGCGCGATTTTCGCCGCTAGCGGCCAGAAACTAGGCGATTTTTGCAGCTGGCGGGCGAAAATAGCGCGATTTTGGCCGGTAGCGGCAAAAATCGCGCTATTTTCGCCCGCCAGCTGCAAAAATCGCCTAGTTTCTGGCCGCTAGCGGCGAAAATCGCGCGATTTTTGGCCGCCAGCTGCAAAAATCGCATGGATTCTGGCCGCTAGCGTCGAAAATAGCGCGGTTTTTGGCCGTTAGCGGTGAAAATCGCGCTATTTTTGGCCGGTAGCGGCGAAAATCGCGATTTTTGCCCGCCAGCTGCGAAAATCGCATGTTTTTGGCCGCTAGCGGCGAAAATCGCGCTGTTTTTGGCCAGTGGCGACGAAAATCGCGCGAATTTTGGCCGCTAGGAGCGAAATTCGCACGATTTTTGGCCGCTAGCGGCGAAATTTGCACGATTTTTGGCCGCTAGCGGCGAAATTTGCACGATTTTTGGCCCCTAGCGGCGAAAATAGCCCCTTTTTTGGCCGCTAGCGGCGAAAATCGGTCGATTTTTGGCAGGTAGCGGCGAAATTCGCGCGATTTTTGCCCGCCAGCTGCAAAAATCGCATGGTTTCTGGCCGCTAGCGTCGAAAATAGCGCGATTTTCGGCCGTTAGCGGCGAAAATAGCCCCCGATTTTTGGCCGATAGCAGCGAAAACCGCACGGTTTTTGGCCGCAAGCGGCGAAAATCGCGATTTTTGTACGCCAGCTACGAAAATCGCATGGTTTTAGGCCGCTAGAGGCAAAAATCGCGTTATTTTTGGCCGGTAGCGGCGAAAATCGCATGTTTTTGGCCGCTAGCGGCGAAAATCGCGCTTTTTTTGGCCGGTGGCGCCGAAAATCGCGCGAATTTTGGCTGCTAGGAGCGAAATTCGCACGATATTTGGCCGCTAGCGGCGAAATTTGCACGATTTTTGCCGCTAGCCGCGAAAATAGCTCCATTTTTGGCCGCTAGCGGCGAAAATAGCCCCTTTTTTGGCCGCTAGCGGCGAAAATCGGTCGATTTTTGGCAGGTAGCGGCGAAATTCAAGCGATTTTTGCCCGCCAGCTGCAAAAATCGCATGGTTTCTGGCCGCTAGCGTCGAAAATAGCGCAGTTTTTGGCCTGTAGCGGCGAAAATCGCGCAATTTTTGCCTGCCAGCTGCAAAAATCGCAAAGTTTCTGGCCGCTAGCGGCGAAAATCGCACGATTTTTGGCCGCTAGCGGCGAAAATCGCCCCATTTTTGGCCGCTAGCGGCGAAAATAGCCCCTTTTTTGGCCGCTAGCGGCGAAAATAGGCCCTTTTTTGGCCTCCAGCTGCAAAAAATCGCATAGTTTCTGGCCGCTAGCGGCGAAAATCGCGTGATTTTTGGCCGCTAGCGGCGAAATTCGCACGATTTTTGGCCGCTAGCGTCGAAATTTGCACGATTTTTGGCCGCTAGCCGCGAAAATCGCCCCATTTTTGGCCGCTAGCGGCAAAATAGCCCCTTTTTTGGCCGCTAGCGGCGAAAATCGGTTGATTTTTGGCAGGTAGCGGCGAAATTCGCGCGATTTTTGCCCGCCATCTGCAAAAATCGCATGGTTTCTGGCCGCTAACGTCGAAAATCGCGTGGTTTTCGGCCGTTAGCCGCAAAAACCGCTCGATTTTTGGCCGCTAGCGGCGAAAATCGCACGGTTTTTGGCTGCTAGCGGCGAAAATCGCACTATTTTTGGCCGGTAGCGGCGAAAATCGCGCAATTTTTGGCCGGAAAGCGGCGAAAATCGCGCAATTTTTGCCCGCCAGCTGCGAAAATCGCATGTTTTTGGCCGCTAGTGGCGAAAAATGGTGCGGTTTTTGGCCGGTAGCGGCGAAATCCGTCCCATTTTTGGCCGCTAGCGGCGAAATAGCCCCTTTTTTTGGCCGCTAGCGGCGAAAATCGGTCGATTTTTGGCAGGTAGTGGCGAAATTCGCGCGATTTTTTCCCGCCAGCTGCAAAAAATCGCATGGTTTCTGGCCGCTAGCGTCGAAAATAGCGCGGTTTTCGGCCGTTAGTGGCAAAAATCCGCCCGATTTTTGGCCGCTAGCGGCGAAAACCGCACGGTTTTTGGCCGCAAGCGGCGAAAATCGCGCTATTTTTGGCCGGTAGCGGCGAAAATCGCGATTTTTGCACGCCAGCTGCGAAAATCGCATGTTTTTTGGCCGCTAGAGGCGAAAATCGCGGTATTTTTGGCCGGTAGCGGCGAAAATCGCGATTTTTGCCCGCCAGCTGCGAAAATCGCATGTTTTTGGCCGCTAGCTGCGAAAATCGCACGATTTTTGGCCGCTAGCGGCGAAAATCGGTCGATTTTTGGCAGGTAGCGGCGAAATTCGCGCGATTTTTGCCCGCCAGCTGCAAAAATCGCATGGTTTCTGGCCGCTAGCGTCGAAAACCGCACGGTTTTTGGCCGCAAGCGGCGAAAATCGCGCTATTTTTGGCCGGTAGCGGCGAAAATCGCGATTTTTGCACGCCAGCTGCAAAAATCGCATGGTTTTTGGCCGCTAGAGGCGAAAATCGCGCTATTTTTGGCCGGTAGCGGCGAAAATCGCAATTTTTGCCCGCCAGCTGCGAAAATCGCATGTTTTTGGCCGCTAGCAGCGAAAATCGCGCGGTTTTTGGCCGGTAGCGGCGAAAATCGCGCTATTTTTGCCCGCCAGCTGCAAAAATCGCATGGTTTCTGGTCGCTTGCGTCGAAAATAGCGCGGTTTTCGGCCGTTAGCGGCAAAAATCGCCCGATTTTTGGCCGCTAGTGGCGAAAATAGCCCCTTTTTTGGCCGCTAGCGGCGAAAAATCGGTCGATTTTTGGCAGGTAGCGGCGAAATTCGCGCGATTTTTGGCCGGTAGCGGCGAAAATCGCGATTTGTGCCCGCCAGCTGCGAAAAATCGCATGTTTTTGGCCGCTAGCGGCGAAAATCGCGCGGTTTTTGGCCGGTAGCGGCGAAAATCGCGCTATTTTTGCCCGCCAGCTGCAAAAATCGCATGGTTTTTGGCCGCTAGCGTCGAAAATAGCGCGGTTTTTGGCCTGTAGCGGCGAAAATCGCGCTATTTTTGCCCGCCAGCTGCAAAAATCGCAAAGTTTCTGGCCGCCAGCGGCGAAAATCGCACGATTTTTGGCCGCTAACGGCGAAAATCGCCCCATTTTTGGCCGCTAGCGGCGAAAATAGCCCCGTTTTTTGGCCGCTAGCGGCAAAAATAGGCCCTTTTTTGGCAGGTAGCGTCGAAATTCACGCGATTTTGCCCGCCAGCTGCAAAAAATCGCATAGTTTTTGGCCGCTAGCGGCGAAATTTGCACGATTTTTGGCCGCTAGCGGCGAAATTTGCACGATTTTTGGCCGCTAGCGGCGAAATTTGCACGATTTTTGGCCGCTAGCGGCGAAAATCGCCCTATTTTTGGCCGCTAGCGGCGAAAATTGCCCGTTTTTTTGGCCGCTAGGCGGCGAAAATCGGTCGATTTTTGGCAGGTAGCGGCGAAATTCTCGCGATTTTTGCCCGCCAGCTGCAAAAATCGCATGGTTTCTGGCCGCTAGCGTCGAAAACCGCAACCGTTTTTTTCCGCAAGCGGCGAAAATCGCGCGGTTTTTGGCCGCTAGCGTCGAAAATAGCACGGTTTTCGGCCGTTAGCGGCAAAAATCGCCCGATTTTTGGCCGCCAGCGGCGAAAACCCGCACGGTTTTTTGGCCGCAAGCGGCGAAAATCGCGCTATTTTTGGCCGGTAGCGGCGAAAATCGCGATTTTTTGCACACCAGCTGCGAAAATCGCATGGTTTTTTGGCCGATAGAGGCGAAAATCGCGCTATTTTGGCCGGTAGCGGCGAAAAATCGCGATTTTTTGCCCGCCAGCTGCGAAAATCGCATGTTTTTGGGCCGCTAGCGGCGAAAATCGCGCGGTTTTTGGCCGGTAGCGGCGAAAATCGCGCTATTTTTGCCCGCCAGCTGCAAAAATCGCATAGTTTCTGGCCGCTAGCGGCGAAAATCGCGCGATTTTTGGCCGCTAGCGGCGAAATTCGCACGATTTTTGGCCGCTAGCGTCGAAATTTGCATGATTTTTGGCCGCTAGCCGCGAAAATCACCACATTTTTTGGCCGCTAGCGGCAAAAATAGCCCCTTTTTTGGCCGCTAGCGGCGAAAATCGGTCGATTTTTGGCAGGTAGCGGCGAAATTCGCACGATTTTTGGCCGCTAGCCGCGAAAATCGCCCCATTTTTGGCCGCTAGCGGGCGAAAATAGCCCCTTTTTTGGCCGCTAGCGGCGAAAATCGGTCGATTTTTGGCAGGTAGCGGCGAAATTCGCGCGATTTTTGCCCGCCAGCTGCAAAAAAAATTGCATGGTTTCTGGCCGCTAGCGTCGAAAACTGCACGGTTTTTGGCCGCAAGCGGCGAAAATCGCGCTATTTTTGGCAGGTAGCGGCGAAAATAGCGATTTTTGCACGCCAGCTGCGAAAAATCGCATGGTTTTTTGGCCGCTAGAGGCGAAAATCGCGACATTTTTGGCCGGTAGCGGCGAAAATCGCGATTTTTGCCCGCCAGCTGCGAAAATCGCATGTTTTTGGGCCGCTAGCGGCGAAAATCGCGCGGTTTTCGGCCGGTAGCGGCGAAAATCGCACTATTTTTGCCCGCCAGCTGCAAAAAATCGCATGGTTTCTGGCCGCTAGCGTCGAAAATAGCGCGGTGTTCGGCCGTTAGCGGCAAAAATCGCCCGATTTTTGGCAGCTAGCGGCGAAAAACCGCACGGTTTTTCGCCGCAAGAGGCGAAAATCCGCGCTATTTTTGACCGGTAGCGGCGAAAATCGCGATTTTTGCACGCCAGCTGCGAAAATCGCATGGTTTTTGGCCGCTAGAGGCGAAAATCGCGCTATTTTTGGCCGGTAGCGGCGAAAATCGCGATTTTGCCCGCCAGCTGCGAAAATCGCATGTTTTTTGGCCGCTAGCGGCGAAAATCGCGCGGGTTTGGCCGGTAGCCGCTAAAATCGCGCTATTTTTGCCCGCCAGCTGCAAAAAATCGGAAAGTTTCTGGCCGCTAGCGGCGAAAAATCGCACGATTTTTGGCCGCTAGCGGCGAAAATCGCCCCATTTTTGGCCGCTAGCGGCGAAAATAGCCCCTTTTTTTGGCCGCTAGCGGCAAAAATAGCCTCTTTTTGGCCGCTAGCGGCGAAAATAGGCCCTTTTTTGGCCGCTAGCGGCGAAATCGGTCGATTTTTGCAGGTAGCGGCGAAATTCGCATGGTTTCTGGCCGCTAGCCGCTAGCGTCGAAAATAGCGCGGTTTTTGGCCGCTAGCGGAGAAAATCGCGCTATTTTTGGCCGGTAGCGGCGAAAATCGCGATTTTTGCCCGCCAGCTGCGAAAATCGCATGTTTTTTGGCCGCTAGCGGCGAAAATCGCGCTGTTTTTGGCCGGTGGCGACGAAAAATCGCGCGAATTTTGGCCGCTAGGAGCGAAATTCGCACGATTTTTGGCCGCTAGCGGCGAAATTTGCACGATTTTTGGCCGCTAGCGGCGAAATTTGCACGATTTTTGGCCCCTAGCGGCGAAAATAGCCCCTTTTTTTTGGCCGCTAGCGGCGAAAATCGGTCGATTTTTGGCAGGTAGCGGCGAAAATCGCGCTGTTTTTGGCCGGTGGCGACGAAAATCGCGCGAATTTTGGCCGCTAGGAGCGAAATTCGCCACGATTTTTGGCCGCTAGCGGCGAAATTTGCACGATTTTTGGCCGCTAGCGGCGAAATTTGCACGATTTTTGGCCCCTAGCGGCGAAAATAGCCCCTTTTTTGGCCGCTAGCGGCGAAAATCGGTCGATTTTTGGCAGGTAGCGGCGAAATTCGCCAGCGCGATTTTCGGCCGTTAGCGGCGAAAATAGCCCCCGATTTTGGCCGATAGCAGCGAAAACCGCACGGTTTTTGGCCGCAAGCGGCGAAAATCGCGATTTTTTGTACGCCAGCTACGAAAATCGCATGGTTTTAGGCCGCTAGAGGCAAAAATCGCGTTATTTTTGGCCCGGTAGCGGCGAAAATCGCATGTTTTTGGCCGCTAGCGGCGAAAATCGCGCTTTTTTGGCCGGTGGCGCCGAAAATCGCGCGAATTTTGGCCGCTAGGAGCGAAATTCGCACGATATTTGGCCGCTAGCGGCGAAATTTTCACGATTTTTGCCGCTAGCCGGGAAAATAGCTCCATTTTTGGCCGCTAGCGGCGAAAATAGCCCCTTTTTTGGCCGCTAGCGGCGAAAATCGGTCGATTTTTGGCAGGTAGCGGCGAAATTCAAGCAATTTTTGCCCACCAGCTGCAAAAATCGCATGGTTTCTGGCCGCTAGCGTCGAAAATAGCGCAGTTTTTGGCCTGTAGCGGCGAAAATCGCGCAATTTTTGCCTGCCAGCTGCAAAAATCGCAAAGTTTCTGGCCGCTAGCGGCGAAAATCGCACGATTTTTGGCCGCTAGCGGCGAAAATCGCCCCATTTTTGGCCGCTAGCGGCGAAAATAGCCCCTTTTTTGGCCGCTAGCGGCGAAAATAGGCCCTTTTTTGCCGCCAGCTGCAAAAAATCGCATAGTTTCTGGCCGCTAGCGGCGAAAATCGCGTGATTTTTGGCCGCTAGCGGCGAAATTCGCACGATTTTTGGCCGCTAGCGTCGAAATTTGCACGATTTTTGGCCGCTAGCCGCGAAAATCGCCCCATTTTTGGCCGCTTGCCGGAAAGTTAGCCCCTTTTTTGGCCGCTAGCGGCGAAAAATCGGTTGATTTTTGGCAGGTAGCGGCGAAATTCGCGCGATTTTTGCCCGCCATCTGCATAAATCGCATGGTTTCTGGCCGCTAGCGTCGAAAATCGCGTGGTTTTCGGCCGTTAGGCCGCAAAAACCAGCCCGATTTTTGGCCGCTAGCGGGCGAAAATCGCACGGTTTTTGGCTGCTAGCGGCGAAAATCGCACTATTTTTTGGCCGGTAGCGGGCGAAAAATCGCGCAATTTTTGGCCGGAAGCGGCGAAAATCGCGCAATTTTTGCCCGCCAGCTGCGAAAATCGCATGTTTTTTTGGCCGCTAGTGGCGAAAATGGTGGCGGTTTTTGGCCAGTAGCGGCGAAATTCGTCCCATTTTTGGCCGCTAGCGGCGAAAATAGCCCCTTTTTTGGCCGCTAGCGGCGAAAATCGGTCGATTTTTGGCAGGTAGTGGCGAAATTCGCGGCGATTTTTGCCCGCCAGCTGCAAAAATCGCATGGTTTCTGGCCGCTAGCGGCGAAAATCGCACGATTTTTGGCCGCTAGCGGCGAAATCCGTCCCATTTTTGGCCGCTAGCGGCGAAATAGCACTTTTTTTTGGCCGCTAGCGGCGAAAATCGGTCGATTTTTGGCAGGTAGTGGCGAAATTCGCGCGATTTTTGCCCGCCAGCTGCAAAAATCGCATGGTTTCTGGCCGCTAGCGTCGAAAAATAGCGCGGTTTTCGGCCGTTAGTGGCAAAAATCGCCCGATTTTTGGCCGCTAGCGGCCAAAAACCGCACGGTTTTTTGGCCGCAAGCGGCGAAAATCGCGCTATTTTTGGCCGGTAGCGGCGAAAATCGCGATTTTTGCACGCCAGCTGCGAAAATCGCATGTTTTTGGCCGCTAGAGGCGAAAAATCGCGGTATTTTTGGCCGGTAGCGGCGAAAAATCGCGATTTTTGCCCGCCAGCTGCGAAAATCGCATGTTTTTGGCCGCTAGCTGCGAAAATCGCACGATTTTTGGCCGCTAGCGGCGAAAATCGGTCGATTTTTGGCAGGTAGCGGCGAAATTCGCGCGATTTTTGCCCGCCAGCTGCAAAAATCGCATGGTTTCTGGCCGCTAGCGTCGAAAACCGCACGGTTTTTGGCCGCAAGCGGCGAAAATCGCGCTATTTTTGGCCGGTAGCGGCGAAAATCGCGATTTTTGCACGCCAGCTGCGAAAATCGCATGGTTTTTGGCCGCTAGAGGCGAAAATCGCGCTATTTTTGGCCGGTAGGCGGCGAAAATCGCGATTTTTGCCCGCCAGCTGCGAAAATCGCATGTTTTTGGCCGCTAGCAGCGAAAATCGCGCGGTTTTTGGCCGGTAGCGGCGAAAATCGCGCTATTTTTGCCCGCCAGCTGCAAAAATCGCATGGTTTCTGGCCGCTTGCGTCGAAAATAGCGCGGTTTTCGGCCGTTAGCGGCAAAAATCGCCCGATTTTTGGCCGCTAGTGGCGAAAATAGCCCCTTTTTTGGCCGCTAGCGGCGAAAATCGGTCGATTTTTGGCAGGTAGCGGCGAAATTCGCGCGATTTTTGGCCAGTAGCGGCGAAAATCGCGATTTGTGCCCGCCAGCTGCGAAAATCGCATATTTTTGGCCGCTAGCGGCGAAAATCGCGCGGTTTTTGGCCGGTAGCGGCGAAAATCGCGCTATTTTTGCCCGCCAGCTGCAAAAATCGCATGGTTTCTGGCCGCTAGCGTCGAAAATAGCGCGGTTTTTGGCCTGTAGCGGCGAAAATCGCACGATTTTTGGCCGCTAACGGCGAAAATCGCCACATTTTTGGCCGCTAGCGGCGAAAATAGCCCCGTTTTTGGCCGCTAGCGGCGAAAATAGGCCCTTTTTTGGCAGGTAGCGTCGAAATTCACGCGATTTTTGCCCGCCAGCTGCAAAAAATCGCATAGTTTTTGGCCGCTAGCGGCGAATTTTGCACGATTTTTGGCCGCTAGCGGCGAAATTTGCACGATTTTTGGCCGCTAGCGGCGAAATTTGCACGATTTTTGGCCGCTAGCGGCGAAAATCGCCCCATTTTTGCCGCTAGCGGCGAAAATAGCCCCGTTTTTGGCCGCTAGCGGCGAAAATAGGCCCTTTTTTGGCAGGTAGCGTCGAAATTCACGCGATTTTTGCCCGCCAGCTGCAAAAATCGCATGGTTTCTGGCCGCTAGCGTCGAAAACCGCACCGTTTTTGGCCGCAAGCGGCGAAAATCGCGCGGTTTTTGGCCGCTAGCGTCGAAAATAGCGCGGTTTTCGGCCGTTAGCGGCAAAAATCGCCCGATTTTTGGCCGCCAGCGGCGAAAACCGCACGGTTTTTGGCCGCAAGCGGCGAAAATCGCGCTATTTTTGGCCGGTAGCAGCGAAAATCGCGATTTTTGCACACCAGCTGCGAAAATCGCATGGTTTTTGGCCGCTAGAGGCGAAAATCGCGCTATTTTTGGCCGGTAGCGGCGAAAATCGCGATTTTTGCCCGCCAGCTGCGAAAATCGCATGTTTTTGGCCGCTAGCGGCGAAAATCGCGCGGTTTTTGGCCGGTAGCGGCGAAAATCGCGCTATTTTTGCCCGCCAGCTGCAAAAATCGCATAGTTTCTGGCCGCTAGCGGCGAAAATCGCGCGATTTTTGGCCGCTAGCGGCGAAATTCGCACGATTTTTGGCCGCTAGCGTCGAAATTTGCATGATTTTTGGCCGCTAGCCGCGAAAATCACCACATTTTTGGCCGCTAGCGGCGAAAATAGCCCCTTTTTTGGCCGCTAGCGGCGAAAATCGGTCGATTTTTGGCAGGTAGCGGCGAAATTCGCACGATTTTTGGCCGCTAGCCGCGAAAATCGCCCCATTTTTGGCCGCTAGCGGCGAAAATAGCCCCTTTTTTGGCCGCTAGCGGCGAAAATCGGTCGATTTTTGGCAGGTAGCGGCGAAATTCGCGCGATTTTTGCCCGCCAGCTGCAAAAATTGCATGGTTTCTGGCCGCTAGCGTCGAAAACTGCACGGTTTTTGGCCGAAAGCGGCGAAAAATCGCGCTATTTTTGGCCGGTAGCGGCGAAAATAGCGATTTTTGCACGCCAGCTGCGAAAATCGCATGGTTTTTGGCCGCAAGAGGCGAAAATCGCGACATTTTTGGCCGGTAGCGGCGAAAAATCGCGATTTTTGCCCGCCAGCCTGCGAAAATCGCATGTTTTTGGCCGCTAGCGGCGAAAATCGCGCGGTTTTTGGCCGGTAGCCGCTAAAATCGCGCTATTTTTGCCCGCCAGCTGCAAAAATCGGAAAGTTTCTGGCCGCTAGCGGCGAAAATCGCACGATTTTTGGCCGCTAGCGGCGAAAATCGCATGTTTTTGGCCGCTAGCGGCGAAAATCGCGCGGTTTTCGGCCGGTAGCGGCGAAAATCGCACTATTTTTGCCCGCCAGCTGCAAAAATCGCATGGTTTCTGGCCGCTAGCGTCGAAAATAGCGCGGTGTTCGGCCGTTAGCGGCAAAAATCGCCCGATTTTTGGCAGCTAGCGGCGAAAACCGCACGGTTTTTCGCCGCAAGAGGCGAAAATCGCGCTATTTTGACCGGTAGCGGCGAAAATCGCGATTTTTGCACGCCAGCTGCGAAAATCGCATGGTTTTTTGGCCGCTAGAGGCGAAAATCGCGCTATTTTTGGCCGGTAGCGGCGAAAATCGCGATTTTTGCCCGCCAGCTGCGAAAATCGCATGTTTTTGGCCGCTAGCGGCGAAAATCGCGCGGTTTTTGGCCGGTAGCCGCTAAAATCGCGCTATTTTTGCCCGCCAGCTGCAAAAATCGGAAAGTTTCTGGCCGCTAGCGGCGAAAATCGCACGATTTTTGGCCGCTAGCGGCGAAAATCGCCCCATTTTTGGCCGCTAGCGGCGAAAATAGCCCCTTTTTTGGCCGCTAGCGGCGAAAATAGCCTCTTTTTGGCCGCTAGCGGCGAAAATAGGCCCTTTTTTTGGCCGCTAGCGGCGAAAATCGGTCGATTTTTGGCAGGTAGCGGCGAAATTCGCATGGTTTCTGGCCGCTAGCGTCGAAAATAGCGCGGTTTTCGGTCGTTAGCGGCAAAAATCGCCCGATTTTTGGCCGCTAGCGGCGATAACCGCACGGTTTTAGGCCGCAAGCGGCGAAAATCGCGCTATTTTTGGCCGGTAGCGGCGAAAATCGCGATTTTTGCACGCCAGCTGCGAAAATCGCATGGTTTTGGCCGCTAGCGGCGAAAATCGCGCGGTTTTTGGCCGGTAGCGGCAAAAATCGCGCTATTTTCGCCCGCCAGCTGCAAAAATCGCCTAGTTTCTGGCCGCTAGCGGCGAAAATCGCGCGATTTTTGGCCGCCAGCTGCAAAAAATCGCATGGTTTCTGGCCGCTAGCGTCGAAAATAGCGCGGTTTTTGGCCGCTAGCGGTGAAAATCGCGCTATTTTTGGCCGGTAGCGGCGAAAATCGCGATTTTTGCCCGCCAGCTGCGAAAATCGCATGTTTTTGGCTGCTAGCAGCGAAAATCGCGCGGTTTTTTGGCCGGTAGCGGCGAAAATCGCGCTATTTTTGCCCGCCAGCTGCAAAAATCGCATGGTTTCTGGCCGCTTGCGTCGAAAATAGCGCGGTTTTCGGCCGTTAGCGGCAAAAATCGCCCGATTTTTGGCCGCTAGTGGCGAAAATAGCCCCTTTTTTGGCCGCTAGCGGCGAAAATCGGTCGATTTTTGGCAGGTAGCGGCGAAATTCGCGCGATTTTTGGCCGGTAGCGGCGAAAATCGCGATTTGTGCCCGCCAGCTGCGAAAATCGCATGTTTTTTGGCCGCTAGCGGCGAAAATCGCGCGGTTTTTGGCCGGTAGCGGCGAAAATCGCGCTATTTTTGCCCGCCAGCTGCAAAAATCGCATGGTTTCTGGCCGCTAGCGTCGAAAATAGCGCGGTTTTTGGCCTGTAGCGGCGAAAATCGCGCTATTTTTGCCCGCCAGCTGCAAAAATCGCAAAGTTTCTGGCCGCTAGCGGCGAAAATCGCACGATTTTTGGCCGCTAACGGCGAAAATCGCCCCATTTTTGGCCGCTAGCGGCGAAAATAGCCCCGTTTTTGGCCGCTAGCGGCGAAAATAGGCCCTTTTTTGACAGGTAGCGTCGAAATTCACGCGATTTTTGCCCGCCAGCTGCAAAAATCGCATAGTTTTTTGGCCGCTAGCGGCGAAATTTGCACGATTTTTGGCCGCTAGCGGCGAAATTTGCACGATTTTTGGCCGCTAGCGGCGAAATTTGCACGATTTTTGGCCGCTAGCGGCGAAAATCGCCCCATTTTTGGCCGCTAGCGGCGAAAATTGCCCGATTTTTGGCCGCTAGCGGCGAAAATCGGTCGATTTTTGGCAGGTAGCGGCGAAATTCTCGCGATTTTTGCCCGCCAGCTGCAAAAATCGCATGGTTTCTGGCCGCTAGCGTCGAAAAACCGCACCGTTTTTGACCGCAAGCGGCGAAAATCGCGCGGTTTTTGGCCGCTAGCGTCGAAAATAGCGCGGTTTTCGGCCGTTAGCGGGAAAAATCGCCCGATTTTTGGCCGCCAGCGGCGAAAACCGCACGGTTTTTGGCCGCAAGCGGCGAAAATCGCGCTATTTTTGGCCGGTAGCGGCGAAAATCGCGATTTTTGCACAACAGCTGCGAAAATCGCATGGTTTTTTGGCCGCTAGAGGCGAAAATCGCGCTATTTTTGGCCGGTAGCGGCGAAAATCGCGATTTTTGCCCGCCAGCTGCGAAAATCACATGTTTTTGGCCGCTAGCGGCGAAAATCGCGCGGTTTTTGGCCGGTAGCGGCGAAAATCGCGCTATTTTTGCCCGCCAGCTGCAAAAATCGCATAGTTTTTGGCCGCTAGCGGCGAAAATCGCGCGATTTTTGGCCGCTAGCGGCGAAATTCGCACGATTTTTGGCCGCTAGCGTCGAAATTTGCATGATTTTTGGCCGCTAGCCGCGAAAATCACCACATTTTTGGCCGCTAGCGGCGAAAATAGCCCCTTTTTTGGCCGCTAGCGGCGAAAATCGGTCGATTTTTGGCAGGTAGCGGCGAAATTCGCACGATTTTTGGCCGCTAGCCGCGAAAATCGCCCCATTTTTGGCCGCTAGCGGCGAAAATAGCCCCTTTTTTGGCCGCTAGCGGCGAAAATCGGTCGATTTTTGGCAGGTAGCGGCGAAATTCGCGCGATTTTTGCCCGCTAGCTGCAAAAATTGCATGGTTTCTGGCCGCTAGCGTCGAAAACTGCACGGTTTTTGGCCGCAAGCGGCGAAAATCGCGCTATTTTTGGCCGGTAGCGGCGAAAATAGCGATTTTTGCACGCCAGCTGCGAAAATCGCATGTTTTTGGCCGCTAGCGGCGAAAATCGCGCGGTTTTCGGCCGGTAGCGGCGAAAATCACACTATTTTTGCCCGCCAGCTGCAAAAATCGCATGGTTTCTGGCTGCTAGCGTCGAAAATAGCGCGGTGTTCGGCCGTTAGCGGCAAAAATCGCCCGATTTTTGGCAGCTAGCGGCGAAAACCGCACGGTTTTTCGCCGCAAGAGGCGAAAATCGCGCTATTTTTGACCGGTAGCGGCGAAAATCGCGATTTTTGCACGCCAGCTGCGAAAATCGCATGGTTTTTGGCCGCTAGGGGCGAAAATCGCGCTATTTTTGGCCGGTAGCGGCGAAAATCGCGATTTTTGCCCGCCAGCTGCGAAAATCGCATGTTTTTGGCCGCTAGCGGCGAAAATCGCGCGGTTTTTGGCCGGTAGCCGCTAAAATCGCGCTATTTTTGCCCGCCAGCTGCAAAAATCGGAAAGTTTCTGGCCGCTAGCGGCGAAAATCGCACGATTTTTGGCCGCTAGCGGCGAAAATCGCCCCATTTTTTGGCCGCTAGCGGCGAAAATAGCCCCTTTTTTGGCCGCTAGCGGCGAAAATAGCCTCTTTTTGGCCGCTAGCGGCGAAAATAGGCCCTTTTTTGGCCCTTAGCGGCGAAAATCGGTCGATTTTTGGCAGGTAGCGGCGAAATTCGCATGGTTTCTGGCCGCTAGCGTCGAAAATAGCGCGGTTTTCGGTCGTTAGCGGCCAGAAACTAGGCGATTTTTGCAGCTGGCGGCCAAAAATCGCGCGATTTTCGCCGCTAGCGGCCAGAAACTAGGCGATTTTTGCAGCTGGCGGGCGAAAATAGCGCGATTTTGGCCGGTAGCGGCAAAAATCGCGCTATTTTCGCCCGCCAGCTGCAAAAATCGCCTAGTTTCTGGCCGCTAGCGGCGAAAATCGCGCGATTTTTGGCCGCCAGCTGCAAAAATCGCATGGATTCTGGCCGCTAGCGTCGAAAATAGCGCGGTTTTTGGCCGTTAGCGGTGAAAATCGCGCTATTTTTGGCCGGTAGCGGCGAAAATCGCGATTTTTGCCCGCCAGCTGCGAAAATCGCATGTTTTTGGCCGCTAGCGGCGAAAATCGCGCTGTTTTTGGCCAGTGGCGACGAAAATCGCGCGAATTTTGGCCGCTAGGAGCGAAATTCGCACGATTTTTGGCCGCTAGCGGCGAAATTTGCACGATTTTTGGCCGCTAGCGGCGAAATTTGCACGATTTTTGCCCCCTAGCGGCGAAAATAGCCCCTTTTTTGGCCGCTAGCGGCGAAAATCGGTCGATTTTTGGCAGGTAGCGGCGAAATTCGCGCGATTTTTGCCCGCCAGCTGCAAAAATCGCATGGTTTCTGGCCGCTAGCGTCGAAAATAGCGCGATTTTCGGCCGTTAGCGGCGAAAATAGCCCCCGATTTTTGGCCGATAGCAGCGAAAACCGCACGGTTTTTGGCCGCAAGCGGCGAAAATCGCGATTTTTGTACGCCAGCTACGAAAATCGCATGGTTTTAGGCCGCTAGAGGCAAAAATCGCGTTATTTTTGGCCGGTAGCGGCGAAAATCGCATGTTTTTGGCCGCTAGCGGCGAAAATCGCGCTTTTTTTTGGCCGGTGGCGCCGAAAATCGCGCGAATTTTGGCTGCTAGGAGCGAAATTCGCACGATATTTGGCCGCTAGCGGCGAAATTTGCACGATTTTTGCCGCTAGCCGCGAAAATAGCTCCATTTTTGGCCGCTAGCGGCGAAAATAGCCCCTTTTTTGGCCGCTAGCGGCGAAAATCGGTCGATTTTTGGCAGGTAGCGGCGAAATTCAAGCGATTTTTGCCCGCCAGCTGCAAAAATCGCATGGTTTCTGGCCGCTAGCGTCGAAAATAGCGCAGTTTTTGGCCTGTAGCGGCGAAAATCGCGCAATTTTTGCCTGCCAGCTGCAAAAATCGCAAAGTTTCTGGCCGCTAGCGGCGAAAATCGCACGATTTTTGGCCGCTAGCGGCGAAAATCGCCCCATTTTTGGCCGCTAGCGGCGAAAATAGCCCCTTTTTTGGCCGCTAGCGGCGAAAATAGGCCCTTTTTTTGGCCGCCAGCTGCAAAAAATCGCATAGTTTCTGGCCGCTAGCGGCGAAAATCGCGTGATTTTTGGCCGCTAGCGGCGAAATTCGCAAGATTTTTGGCCGCTAGCGTCGAAATTTGCACGATTTTTGGCCGCTAGCCGCGAAAATCGCCCCATTTTTGGCCGCTAGCGGCAAAATAGCCCCTTTTTTGGCCGCTAGCGGCGAAAATCGGTTGATTTTTGGCAGGTAGCGGCGAAATTCGCGCGATTTTTGCCCGCCATCTGCAAAAATCGCATGGTTTCTGGCCGCTAGCGTCGAAAATCGCGTGGTTTTCGGCCGTTAGCCGCAAAAACCGCCCGATTTTTGGCCGCTAGCGGCGAAAATCGCACGGTTTTTGGCTGCTAGCGGCGAAAATCGCACTATTTTTGGCCGGTAGCGGCGAAAATCGCGCAATTTTTGGCCGGAAGCGGCGAAAATCGCGCAATTTTTGCCCGCCAGCTGCGAAAATCGCATGTTTTTGGCCGCTAGTGGCGAAAATGGTGCGGTTTTTGGCCGGTAGCGGCGAAATCCGTCCCATTTTTGGCCGCTAGCGGCGAAAATAGCCCTTTTTTTTGGCCGCTAGCGGCGAAAATCGGTCGATTTTTGGCAGGTAGTGGCGAAATTCGCGCGATTTTTGCCCGCCAGCTGCAAAAATCGCATGGTTTCTGGCCGCTAGCGTCGAAAATAGCGCGGTTTTCGGCCGTTAGTGGCAAAAATCGCCCGATTTTTGGCCGCTAGCGGCGAAAACCGCACGGTTTTTGGCCGCAAGCGGCGAAAATCGCGCTATTTTTGGCCGGTAGCGGCGAAAATCGCGATTTTTGCACGCCAGCTGCGAAAATCGCATGTTTTTGGCCGCTAGAGGCGAAAATCGCGGTATTTTTGGCCGGTAGCGTCGAAAATCGCGATTTTTGCCCGCCAGCTGCGAAAATCGCATGTTTTTGGCCGCTAGCTGCGAAAATCGCACGATTTTTGGCCGCTAGCGGCGAAAATCGGTCGATTTTTGGCAGGTAGCGGCGAAATTCGCGCGATTTTTGCCCGCCAGCTGCAAAAATCGCATGGTTTCTGGCCGCTAGCGTCGAAAACCGCACGGTTTTTGGCCGCAAGCGGCGAAAATCGCGCTATTTTTGGCCGGTAGCGGCGAAAATCGCGATTTTTGCACGCCAGCTGCGAAAATCGCATGGTTTTTGGCCGCTAGAGGCGAAAATCGCGCTATTTTTGGCCGGTAGCGGCGAAAATCGCGATTTTTGCCCGCCAGCTGCGAAAATCGCATGTTTTTGGCCGCTAGCAGCGAAAATCGCGCGGTTTTTGGCCGGTAGCGGCGAAAATCGCGCTATTTTTGCCCGCCAGCTGCAAAAATCGCATAGTTTCTGGCCGCTTGCGTCGAAAATAGCGCGGTTTTCGGCCGTTAGCGGCAAAAATCGCCCGATTTTTGGCCGCTAGTGGCGAAAATAGCCCCTTTTTTGGCCGCTAGCGGCGAAAATCGGTCGATTTTTGGCAGGTAGCGGCGAAATTCGCGCGATTTTTGGCCGGTAGCGGCGAAAATCGCGATTTGTGCACGCCAGCTGCGAAAATCGCATGTTTTTGGCCGCTAGCGGCGAAAATCGCGCGGTTTTTGGCCGGTAGCGGCGAAAATCGCGCTATTTTTGCCCGCCAGTTGCAAAAATCGCATGGTTTCTGGCCGCTAGCGTCGAAAATAGCGCGGTTTTGGGCCTGTAGCGGCGAAAATCGCGCTATTTTTGCCCGCCAGCTGCAAAAATCGCAAAGTTTCTGGCCGCTAGCGGCGAAAATCGCACGATTTTTGGCCGCTAACGGCGAAAATCGCCCCATTTTTGGCCGCTAGCGGCGAAAATAGCCCCGTTTTTGGCCGCTAACGGCGAAAATAGGCCCTTTTTTGGCAGGTAGCGTCGAAATTCACGCGATTTTTGCCCGCCAGCTGCAAAAATCGCATAGTTTTTGGCCGCTAGCGGCGAAATTTGCACGATTTTTGGCCGCTAGCGGCGAAATTTGCACGATTTTTGGCCGCTAGCGGCGAAATTTGCACGATTTTTGGCCGCTAGCGGCGAAAATCGCCCCATTTTTGGCCGCTAGCGGCGAGAATTGCCCGTTTTTTGGCCGCTAGCGGCGAAAATCGGTCGATTTTTGGCAGATAGCGGCGAAATTCTCGCGATTTTTGCCCGCCAGCTGCAAAAATCGCATGGTTTTTGGCCGCTAGCGTCGAAAACCGCACCGTTTTTGGCCGCAAGCGGCGAAAATCGCGCGGTTTTTGGCCGCTAGCGTCGAAAATAGCGCGGTTTTCGGCCGTTAGCGGCAAAAATCGCCCGATTTTTGGCCGCCAGCGGCGAAAACCGCACGGTTTTTGGCCGCAAGCGGCGAAAATCGCGCTATTTTTGGCCGGTAGCAGCGAAAATCGCGATTTTTGCACACCAGCTGCGAAAATCGCATGGTTTTTGGCCGCTAGAGGCGAAAATCGCGCTATTTTTGGCCGGTAGCGGCGAAAATCGCGATTTTTGCCCGCCAGCTGCGAAAATCGCATGTTTTTGGCCGCTAGCGGCGAAAATCGCGCGGTTTTTGGCCGGTAGCGGCGAAAATCGCGCTATTTTTGCCCGCCAGCTGCAAAAATCGCATAGTTTCTGGCCGCTAGCGGCGAAAATCGCGCGATTTTTGGCCGCTAGCGGCGAAATTCGCACGATTTTTGGCCGCTAGCGTCGAAATTTGCATGATTTTTGGCCGCTAGCCGCGAAAATCACCACATTTTTGGCCGCTAGCGGCGAAAATAGCCCCTTTTTTGGCCGCTAGCGGCGAAAATCGGTCGATTTTTGGCAGGTAGCGGCGAAATTCAAGCGATTTTTGCCCGCCAGCTGCAAAAATCGCATGGTTTCTGGCCGCTAGCGTCGAAAATAGCGCAGTTTTTGGCCTGTAGCGGCGAAAATCGCGCAATTTTTGCCTGCCAGCTGCAAAAATCGCAAAGTTTCTGGCCGCTAGCGGCGAAAATCGCACGATTTTTGGCCGCTAGCGGCGAAAATCGCCCCATTTTTGGCCGCTAGCGGCGAAAATAGCCCCTTTTTTGGCCGCTAGCGGCGAAAATAGGCCCTTTTTTGGCCGCCAGCTGCAAAAAATCGCATAGTTTCTGGCCGCTAGCGGCGAAAATCGCGTGATTTTTGGCCGCTAGCGGCGAAATTCGCACGATTTTTGGCCGCTAGCGTCGAAATTTGCACGATTTTTGGCCGCTAGGTGCGAAAATCGCCCCATTTTTGGCCGCTAGCGGCAAAATAGCCCCTTTTTTGGCCGCTAGCGGCGAAAATCGGTTGATTTTTGGCAGGTAGCGGCGAAATTCGCGCGATTTTTGCCCGCCATCTGCAAAAATCGCATGGTTTCTGGCCGCTAGCGTCGAAAATCGCGTGGTTTTCGGCCGTTAGCCGCAAAAACCGCCCGATTTTTGGCCGCTAGCGGCGAAAATCGCACGGTTTTTGGCTGCTAGCGGCGAAAATCGCACTATTTTTGGCCGGTAGCGGCGAAAATCGCGCAATTTTTGGCCGGAAGCGGCGAAAATCGCGCAATTTTTGCCCGCCAGCTGCGAAAATCGCATGTTTTTGGCCGCTAGTGGCGAAAATGGTGCGGTTTTTGGCCGGTAGCGGCGAAATCCGTCCCATTTTTGGCCGCTAGCGGCGAAAATAGCCCTTTTTTTGGCCGCTAGCGGCGAAAATCGGTCGATTTTTGGCAGATAGTGGCGAAATTCGCGCGATTTTTGCCCGCCAGCTGCGAAAATCGCATGGTTTCTGGCCGCTAGCGTCGAAAATAGCGCGGTTTTCGGCCGTTAGTGGCAAAAATCGCCCGATTTTTGGCCGCTAGCGGCGAAAACCGCACGGTTTTTGGCCGCAAGCGGCGAAAATCGCGCTATTTTTGGCCGGTAGCGGCGAAAATCGCGATTTTTGCACGCCAGCTGCGAAAATCGCATGTTTTTGGCCGCTAGAGGCGAAAATCGCGGTATTTTTGGCCGGTAGCGGCGAAAATCGCGATTTTTGCCCGCCAGCTGCGAAAATCGCATGTTTTTGGCCGCTAGCTGCGAAAATCGCACGATTTTTGGCCGCTAGCGGCGAAAATCGGTCGATTTTTGGCAGGTAGCGGCGAAATTCGCGCGATTTTTGCCCGCCAGCTGCAAAAATCGCATGGTTTCTGGCCGCTAGCGTCGAAAACCGCACGGTTTTTGGCCGCAAGCGGCGAAAATCGCGCTATTTTTGGCCGGTAGCGGCGAAAATCGCGATTTTTGCACGCCAGCTGCGAAAATCGCATGGTTTTTGGCCGCTAGAGGCGAAAATCGCGCTATTTTTGGCCGGTAGCGGCGAAAATCGCGATTTTTGCCCGCCAGCTGCGAAAATCGCATGTTTTTGGCCGCTAGCAGCGAAAATCGCGCGGTTTTTGGCCGGTAGCGGCGAAAATCGCGCTATTTTTGCCCGCCAGCTGCAAAAATCGCATAGTTTCTGGCCGCTTGCGTCGAAAATAGCGCGGTTTTCGGCCGTTAGCGGCAAAAATCGCCCGATTTTTGGCCGCTAGTGGCGAAAATAGCCCCTTTTTTGGCCGCTAGCGGCGAAAATCGGTCGATTTTTGGCAGGTAGCGGCGAAATTCGCGCGATTTTTGGCCGGTAGCGGCGAAAATCGCGATTTGTGCCCGCCAGCTGCGAAAATCGCATGTTTTTGGCCGCTAGCGGCGAAAATCGCGCGGTTTTTGGCCGGTAGCGGCGAAAATCGCGCTATTTTTGCCCGCCAGCTGCAAAAATCGCATGGTTTCTGGCCGCTAGCGTCGAAAATAGCGCGGTTTTTGGCCTGTAGCGGCGAAAATCGCGCTATTTTTGCCCGCCAGCTGCAAAAATCGCAAAGTTTCTGGCCGCTAGCGGCGAAAATCGCACAATTTTTGGCCGCTAACGGCGAAAATCGCCCCATTTTTGGCCGCTAGCGGCGAAAATAGCCCCGTTTTTGGCCGCTAGCGGCGAAAATAGGCCCTTTTTTGGCAGGTAGCGTCGAAATTCACGCGATTTTTGCCCGCCAGCTGCAAAAATCGCATAGTTTTTGGCCGCTAGCGGCGAAATTTGCACGATTTTTGGCCGCTAGCGGCGAAATTTGCACGATTTTTGGCCGCTAGCGGCGAAATTTGCACGATTTTTGGCCGCTAGCGGCGAAAATCGCCCCATTTTTGGCCGCTAGCGGCGAGAATTGCCCGTTTTTTGGCCGCTAGCGGCGAAAATCGGTCGATTTTTGGCAGGTAGCGGCGAAATTCTCGCGATTTTTGCCCGCCAGCTGCAAAAATCGCATGGTTTCTGGCCGCTAGCGTCGAAAACCGCACCGTTTTTGGCCGCAAGCGGCGAAAATCGCGCGGTTTTTGGCCGCTAGCGTCGAAAATAGCGCGGTTTTCGGCCGTTAGCGGCAAAAATCGCCCGATTTTTGGCCGCCAGCGGCAAAAACCGCACGGTTTTTGGCCGCAAGCGGCGAAAATCGCGCTATTTTTGGCCGGTAGCAGCGAAAATCGCGATTTTTGCACACCAGCTGCGAAAATCGCATGGTTTTTGGCCGCTAGAGGCGAAAATCGCGCTATTTTTGGCCGGTAGCGGCGAAAATCGCGATTTTTGCCCGCCAGCTGCGAAAATCGCATGTTTTTGGCCGCTAGCGGTGATAACCGCACGGTTTTAGGCCGCAAGCGGCGAAAATCGCGCTATTTTTGGCCGGTAGCGGCGAAAATTGCGATTTTTGCACGCCAGCTGCGAAAATCGCATGGTTTTTGGCCGCTAGCGGCGAAAATCGCGCGGTTTTTGGCCGGTAGCGGCAAAAATCGCGCTATTTTCGCCCGCCTGCTGCAAAAATCGCCTAGTTTCTGGCCGCTAGCGGCGAAAATCGCGCGATTTTTGGCCGCCAGCTGCAAAAATCGCATGGTTTCTGGCCGCTAGCGTCGAAAATAGCGCGGTTTTTGGCCGCTAGCGGTGAAAATCGTGCTATTTTTGGCCGGTAGCGGCGAAAATCGCGATTTTTGCCTGCCAGCTGCGAAAATCGCATGTTTTTGGCTGCTAGCAGCGAAAATCGCGCGGTTTTTGGCCGGTAGCGGCGAAAATCGCGCTATTTTTGCCCGCCAGCTGCAAAAATCGCATGGTTTCTGGCCGCTTGCGTCGAAAATAGCGCGGTTTTCGGCCGTTAGCGGCAAAAATCGCCCGATTTTTGGCCGCTAGTGGCGAAAATAGCCCCTTTTTTGGCCGCTAGCGGCGAAAATCGGTCGATTTTTGGCAGGTAGCGGCGAAATTCGCGCGATTTTTGGCCGGTAGCGGCGAAAATCGCGATTTGTGCCCGCCAGCTGCGAAAATCGCATGTTTTTGGCCGCTAGCGGCAAAAATCGCGCGGTTTTTGGCCGGTAGCGGCGAAAATCGCGCTAGTTTTGCCCGCCAGCTGCAAAAATCGCATGGTTTCTGGCCGCTAGCGTCGAAAATAGCGCGGTTTTTGGCCTGTAGCGGCGAAAATCGCGCTATTTTTGCCCGCCAGCTGCAAAAATCGCAAAGTTTCTGGCCGCTAGCGGCGAAAATCGCACGATTTTTGGCCGCTAACGGCGAAAATCGCCCCATTTTTGGCCGCTAACGGCGAAAATCGCCCCATTTTTGGCCGCTAGCGGCGAAAATAGCCCCGTTTTTGGCCGCTAGCGGCGAAAATAGGCCCTTTTTTGACAGGTAGCGTCGAAATTCACGCGATTTTTGCCCGCCAGCTGCAAAAATCGCATAGTTTTTGGCCGCTAGCGGCGAAATTTGCACGATTTTTGGCCGCTAGCGGCGAAATTTGCACGATTTTTGGCCGCTAGCGGCGAAATTTGCACGATTTTTGGCCGCTAGCGGCGAAAATCGCCCCATTTTTGGCCGCTAGCGGCGAAAATTGCCCGTTTTTTGGCCGCTAGCGGCGAAAATCGGTCGATTTTTGGCAGGTAGCGGCGAAATTCTCGCGATTTTTGCCCGCCAGCTGCAAAAATCGCATGGTTTCTGGCCGCTAGCGTCGAAAACCGCACCGTTTTTGGCCGCAAGCGGCGAAAATCGCGCGGTTTTTGGCCGCTAGCGTCGAAAATAGCGCGGTTTTCGGCCGTTAGCGGGAAAAATCGCCCGATTTTTGGCCGCCAGCGGCGAAAACCGCACGGTTTTTGGCCGCAAGCGGCGAAAATCGCGCTATTTTTGGCCGGTAGCGGCGAAAATCGCGATTTTTGCACACCAGCTGCGAAAATCGCATGGTTTTTGGCCGCTAGAGGCGAAAATCGCGCTATTTTTGGCCGGTAGCGGCGAAAATCGCGATTTTTGCCCGCCAGCTGCGAAAATCGCATGTTTTTGGCCGCTAGCGGCGAAAATCGCGCGGTTTTTGGCCGGTAGCGGCGAAAATCGCGCTATTTTTGCCCGCCAGCTGCAAAAATCGCATAGTTTCTGGCCGCTAGCGGCGAAAATCGCGCGATTTTTGGCCGCTAGCGGCGAAATTCGCACGATTTTTGGCCGCTAGCGTCGAAATTTGCATGATTTTTGGCCGCTAGCCGCGAAAATCACCACATTTTTGGCCGCTAGCGGCGAAAATAGCCCCTTTTTTGGCCGCTAGCGGCGAAAATCGGTCGATTTTTGGGAGGTAGCGGCGAAATTCGCACGATTTTTGGCCGCTAGCCGCGAAAATCGCCCCATTTTTGGCCGCTAGCGGCGAAAATAGCCCCTTTTTTGGCCGCTAGCGGCGAAAATCGGTCGATTTTTGGCAGGTAGCGGCGAAATTCGCGCGATTTTTGCCCGCCAGCTGCAAAAATTGCATGGTTTCTGGCCGCTAGCGTCGAAAACTGCACGGTTTTTGGCCGCAAGCGGCGAAAATCGCGCTATTTTTGGCCGGTAGCGGCGAAAATAGCGATTTTTGCACGCCAGCTGCGAAAATCGCATGGTTTTTGGCCGCTAGAGGCGAAAATCGCGACATTTTTGGCCGGTAGCGGCGAAAATCGCGATTTTTGCCCGCCAGCTGCGAAAATCGCATGTTTTTGGCCGCTAGCGGCGAAAATCGCGCGGTTTTCGGCCGGTAGCGGCGAAAATCGCACTATTTTTGCCCGCCAGCTGCAAAAATCGCATGGTTTCTGGCCGCTAGCGTCGAAAATAGCGCGGTGTTCGGCCGTTAGCGGCAAAAATCGCCCGATTTTTGGCAGCTAGCGGCGAAAACCGCACGGTTTTTCGCCGCAAGAGGCGAAAATCGCGCTATTTTTGACCGGTAGCGGCGAAAATCGCGATTTTTGCACGCCAGCTGCGAAAATCGCATGGTTTTTGGCCGCTAGAGGCGAAAATCGCGCTATTTTTGGCCGGTAGCGGCGAAAATCGCGATTTTTGCCCGCCAGCTGCGAAAATCGCATGTTTTTGGCCGCTAGCGGCGAAAATCGCGCGGTTTTTGGCCGGTAGCCGCTAAAATCGCGCTATTTTTGCCCGCCAGCTGCAAAAATCGGAAAGTTTCTGGCCGCTAGCGGCGAAAATCGCACGATTTTTGGCCGCTAGCGGCGAAAATCGCCCCATTTTTGGCCGCTAGCGGCGAAAATAGCCCCTTTTTTGGCCGCTAGCGGCGAAAATAGCCTGTTTTTGGCCGCTAGCAGCGAAAATAGGCCCTTTTTTGGCCGCTAGCGGCGAAAATCGGTCGATTTTTGGCAGGTAGCGGCGAAATTCGCATGGTTTCTGGCCGCTAGCGTCGAAAATAGCGCGGTTTTCGGTCGTTAGCGGCAAAAATCGCCCGATTTTTGGCCGCTAGCGGCGATAACCGCACGGTTTTAGGCCGCAAGCGGCGAAAATCGCGCTATTTTTGGCCGGTAGCGGCGAAAATTGCGATTTTTGCACGCCAGCTGCGAAAATCGCATGGTTTTTGGCCGCTAGCGGCGAAAATCGCGCGGTTTTTGGCCGGTAGCGGCAAAAATCGCGCTATTTTCGCCCGCCAGCTGCAAAAATCGCCTAGTTTCTGGCCGCTAGCGGCGAAAATCGCGCGATTTTTGGCCGCCAGCTGCAAAAATCGCATGGTTTCTGGCCGCTAGCGTCGAAAATAGCGCGGTTTTTGGCCGCTAGCGGTGAAAATCGCGCTATTTTTGGCCGGTAGCGGCGAAAATCGCGATTTTTGCCTGCCAGCTGCGAAAATCGCATGTTTTTGGCTGCTAGCAGCGAAAATCGCGCGGTTTTTTGGCCGGTAGCGGCGAAAATCGCGCTATTTTTGCCCGCCAGCTGCAAAAATCGCATGGTTTCTGGCCGCTTGCGTCGAAAATAGCGCGGTTTTCGGCCGTTAGCGGCAAAAATCGCCCGATTTTTGGCCGCTAGTGGCGAAAATAGCCCCTTTTTTGGCCGCTAGCGGCGAAAATCGGTCGATTTTTGGCAGGTAGCGGCGAAATTCGCGCGATTTTTGGCCGGTAGCGGCGAAAATCGCGATTTGTGCCCGCCAGCTGCGAAAATCGCATGTTTTTGGCCGCTAGCGGCAAAAATCGCGCGGTTTTTGGCCGGTAGCGGCGAAAATCGCGCTAGTTTTGCCCGCCAGCTGCAAAAATCGCATGGTTTCTGGCCGCTAGCGTCGAAAATAGCGCGGTTTTTGGCCTGTAGCGGCGAAAATCGCGCTATTTTTGCCCGCCAGCTGCAAAAATCGCAAAGTTTCTGGCCGCTAGCGGCGAAAATCGCACGATTTTTGGCCGCTAACGGCGAAAATCGCCCCATTTTTGGCCGCTAGCGGCGAAAATAGCCCCGTTTTTGGCCGCTAGCGGCGAAAATAGGCCCTTTTTTGACAGGTAGCGTCGAAATTCACGCGATTTTTGCCCGCCAGCTGCAAAAATCGCATAGTTTTTGGCCGCTAGCGGCGAAATTTGCACGATTTTTGGCCGCTAGCGGCGAAATTTGCACGATTTTTGGCCGCTAGCGGCGAAATTTGCACGATTTTTGGCCGCTAGCGGCGAAAATCGCCCCATTTTTGGCCGCTAGCGGCGAAAATAGCCCCTTTTTTGGCCGCTAGCGGCGAAAATAGCCTCTTTTTGGCCGCTAGCGGCGAAAATAGGCCCTTTTTTGGCCGCTAGCGGCGAAAATCGGTCGATTTTTGGCAGGTAGCGGCGAAATTCGCATGGTTTCTGGCCGCTAGCGTCGAAAATAGCGCGGTTTTCGGTCGTTAGCGGCAAAAATCGCCCGATTTTTGGCCGCTAGCGGCGATAACCGCACGGTTTTAGGCCGCAAGCGGCGATAACCGCACGGTTTTAGGCCGCAAGCGGCGAAAATCGCGCTATTTTTGGCCGGTAGCGGCGAAAATTGCGATTTTTACACGCCAGCTGCGAAAATCGCATGGTTTTTGGCCGCTAGCGGCGAAAATCGCGCGGTTTTTGGCCGGTAGCGGCAAAAATCGCGCTATTTTCGCCCGCCAGCTACAAAAATCGCCTAGTTTCTGGCCGCTAGCGGCGAAAATCGCGCGATTTTTGGCCGCCAGCTGCAAAAATCGCATGGTTTCTGGCCGCTAGCGTCGAAAATAGCGCGGTTTTTGGCCGCTAGCGGTGAAAATCGCGCTATTTTTGGCCGGTAGCGGCGAAAATCGCGATTTTTGCCCGCCAGCTGCGAAAATCGCATGTTTTTGGCCGCTAGCGGCGAAAATCGCGCTGTTTTTGGCCGGTGGCGACGAAAATCGCGCGAATTTTGGCCGCTAGGAGCGAAATTCGCACGATTTTTGGCCGCTAGCGGCGAAATTTGCACGATTTTTGGCCGCTAGCGGCGAAATTTGCACGATTTTTGGCCCCTAGCGGCGAAAATAGCCCCTTTTTTGGCCGCTAGCGGCGAAAATCGGTCGATTTTTGGCAGGTAGCGGCGAAATTCAAGCGATTTTTGCCCGCCAGCTGCAAAAATCGCATGGTTTCTGGCCGCTAGCGTCGAAAATAGCGCGATTTTCGGCCGTTAGCGGCGAAAATAGCCCCCGATTTTTGGCCGATAGCAGCGAAAACCGCACGGTTTTTGGCCGCAAGCGGCGAAAATCGCGATTTTTGTACGCCAGCTACGAAAATCGCATGGTTTTAGGCCGCTAGAGGCAAAAATCGCGTTATTTTTGGCCGGTAGCGGCGAAAATCGCATGTTTTTGGCCGCTAGCGGCAAAAATCGCGCTTTTTTTGGCCGGTGGCGCCGAAAATCGCGCGAATTTTGGCCGCTAGGAGCGAAATTCGCACGATATTTGGCCGCTAGCGGCGAAATTTGCACGATTTTTGCCGCTAGCCGCGAAAATAGCTCCATTTTTGGCCGCTAGCGGCGAAAATAGCCCCTTTTTAGGCCCCTAGCGGCGAAAATCGGTCGATTTTTGGCAGGTAGCGGCGAAATTCAAGCGATTTTTGCCCGCCAGCTGCAAAAATCGCATGGTTTCTGGCCGCTAGCGTCGAAAATAGCGCAGTTTTTGACCTGTAGCGGCGAAAATCGCGCAATTTTTGCCTGCCAGCTGCAAAAATCGCAAAGTTTCTGGCCGCTAGCGGCGAAAATCGCACGATTTTTGGCCGCTAGCGGCGAAAATCGCCCCATTTTTGGCCGCTAGCGGCGAAAATAGCCCCTTTTTTGGCCGCTAGCGGCGAAAATAGGCCCTTTTTTGGCCGCCAGCTGCAAAAAATCGCATAGTTTCTGGCCGCTAGCGGCGAAAATCGCGTGATTTTTGGCCGCTAGCGGCGAAATTCGCACGATTTTTGGCCGCTAGCGTCGAAATTTGCACGATTTTTGGCCGCTAGCCGCGAAAATCGCCCCATTTTTGGCCGCTAGCGGCAAAATAGCCCCTTTTTTGGCCGCTAGCGGCGAAAATCAGTTGATTTTTGGCAGGTAGCGGCGAAATTCGCGCGATTTTTGCCCGCCATCTGCAAAAATCGCATGGTTTCTGGCCGCTAGCGTCGAAAATCGCGTGGTTTTCAGCCGTTAGCCGCAAAAACCGCCCGATTTTTGGCCGCTAGCGGCGAAAATCGCACGGTTTTTGGCTGCTAGCGGCGAAAATCGCACTATTTTTGGCCGGTAGCGGCGAAAATCGCGCAATTTTTGGCCGGAAGCGGCGAAAATCGCGCAATTTTTGCCCGCCAGCTGCGAAAATCGCATGTTTTTGGCCGCTAGTGGCGAAAATGGTGCCGTTTTTGGCCGGTAGCGGCGAAATCCGTCCCATTTTTGGCCGCTAGCGGCGAAAATAGCCCCTTTTTTGGCCGCTAGCGGCGAAAATCGGTCGATTTTTGGCAGGTAGTGGCGAAATTCGCGCGATTTTTGCCCGCCAGCTGCAAAAATCGCATGGTTTCTGGCCGCTAGCGTCGAAAATCGCGTGGTTTTCGGCCGTTAGCCGCAAAAACCGCCCGATTTTTGGCCGCTAGCGGCGAAAATCGCACGGTTTTTGGCTGCTAGCGGCGAAAATCGCACTATTTTTGGCCGGTAGCGGCGAAAATCGCGCAATTTTTGGCCGGAAGCGGCGAAAATCGCGCAATTTTTGCCCGCCAGCTGCGAAAATCGCATGTTTTTGGCCACTAGTGGCGAAAATGGTGCCGTTTTTGGCCGGTAGCGGCGAAATCCGTCCCATTTTTGGCCGCTAGCGGCGAAAATAGCCCCTTTTTTGGCCGCTAGCGGCGAAAATCGGTCGATTTTTGGCAGGTAGTGGCGAAATTCGCGCGATTTTTGCCCGCCAGCTGCAAAAATCGCATGGTTTCTGGCCGCTAGCGTCGAAAATAGCGCGGTTTTCGGCCGTTAGTGGCAAAAATCGCCCGATTTTTGGCCGCTAGCGGCGAAAACCGCACGGTTTTTGGCCGCAAGTGGCGAAAATCGCGCTATTTTTGGCCGGTAGCGGCGAAAATCGCGATTTTTGCACGCCAGCTGCGAAAATCGCATGTTTTTGGCCGCTAGAGGCGAAAATCGCGGTATTTTTGGCCGGTAGCGCCGAAAATCGCGATTTTTGCCCGCCAGCTGCGAAAATCGCATGTTTTTGGCCGCTAGCTGCGAAAATCGCACGATTTTTGGCCGCTAGCGGCGAAAATCGGTCGATTTTTGGCAGGTAGCGGCGAAATTCGCGCGATTTTTGCCCGCCAGCTGCAAAAATCGCATGGTTTCTGGCCGCTAGCGTCGAAAACCGCACGGTTTTTGGCCGCCAGCGGCGAAAATCGCGCTATTTTTGGCCGGTAGCGGCGAAAATCGCGATTTTTGCACGCCAGCTGCGAAAATCGCATGGTTTTTGGCCGCTAGAGGCGAAAATCGCGCAATTTTTGGCCGGTAGCGGCGAAAATCGCGATTTTTACCCGCCAGCTGCGAAAATCGCATGTTTTTGGCCGCTAGCAGCGAAAATCGCGCGGTTTTTGGCCGGTAGCGGCGAAAATCGCGCTATTTTTGCCCGCCAGCTGCAAAAATCGCATGGTTTCTGGCCGCTTGCGTCGAAAATAGCGCGGTTTTCGGCCGTTAGCGGCAAAAATCGCCCGATTTTTGGCCGCTAGTGGCGAAAATAGCCCCTTTTTTGGCCGCTAGCGGCGAAAATCGGTCGATTTTTGGCAGGTAGCGGCGAAATTCGCGCGATTTTTGGCCGGTAGCGGCGAAAATCGCGATTTGTGCCCGCCAGCTGCGAAAATCGCATGTTTTTGGCCGCTAGCGGCGAAAATCGCGCGGTTTTTGGCCGGTAGCGGCGAAAATCGCGCTATTTTTGCCCGCCAGCTGCAAAAATCGCATGGTTTCTGGCCGCTAGCGTCGAAAATAGCGCGGTTTTTGGCCTGTAGCGGCGAAAATCGTGCTATTTTTGCCCGCCAGCTGCAAAAATCGCAAAGTTTCTGGCCGCTAGCGGCGAAAATCGCACAATTTTTGGCCGCTAACGGCGAAAATCGCCCCATTTTTGGCCGCTAGCGGCGAAAATAGCCCCGTTTTTGGCCGCTAGCGGCGAAAATAGGCCCTTTTTTGGCAGGTAGCGTCGAAATTCACGCGATTTTTGCCCGCCAGCTGCAAAAATCGCATAGTTTTTGGCCGCTAGCGGCGAAATTTGCACGATTTTTGGCCGCTAGCGGCGAAATTTGCACGATTTTTGGCCGCTAGCGGCGAAATTTGCACGATTTTTGGCCGCTAGCGGCGAAAATCGCCCCATTTTTGGCCGCTAGCGGCGAAAATTGCCCGTTTTTTGGCCGCTAGCGGCGAAAATCGGTCGATTTTTGGCAGGTAGCGGCGAAATTCTCGCGATTTTTGCCCGCCAGCTGCAAAAATCGCATGGTTTCTGGCCGCTAGCGTCGAAAACCGCACCGTTTTTGGCCGCAAGCGGCGAAAATCGCGCGGTTTTTGGCCGCTAGCGTCGAAAATAGCGCGGTTTTCGGCCGTTAGCGGCAAAAATCGCCCGATTTTTGGCCGCCAGCGGCGAAAACCGCACGGTTTTTGGCCGCAAGCGGCGAAAATCGCGCTATTTTTGGCCGGTAGCGGCGAAAATCGCGATTTTTGCACACCAGCTGCGAAAATCGCATGGTTTTTGGCCGCTAGAGGCGAAAATCGCGCTATTTTTGGCCGGTAGCGGCGAAAATCGCGATTTTTGCACGCCAGCTTCGAAAATCGCATGGTTTTTGGCCGCTAGAGGCGAAAATCGCGCTATTTTTGGCCGGTAGCGGCGAAAATCGCGATTTTTGCCCGCCAGCTGCGAAAATCGCATGTTTTTGGCCGCTAGCGGCGAAAATCGCACGATTTTTGGCCGCTAGCGGCGAAAATCGCCCCATTTTTGGCCTCTAGCGGCGAAAATAGCCCCTTTTTTGGCCGCTAGCGGCGAAAATAGCCCCTTTTTTGGCCGCTAGCGGCGAAAATAGGCCCTTTTTTGGCCGCTAGCGGCGAAAATCGCACGATTTTTGGCCGCTAGCGGCGAAAATCGCCCCATTTTTGGCCGCTAGCGGCGAAAATAGCCCCTTTTTTGGCCGCTAGCGGCGAAAATAGCCCCTTTTTTGGCCGCTAGCGGCGAAAATAGCCCCTTTTTTGGCCGCTAGCGGCGAAAATAGGCCCTTTTTTGGCCGCTAGCGGCGAAATTCGCACGATTTTTGGCCGCTAGCGTCGAAATTTGCACGATTTTTGGCCGCTAGCGGCGAAAATCGCCCCATTTTTGGCCGCTAGCGGCGAAAATAGGCCGTGTTTTGGCCGCTAGCGGCGAAAATCGGTCGATATTTGGCAGGTAGCGGCGAAATTCGCATGGTTTCTGGCCGCTAGCGTCGAAAATAGCGCGGTTTTCGGTCGTTAGTGGCAAAAATCGCTCGATTTTTGGCCGCTAGCGGCGAAAACCGCACGGTTTTTCGCCGCAAGAGGCGAAAATCGCGCTATTTTTGGCCGGTAGCGGCGAAAATTGCGATTTTTGCACGCCAGCTGCGAAAATCGCATGGTTTTTGGCCGCTAGAGGCGAATATCGCGCTATTTTTGGCCGGTAGCGGCGAAAATCGCGATTTTTGCCCGCCAGCTGCGAAAATCGCATGTTTTTGGCGGCTAGCGTCGAAAATCGCGCGGTTTTTGGCCGGTAGCGGCAAAAATCGCGCTATTTTTGCCCGCCAGCTGCAAAAATCGCATAGTTTCTGGCCGCTAGCGGCGAAAATCGCGCGATTTTTGGCCGCTGGTTGAGAGAGGTACAGCCTTTGACATGATTCGGGAGGTCATTCCACATTCTGGGTCCCTTGATTTGTAGAGCACTTCTAGTTTGGTTACACACAGCCAAATTGAGTAACAGGAAGAGGTCTTGGACACAAATTTGTTCCATGCTAAATGTAGAGGAATCAGCTGAGTATTCCTCAAATAAAATAAGTTGCCTCAGCTTATAAGGTAAATAAAATAAGCATTTCTCAAATAAGTAGCTGCCTCACCTCACTGCCTTACTGTTTCATAGCCTTCCCGGCATGGTGCCTTCTTTTGATAATTACTTGTTCCACACCCAAATTGTATAACAGGAAGAGGTCTTGGACCCCTACTTCCCTCTCTCTTTTTTAGTAGTCTATATAGTCATAATTATAGCTTTAAGTATTCAATGAATAAAGTTTTTGACATTTTTACCCTTTTCCTTACCTAACATCATTTGTGCAGCATATTTTTATTTTATGTCTCACCCAGATTTAATTTCAAAATAAAACCAAACTAAATAAATTAGAAATGGGTATGTATAGCTAAGGTACACCCTTACTACTAGGTGAACAGGGGCATTTGGTGATAGTAAATGATCCCATCAGGCAGGGCTCATCACCTTCTCTCATATTTCATGTTCACCAGTGTTTATTTACTTAATAACTACTGGTATAATATCTTGCTATTATAAAACTAATTCTACTATCATCAAACACATATTTACTTCAAGTTTCAAGCAGAGAATGCATATATAACTAACACGAAGGATTACTCTTCACTAGATTCACCAGCTATAACATTTTGGTCATGTTCCAATATCATAAATCGATCCCAGTGTTATGCAGAAGAGAAAAAATGACTTATATCCAGTTTACGTAAAGCTACGAGTGGTCGAAACCACACTTAAATCCCGGAATGAACTTACGAAGATTTTTCCACTTAGGGTAGTTAATTGAATACGGACGTAGCCGCCACGAAGGCGCTAAGACGGAAAACGCTCTTAGCTAAGAGGAAAAACCTTCGTAAGTACCTTCCTGAATCCGGCCCCAGGTCTCCTCCACTACCACCTGTTTCCTTCCCGTCTCCTCACCAACCGTCTGTTTACGTCCTGTATCATCACCGCCCGTTATCTTGTTTACTGTCGTCGTGTGCTAGTCACACTCAGCGAGTTGAGTGCATGTTCCCTAAATCCTCAAGTAATACTTACTGTTGGTAAGTCTGAGTTATCACAATTTCAGATTTAATTTTATGATAATCTTAATTATTTTGTTCTAATTTGCTGACCAGTAATTATTTTCATAACTGAAGTTACTTCTCACATGTATGATTGTTATGAGTTAGTCGATGGTTTGTATGTTATGTGTTAAATACAATTTTGTAATCTTGCCCACAATTTACAGTTTTGATTGTACCAGGCTGTATGTGTAGGTGTATATTCATTGATCAACTTTCACTAATTGTCAGTTATCAATAAAATCCAGAAAGAAATAAGAGTCAATTTGGAGTATAAAACAACATAATTTCTTCGTGGTAAATTATCAAAAATTTATTCGATGACGTATTATTTACAGATAATATAGTACAAACTGTGAAATTCAAAACATTTTACAAAGTGCAAGCAAAAAGGCTGAATGTAGAATCAATGTAATGCCATTTGTATATTAACTGGTTAGTAGCAGCATTATACCATATTGGGTTATCAACGGCAGGCATGTGTTTGCGGAGACCATACATTGATAGGATAACAGAGTATATTAGCGCACGTGTTGTCACGCCTGCCAGCACACCCACACTGCTGACGCTGGCCGGCTGGTTGCCCACTACCTACACCAGCGCACCTCGTGTTGCAAGTCATACATGGGATATACACACATCATTATGTGTGTGTATATATATATATATATATATATATATATATATATATATATATATATATATATATATATATATATATATATATATATATATATATATATATATATATATATATATGCCACAATAAATAAAAGTAAATATAATCTAAGATATTGGTGTTTAAATCTGTTTAGAACAAAACAGTCAATGTTAGCGTCAACTTATGTATATATAAACACTGAAATTTATATTCTTAGTTTTTTATACCGAAACTGAATGTAAGGATCTGATGACAGATTATAACAAGTAAGGCAAGAAAATACATTAGAATTTATTACATTTTCCATCAAATAATTTTGAAAAGTGGTGTGCTGTTGTACTATCAGAAATACAGCGGCAATACAGCAGTAATACAACATACAATGCTATGACTCGATACACGGGAATCTACTGGTGTATGCGACGCCCGGCGCCCTCTACCTGTCTCAGGACACTGATGTATAGCCACGGGCAGTCACGTGGTGCCTCGAGGCGTCACGTGATGTCACGGGGCCTCACGTGGTGCCATGGGGCGTCACGTGGTGCCATGGGGCGTCACGTGGCGCCATGTAGCATCACGTGGTGCCACGGGGCCTCACATGATGCCATGGGACGTCACGTGGTGCCATGGGGCCTCACGTGGTGCCATGGGGCGTCACGTGGTGCCTCGGGGCGTCACGTGGTGCCATGGGGCCTCACGTGGTGCCATGGGGCGTTACATGGTGCCATGGGACGTCACATGAGGGGACAACAGGTCCAGCGACCACCTCAATCAGATGGGTAGGGGTGAGTGTGGAGGCAGCTCACCGCAGCATATTGGATGTGTTAATAACACTGCAACAGCTGACCACGTGTGTTTTGTACCAACCGAAATAGTGAATGAGAAGTGCTGCTGACAACAGAGCGCGCCGTACGCACTCTCTTCTACGCACCACCAAAAACTGCGTTACTCTGCCACCACAAAACGGCCCCACAGTATACCAATATCCATCATACCACACTGTATACAGTATATCTAATACATTACATGTGCAACTACATAGCAGTATACATCATGAGCATGTGAGTATATTGCTATACTGGCGGGCAGTAAGTATACCACACATAAACATACTTGTGATAGCACATTAACACATCTTTGTAACTACATTTCAGCATACTTAGCCGGTAAGCAACCGAACATCAGTATACTGTATATGCATGTATCCGCTCATCAGTATACTGCATATGCATGTATCCACACATCAATATACCGTATATGCATGTATCCATACATCAATATACTGTATATGCATGCATCCGCACATCAATATACTGTATATACATGTATACACATCAATATACTGTATATACATGTATCCATACATCAATATACTGTATATGCATGTATTCGCACTTCAATATACTTTATATGCATGCATCCATACATCAATATACTGTATATGCATGTAACCGCATATCAACATACTGTATATGCATGTATCCACACATCAATATACTGTATATGCATGTATCCACACATCAATATACTGTGTATGCATGTATCTGCGTGTAACTGAGGCAACATTATGCATATATGCCACTGTAGTGGCATATATGCATAGTATTGATCCACACATCCATATACTATGTATGCATGTATCCACGCATCAGTATAACTTATGCGGGTAATAACATACAAGTGTATAATGGTATGTAACTAGACATTAGTATGCAACATACATAGACGTGATATAAGAGTAGACACATATGTCATACACAGTATACGTAGGTTACTAAAGGCTAATGTACAGGTACGCGAGTATAGGTGCGAATGTGCTTACTTTCACTTTAGTCAGTGTGGTGAGGTACACTCCAGCGGACACTTTTGTGTAGGATGACACGCACTACGGTACTTAACATGTACGTAAATACACTCCAGTACACAAGGCATGTAAGTTAATGCACACCAGAACACCTGTAATGTAAGTAAATACACACCAGTACACCTGGCAGGTAAGTAAATACACTCCGGTACACCTGGCATATAAGTAAATACACTCCAGTACACCTGGCATATAAGTAAATACACACCAGTATATCTCGTGTATAAGTAAATACACTCCAGTACACCTGACATGTAAGTAAATACACGTCAGTACACCTGGCATGTAAGTATACACACTCCAGTACACCTGGTATCTAAGTATATACAAACCAGTACACCTGACACGTAAGTAAGCACACACCAGTACACCTGACATGTAAGTAAATACACACCCAGTACACCTGACATGTAAGTAAATACACACCCAGTACACCTGGCATGTAACTAAATACACACCAGTACACCTGGCATCTAGGTAAATACACACCAGTACACCTGGCATATAAGTAAATACACACCAGTACACCTGGCATATAAGTAAATACACATCAGTTCACTTGGCATGAAAGTATATACACACCAGTAAACCTGGTACGTAAGTAAATATGTACCAATACACCTGACTTAAGTAAATACACGCCAGTACACCTGGCGTATAAGTAAATACACACCAGTACACCTGTCATGTAAGTAAATACACCCCAGTACACCTTGCATCTAAGTAAATACACTCCAGTATACCTGGCATGTAAGTAAATACACGCTAATACACCTGGCATGTAAGTAAATACACGCCAGCACACCTGGCATGTAAGTAAATACACGCCAGCACACCAGGTATATAAGTAAATATATACCAGCACACGTGGCATGTAAGTAAATACACCTGGTATATAAGTAAATACACACAGTACACCTGACATGTAAGTAAATACACACCAGTAAACCCGGTATATAATTATATACACACCAGTAAACCCGGTATATAATTAATACACACCAGTACACCTGGCAATAAGTAAATACACACCAGTAAACCCGGTATATAATTAATACACACCAGTATACCTGGCAATAAGTAAATACACACCAGTAAACCCGGTATATAATTAAATACACACCAGTAAACCTGGAATATAAGTATATACACACCAGTACACCTGGCATGTAAGTACCCAGACCATAGCAGAAAGTTAAGCCTTCACAGAAAACGAGCGTTGGTACCATGGCTGAGAGGAACGTTTAAGAACATCACGATATAACTTTTGCATTCTTTCTAAGCAAACTACTATAACTTTTTAAAAGTTTTTGGGTGAGGAAAACCTTCAGAGCTTAAATTTTCAGAATACTGCGTTGGGTGAGTTTTGTGCAAGGAACTAGTACAAGCAGCTAGCGATCTCCGCCTTCTTGAGTTAGTCGGTGTCTGTCTGTCACTAACAAAGCGTCCTTAGAGTGGCAGCCTTTTTTTTATGTATGTATGTATATGTATGTATGTATGTATGTGTATGTGTATGTATGTATGTATGTATGTATGTATGTATGTATGTATGTATGTATGTATGTATGTATGTATGTATGTATGTATGTATATAAATATATAAATAAATATATATATATATATATATATATATATATATATATATATATATATATATATATATATATATATATATATATATATATAATATACATATATATCTATATAATTTTAACAATTTCTTGTGGATTTAAATTTGCATTGGCTCACTCGTGCCTTAGACTAGCGTTGGTGAAGGGGGGAGCTACGGGAGGACTCTCCCATGTTCAGCTTCACGCGGACACTTCAATTTACATAATTCGCCAACTAAGACGGTCACCGTACAAACAAATGATCAAAAGCAACCGTGAACCGGCGAGTATACGCTCTCTCTCTCTCTTTCTCTCTCCCCTCGCCTGCCCGGAGGGTGGGGTGGGTTGGGATGATTGGTTATGGCGTGGGGATGTTCATCTTGGATGGGGTGGTAGGGGGTGAGGCTACGGGTTCCACACTCTCCATGTCCACGGCACCATATCTTTCACTCTGCTGTTAGACACTAATCTTCCTCTCTATATAGATGGGTCCACTCATGACTTTTCCTGAAATCAGATACTAACAAGAAGCTAATACTTTACTTACGAATATGTGGTTATTTTCCAACTGGCTAATACATGCCTTGCCTCATCTTTTGCTGGCTAATTCTACAACTTTGAATTGCTCTACCCGTGACTTATTTTTTTAGGCATTGATAACTAAGACTACATGATCAAGACACCTATGAGGACCGCTTCTACAGTGTGTGTGTGTGGCGAGGCTTGTGTACCAGGACTAACCGCCATAATACTCAGTGTTTCGCTATAAACCACACTGGATCCCTCCTTCTCGTGCTGGTACACCTGCTCCTAAACCCAATTATTTATAATGTTCCATATTTTATTTATCATATTGACTCAATTTTGAGAATCTGATTATATTTATTATAGATATTTGTATTAAACAACATATTACTTTAGCAAATACATATTACCTTGAAAATTATAAGCTAAATGTTCTTCAATATATGCCAATGTCAGTTTGATTTAGTCTACTTTACACTTGTTTAGTCCAGCCAATATTATAATGATTTGCACACGTTCTTACAGATAGTGTCTAATTCTAATTACTATCATTATAACGACTGATAATTTAACAATCCCAACCTGTTATATATATTCTTTTCATTTTTGCTTTCAATCGCGGCTGTCTTTCAGAACTTATTTCGTCACAACTTTTCCTGCCGAGAAGGTATCCGTTCCATTGATACCATTGTCACGTATACCCCAAGAGATCTCTGTTCATGGACATTATTGTCACGTGTACCCCTAGAGATCCCTATTCCATGGATACCATTGTCACGTGTACCCCTAGAGATCCCTATTCCATGCCTTCTAATACCATTATCCACGTGTACCCCTAGAGATCTTATTGCTACTTCTGCACCTACACTCCCCAGAGTGTAGGTGCACCTACACTCCCACCTGCACTCACCAGGAGTCACGGAGACACTCACATCTACACTCACCAGGGGACACTCCAACCTACACTCACCAGGAGACACTCCCACCTACACTCACCAGGGGACACTCCCACCTACACTCACCAGGAGACACTCCAACCTACACTCACCAGGGGACACTCCCACCTACACTCACCAGGAGACACTCCAACCTACACTCACCAGGAGACACTCCCACCTACACTCACCAGGAGACACTCCAACCTACACTCTCCAGGAGACACCTTCATTCATTTCTACGTGCAGCTTCAATCATACCGTGCACAGACTACTCTCCCGCGCATATGACTCATCAATCTACTCCCATGTACATGATTCATCAATCTACTCTCCCCGCACATGACTCATCAATCTGCTTTCCCACGCACATGACTTATCAATCTACTCCCACGCACGTGACTCATCAATCTACTCTCCCACGCACATGACTCATCAATCTACTCCCACGCACATGACTCATCAATCTACTCTCACGCACATGACTCATCAATATTCTCTCCCACGCACATGACTCATCAATCTACTCCCATGTACATGACTCATCAATTTAATCCACACACGTGATTCATCAACCTACTCTCCAACGCACATGACCCGTCAATCTACTCCCATTCACATGACTCATCAATCTACTCTCCCACACACATGCCTGATCCATCTACTCGCCAACACGCATGTCTCACCAATCTACTCTCCCATGCACGTCACTCATCAATTTACTCCCACGTACGTGACTTATTAATCTACTCTCCCACGCACGTGACTCATCAATCTACTCTCCCAGGCATATGACTCATCAATATACTCTCCCATACACATGACCCATTAATCTACTCCCACGCACGTGACTCATCAATCTACTTTTCCACGCACGTGACTCATCAATCTACTCTCCCATGCACATGACTCATCAATCTACTCCCACGCACGTGACTCATCAATCTACTTTTCCATGCACGTGACTCATCAATCTACTCTCCCATGCACATGACTCATCAATCTACTCACACGCACGTGACTCATCAATCTACTCTCCCACGCACGTGACTCATCAATCTACTTTTCCACCCACGTGACTCATCAATCTACTCTCCCATGCACATGACTCATCAATCTACTCTCCCACGCACGTGACTCGTCAATCTACTCTCCCACGCACGTGACTCATCAATCTTCTCTCCCACACACACACAAATTACTTCACCCTGCTAACTTACACACTTGATTTATAATACATTACTCTCCTACATACGTTACCCACAAGCTCTCACTCTCCCACATATTTGACCCACACAGCAAATTAGTTTTCCACGTACCTCTAGGAGCGAAACACTAGGGAAGCCGGGATACCTATCCCTGTGGCAGCTATCAACTGATGATGATTGTGGTGGCTTGAGGGAGGGGGGAGGAGGAGGAGGAGGAGGAGTTGGGGCTCTGTTGTTTGATTAGAGGGGAAGGGGGTTGTTACGTCAATCATCTCCGCAAACCACAAGATTAAGCTGCAACATATCGCCTGGTCGTTGTCTGTTGGTAGTTACGGAAAGTAAGGGAGACGAGGAGTGAAGATTTCTCGAGAATTCTACTTTCGAGGGTATAAGGACTGAAAACATGGAAGGACTATAGGGCAACACGCGCTGAGGTCTGATTGAGGTGAAGATCAGGGATGAGGGAGGAACCCCAAGGACACCCGGGGAAGAATGATGTGGTTGAGGTCTGAGCCCTCGTCTCTGGTGCCCGTTCCCTTGCTTTCCGTGGGTATTCAAACTTACAAAAAGGAATAGCATTAAACCAACACATCTCATCGCAGCCATCAGAATACAAAACAAATTTGCTTATCAAGAATATAACAATTTGAATATTACAGAATTGGTATCACATGAGGATGATCCAAACCAAGAGAAGGACAAACTGAGTGTTGCTGAGTGTTGCAGCGGAGGCCGCCTAGCAAGGTCGTGTGGAGCAGTGCAGTACGGGCCTTGCCTCCAGTGCACCATTCACCTTAAAAACTAAGACGTGTACAAATCTGAAGGAGTTTCACAGCACTGTCTCTTAAAAGTTAGTGTCTGCAGTTACAAGCCTTTGTTGTATGGAGGAGAGGGCAGGGTGCCGGTGGGAGCGGAGCGGTGTAGCAGTGGACACAAGTGAGATGTGCAGCCCGGGCGGTGGGCCTCCTCTGACCTACCATCACCTAGCTACGAACAAGGGGCGGCGCGTCGCCCTGGAGGGAAATAGAGTCGCTCACTGATTGGCTGCCCCGGTGGCACCGTGCCCCCTCGTGCCAGCACAGTCAAGCCTGGAGTATTACTATGGGAGGAGAGAATTCCATCTTATTTTCCGATCACTCAGATAAAAGTTCCATAGCAAAATTTTCAACAATATTCCTATGCTACATGGTTATGAAGTGTTAACAGAGTTTTGGACCAATGAAATAAACTCTGCAAGATATCTAGATACAGAATAATAAAGATTTCCAACACAAGAGAGGTAGGCATTGAGCGACAGGGAGCCTGACACCCACCACATGGTCGACCAGCGGCTGGTGCTCAGCTGCTGCTTTGTGCTCTTGTGAAGGAGGCGGTGGCCGTCGGCAGCGGCGGTGGGCGGGGCCGGGTGGGCGGGCGGGGGCGGGGCCACGTGACGTCACCAGTGGGGGGAAGAGGACGCATGGGACCCAGGCCCGCCCGCACTCCTGGGCGCTAGTTCCCCCGCCGCACGAACGTCACCCCACCGTTCACTGTATCCTCACCTCCTGTTCAGGTCAGCATTTTCTCATGCAAATGGCATTTCTTATAGTTTAGTTTCATTTTATGGCCATACATATAAAATATTTTTTTATTATTCATTATGCACAGAATAATCGTATAATATTGACTTATCTCATGTACTCGTAAGTAATTATTTCATAAATAATGGCGTGTTGACATAGAATATTGTGCAAGAAACGATCCATACCGATTACACTAGATAGTTAAGGCCATCAAGACTCAGACAACCCAGTCTCAAGGGGCAAGCAACGCGGCAACGATATTATTGGGACCTGGAGCATGGCGGGGCTCCGGTCAGCGGGACCAATGTTGAGCTGAGCTGTGTCCTGCACCCCGTGTACTGGGGCGCTGGGTGTTGGGGCAAGGAAGGTAAGCCGGGACAAGGAGTGGCTAAAATTAGCCAGGAAAGAGGATGGGGTAGGGGGGGCTGGGCCAAAGCCGAAGGTAAAGGGAGCATGGGAGAGAGTGAAAGGGAAGGAAAGGTACATAAAGGCTAAGTTCAGTGAAGGATATGGTTGACTGGTGTAGACAATAGTGAGGTGTGGATAATATTTCTGGGTCTTGGTGAACATTGGGAGTCTGGGCGCTGGAAGGCGGACAAGGGTGTGGATGCCACATGGGAGAGAGAACAACTCGAAGGAGTCCAAAGTTTGGCTGGTCAATATAAGGCGTGTAAATTTCCGAGAAATGAATCAAGATATATCAAAATTTTCGCACAGAAAGATGCATTGATCCATCGGAGATGGTGCCGAAGGAAGCCACAAGTTAACCGTATGCCAGTTTTGGATTCGAAACACAACAGCTATGATCTGCTGATATAAACTATATTTACTGATGTGTTTGGGAGGGGTAAGGATGAGGATGGTGTGTGAGGGAGAGCATCTTTGGGGGTCCTCTCTGTTGGGGAAGAGAGAGACGGACGCCCCTAGCACCCACTTCCTCACCACACTCCTCTCTCTCTTGGAATCGAAAATCTAAAATAAAGTTTAAAAGAATTATGAAAATATAACTCTTATTTTTGTAAGAATTAAATGCTAGGTTTGGGCGAAAATCTGATCCCGTAGAAATGAGTAATTATCCTGCATAGCTCTTAGATGAAATTGATCATTATGGAAAGGCATAGCTAAATGAAGGATGGTAATTGGTAAGGCCACATCCCAAGAGACACAGGGTTGTGGAGGAGAGACGTCCCACTGCTGTGGGGAAGGACGGGCCAACGTGTCTCAGGAATCAATAGGTAATGAGCAATTAGATTAAACACTAGACGTAGCGTCAGGAGTGAGGTGATGACAAAGAGGTGGCGACGAGGACTGACAATGTAGATCAGAGGCAGGAAGAGCAGAAAAAGAGGTGGAAATGTTGAATAGACGGGGAAGTTAACTTCGACGGGTGGATGGCACCGAGGGAAAGAGTGGACGCCACAGAAGAGCGCACCCCGGATGGGGGCACCGAGATCTTTGTGATGCCCTGGGGGGAACTATGGCAAGAAACAAAAGTATGGGCAGCTAACGTTTATTGTGGAACTGACATCCACTGTAAAGCACACTGAACCAGCCTATGTATGCCTAGGGTGGACAGAGCAGCAGGTGACAGGGGTAGTAGCTCCACACTTAAGTTAGAGGCACACACTTGACTCCGGCTTGACTTCTCCCTAGCTCGTAGTAGTTGCACGTATCAGTGAGAGTATTAAAGCTTTAAAAACAATGTAACGGCAGAATACATTCTATAGGTAAGAGTTAGTGGAGAATTGTGTGGCAATAACAGGGCGATACGCGCGCCCCCGGCCCAGCCTGAGGCAAGTGACAAGCTCTGGGAACTAAGGAAAAGTCTTACCACTGGGAAGAGAGTATAAAATGAAAGAATAGGAAAGACATTACGCAAGGAGACAAAGGGAAATAAGAGGATATGGTTAGTTATAAGATGTTATGAACTCAAACTGGGAGGTGACGAGTTGGACAAGAGCAGGGAATGGAAGGACTTGCAGCCGGTAAGGGGATAGGGAAGGAAGGGTAAGGGAGGAGCAGCAGGGATGAAGGTAGGGAGACAGATGCATTAGTGTAGCGTTGGGAAGGGTTGCCTGCGGTGACAATATGGAGCAGCGCAGGGGCCGGGTGGCGCGCTGTCCGCAAACACGACAGCTAACAATACAAGTTCTACCTTATTGTGCACCTCGCTACTTGCATTATGCACGGCTTGCACTCGGGTAAAGGCATTTGTGTATCACACACAGTTTATGTGAGGGGTAATAATTATGCAGTTAGAAGTTTCCTTTAATACTTGTTGAGAACTCGTATTGTTGGTGGGATATGCGCATAACAAGGGTTCCTCTCCATATCACCTGCGACACTGCGCTCCGCCCACCTGGGCTGCCATGGTCGCTGCCTGTGCCTGGCCTTCTTCTGCTGCGATCGGTGCCACAGTGGTACTGCTGTGGCAGCCATTGTCTTTATGTTGCTTGTCTGGCAGGCTTGCCCTGACCGTCCTCGGGGAAGGGAAGAGGTGTTGTCGGTGCTTCATACACCGGGTGTCAACAATACTGTGAGCGTGGGCGTGTGTGGGCGGCCATGGGCGGGTTGGCGGCCATGGCCGGGTGGGGGCGGCAGTGTCATCAGGCTCCACGTCACCTCCACGCCAACTAACAAGTGAACGTCATGAGGACGAGGCGCACCCAGCCTCACTTGAGCCGAGCGTCAGTACCAAGACGGGTAAGCAATGGCCCAGTAACCATTTAGAAAATGAAATACAAAAATAAACATATGGTGAATCACTTAGGCCAATAATATCTGCACAGAGGGCGCGGCACTCGTGGGTCGGGAAGCTGAGGACAGTTGGACTGTAAACTTAAACAACAAGGCATTAAGAGTGCGGTGTTCCCGAGCATGAGTCACCCAGCCGACGCCGGTGTCGGCTACAGCAGCCCTACACCGACGGCGCTAATTGCTTGTTAACGGCCGGCTCATGTGGTACTTGATACCAGAGCCATGCGGGAGTTAACAGAGCCATGTGTTAATTAACAACCGGCCCGTGTGTAGTTAAAAAAGCAGCAACAACTTCATTTACTCGCCTTTCATTAGTCACACGTCAGTGGACCGTGACGTCACTGATGGTGATCGCGAGTGAATCACCACCTTATGGCCGTTTTTTGTGACGTAACCATCACTTTCCACCAAGACGGCGGTATCTGCTTGCTTCAGTTCTTCCTGTGACTCGGCACCGGAGAGCGAGGACTGATCTTTGTGTTGACGGTGTTTGCGCCATGCTTGCTGGATTAGCCGCGCGCAGTACTCCTCTCTCTGGCGCCAGAGCGTGGACGACACTGGCTCGTACCCCGGGCGATCCGGAGCAGGAGCCACTTCTCCGATGTCTGCTGAGTCCTCCACTGGGTTGCCTTTGCGTGCAAAGAAGTCCTTGGTAAGCGCGTCCAAGACGTCCACGCAGAACACAAGGTCTCCTTTGCATATCGGTATGTCCATTGACACAATTTTGTACTTATTTGGCTTGTGAATCTGAAGAGGCGCCTCTAGGATATCTAGAAAGTCCGACAGCATATGGAATTCAATAAACTGCGTGCCTTTAGGGTCGAACTGTTGCCAGATTTCATAATACATATCGTAGTCATCATCAGTTAGACCCTCTTCGACGTCTTCCGTCGCCTGGGAGTAGTTTTCGAGGATGACAGCGATGTACATGTTAATGACGATGAGGAAGCTGATGACTAGATAACCCAACAAGTAAGCGATGCCGATAGCCTGATTGCCGCAGTTGCCGGGGTCACCAATCTCGGGATTGGGTGTTTTGCACTCTTTTTCGTTAACAATGCCGGATAGCACACCATCCCATCCCGCTGACGTCATCATTTGGAACAGCAAGATGAAGGACTGGAAGAAGGTCTCAAAGTTGTACACAGAGTCCAGACCTCCAGTGTGCTTGACGTTCATGAAGAAAGACATGCCGAAGATAGCAAAGATGAACATAACGAGGAAAAGCAAGAGGCAGATATTGAAGAGAGCAGGGAGGGACATGGCCAGAGCGAAGAGTAGTGTTCTGATGCCTTTGGCGCCTTTGACTAGACGCAAGACTCGTCCCACCTTGGCTACTCGCACCACACGAAGCAGCGTCGGCGAGACGAAATACTTCTCGATGATGTCCTTCAGCACCAGACCTGCGAGAGAACTCAAGTTACTTGTTGCTCTTAGAATGCTAAACTGCCTTTCCCAATCATGTTTGGCCTGCAAGTAATGTACCAACATCCCACTGGATGATAAGAATTACTGGCTGCTTCTCAATTTATTTTCTTATACCCATGGGCGAGTTGGATCTTTTTTAAATGGCTATAATGTTTTTTATTTTAATGTCTAATGAATCTTTCTAAATTATTTCACATTTGAAAGTAATCATATAAGCAGTGAAAACTGTTGTAAACATGATAACATAGGTATCGGCTAGACACTAAACATGCTCTCTAGAGATGAAGTGATTAGCACTGGCAAGTTGAGATTTAGAATTTAAGCCACAGTACAAGGGTAATAAAAATATACTTGAGAACATCATTCACTACTACACCCGCTCTCTGCTGCCTCTCCCACTACCTTATACCCCATCATTATTTATCATAGCTGGTATCACATTACGCTTTGGCAACATTGGTCAAGTGTAGCGAGAATCTAGATTTGTTATGCAGAGTGCTTCCCACAGCTGAGGCAAAAATAATATAACTTCATATAGTGGTGACCAATTTGTTATATAATTAGATAATCGTGAACCAAGCCTTCCTTAATTTTCATAAAACATAGGGAAACACCATTATTTGACGGTGGGATGCAATCTAGGTTTCAGACATTCTACTAGAACAGCTTGGGCTGTTCTAATAGGTGCCTCCTCAGATAGGTGCTGAGGGGTATCTCTGGACACTGGCTAAGGGGTATATATGGACACTGACTGAGGGTATCTAAGCACTGTACGAGGGGCATCTCTGGGCACTGGCTGAGGGGTATCTCTGGGCACTGACTGTCACTCAGTCATTGACTGAGTATCTTATATCTGGGCACTGGATGAGGTATATCTCTGGGCACTGATTGAGGGGCCATCTCTGGACACTGATTGAATGACATCTCTGGGCACTGATTGAATGACATCTCTGGGCACTGATTGAATGACATCTCTGGGCACTGGCTGATGGATATCTCTGGGCCCTTGCTTAGAGGTATTTCTGAGCACTGACTGAAGGGCATCTCTGGGCACTGATTGAATGACATCTCTGGGCATTGGCTGAGGGATATCTCTGGGCCCTTGCTTAGAGGTATTTCTGAGCACTGACTGAAGGGCATCTCTGGGCTCTGACTGAAGGGCATCTCTGGGCACTGGCTGAGGTGTATTTCTGAGCACTGATTGAGGGGCATTTCTGGGCACTGTCTGAGAGGTATCTCTGGGCACTGGTTGAAGGACCTCTCTGGGCACGGGTTGAGGAGTTTCTTTGGGCACTGGTTGAGGAGTTTCTTTGGGCACTGGTTGAGGGGTTGAAGGGCATCTCTGGACAATGGTGAGAGGTATCTCTGAGCACTGGCTGAGGGGTACCTGGATAAGGCTTCTAGTTCTTCTACTCCCCAAGCCCGGCCCGGGGCCAGGCTTGACTTGTGAGAGCTTGGTCCAACAGGCTATTGCTTGGAGCGTGGAGCGACCCACAGGCCCACATATCCACCACAGCAGGTTGGTCTGGCATTTCCTGCAGAAAACTATCCGGTTTTCTCTTGAAGACGCCCACGTTTGTTCCGGCAATATTTCTTATGCTCGCTGGTAGTATGTTGAACAACCGTGGGCCTCTGATGTTTATACAGTGTTCTCTGATTGTGCCTATGGCACCCCTGCTCTTCCCTCGTTCTATTCTGCATTTTCCTCTATATCGTTCACTCCACTATGTTGTTATTTTACTTTGTAGATTTGGGACCTGGCCCTCCAGTGTTTTCAGTATGTATCTTATTTTATATCTCTCTCGTCTTCTTTCTAGAGAGTACATTTACGTAGCTTTGAGACGATCCCAATAATTTAGGTGCTTTATCGTATCTATGTATGCCGTACATGTTCTCTGTATTCCCTCTATTTCACCAATCTCTCCTGGTCTTCTTGTAATACATCTAATAATTTTTCTGGCTGACGCAATATTTGCTTGGTTATAATCCCTAAGCGTTAGGTTGTCAGACATCATTATTCGCAGATCCTTTACATGTTGGTTTCCTACTATGGTCAATTTGATTGTGTTTTGAACCCTGCATTATGTTTAATGTCCTCGTTTTTACAGTACTTGAGTACCTGGAATTTATCACTGTTAAACATGTTATTTTCTGCTGCCCAGACGAAAACTCTAATAATATCTGCTTGTAGTTTATCAATGCCTTCAACAAAAGTAATTTTCATGCTGATTTTTGTCTTCTGAAAAAGATACATACAAAGCTGTGACTTGTATTTTTGTGTATATCTGATATGAGAATAAGGAAAAGCAGTGTTGCATGAATTGTACCTTGAGGTAGAAAGCTTTTAACTGCGCTTGAACTCGATTTTATTTCGTTGACTGTTACTCTGTGTTCTGTTCGATAGAAAATGATATCCACCGTCATATTTTACATTATTCCCATTGACCTCATTTTGTGTGCTATTACTCCATGGTCACATTTAGCACATGCCTTTGCGAAGTCCGTGTATTTGCAATCTGTTTTTCTTCTAATGCTTCAGTGATTTTGTAGTAGTGGTCAAGCAGTTGCAAGAGAAACTATCTTCCCGCTCTAAATCAATGTTGGCCTGGGTTGCGGAGGTCATTGGTTTTCATGAAACTGGTGTCCTGACTCCTGATCACTCTCTCAAATACTTTTATTATGTGGGACGTTAGTGCAACTAGTTTGTAATTCTTAGCCAATGCTTTGCTCCCTCCCTTGTGTTGAGGAGCTATGTCTGCTGATTTAAGCGCATTCGGTATCTCCTTCCATGTTCAAGCTCTTCCTCCACACTATATTGAGTGCCTGTGCTACTGGAACTTTACATTTCTTTATAAATATTGAATTCCGTGAGTCTAGACCCGGACCTGAGTGCATGAGCATGGGTGCATTTGGGTACTGGTTGAGGGGCATCTCTGGACACTGACTGAGGGACATCTCTGGACACTGACTGAGGGACATCACTGGGCACTGAGGGACATCACTGGGCACTGAGGGACATCACTGGGCACTGAGGGGCATCACTGGGCACTGAGGGGCATCACTGGGCACTGAGGGGCATCACTGGGCACTGAGGGGCATCACTGGGCACTTGTTAAAGGGCATCTCTGGGAACTTTTTTTTTTATTATTTTTTTTTACATGCAAGATAAAGACAATAAATACAATAAAATATCAGAGAAAACAAAAACAAAATACAGAAGCTACCGGCCAGAAGGACCGACAGCACAGGACAATAATTAGCAAAAATGGAGGAACGCATGAGAAACACAGCATACATCAAGACAAAGTAAAGAACAAAAACAATAACAAACAAGCAAATAATGTAAGCAAATAAACAAAACTTAGGAACAATATAAAACAAAACAAACAAACACCGGCCAGAAGGACCGACAACAAAACACATCAAAATTTAGAAAATGAAACATAACACAAGACAATGCACACACAAACAAATCATAAATATAAACAAAGGGAAAATTAAAAAAAAAACACAATACAACATGGTAATACAAGGTAATACATGAAGAGAATACACACTCTGCAAAACACCGGCCAATCTGCGGACATACTTGCCCGGGAACAAGACCCGGGGGAAACGCACATTGAACGCCTCCCAACGTAACCACCCCCAAGGGTCTCGTACACCCACCGGGGACGCCATGTCATCCGAAACCCTAGCTACAAACACTCGCAAGCAGGGGACCCAAATGGTATCACTCCTGATGCGAGTAACTGCCACAATCCCCCACATCAAGGGAACACCCCCACCATGAAATTCCCCCGGCTCGTCATTCAGCAGTAACTCAGCAATCGCCGACCAGTGACTCGGCGGCATCACCGACGCCGGCAACACGTCCCCCAGGTCCCCAACACACACCCTCACAAGAGGGGGCCGGACATAGGACACCACCACCGGGGCACCAGCGGCCACGGGCATACCACCAGACGACTGCAGGGAACCAGGGCGGTGCGCATCCTTCCGTAATGTCACAACCAGGCCACACCCAGCACCAGCAACCACACCATCCCTGGGAGCGGGAGCCACCACCTTCCACTGCGGAGAGTCCCCAGGCGGAGAAGGAACGGAAGGCACCCCCGAGACCTGGGCACCAGCATCAGCAGGCACATGAACCTCTGCCACCACCAACCGTGGAGACAGCGACACATCCGGTTCCACACCGTCATCACCCAAGGACCCACAGTCACCGAATTCCCCAACATCGGTCCAGGCAGACGACGAACGCCTGGAACGCTTGGGCTCTGGCCGGAGATCGTCATAGCCAGAAGCGGACCCAAAAACACGGGTCCCACCAGCTGGACGAACCGACGCCCGACGCAGAACGGCAGCAGCCTCTACCACAGGGGGAACTGGCCCACACACAGCAGGAGGCTCCGCAGCCACCCCAGCACCCAGCACATCTGGGACCCGAGGCGAGAACACAGGGCCAGGTGCAGCAGCCGAAGACGTGGGAGAAGACGGCGGCGTGTCACAATGATCACTAGGAAGGCCGTCAGGAGCAGCGGAGACCATCCGATGGCACTGCAAGACCCGGAGGAGAGTCTGTAACAACCGGAGGAACGTCCGGCGACGTAGGGGGAGTCGCATCCGCTAACTGAACGCTTACCTCTTTATCCCCGGAGACCTCCTCCAGAGGGAGCGGTGGGAAATCATCTTCCCGGAACAAGTTGACTGGAGCAACCGGATCCGCAGTGCATCCGGCAGCCTGATGCCCCAACATGCCACACTGGAAACAAGTACGGGGTTGCCGGGCATAATACACCCGCACGTAGTACCCTAAAAGTCGGACAGAGAATGGAATGTCCGACCTCAGGCGCATCCCGAGGGTACGAATGTTCGTCTTCAACCCCGCATATTTTCCAGAAGACAGCTTGTGCATCCTCACACTGACGACGGAGCCAAATCTCTGGAAGAAACGCCGGAGAAGGGACTCAGGGAATTCCATGGGGGCCCCATGGACGCTCACATACGTCACGGCACCACTCCGATCAGATATGGCCACAGAACCAGTGCCATCCAACAACTTCAAGGTACGGACCTCGTACCGCCGGAGAAATCCACGGTACGTCTCCTCACCCACAAACTTGATGATCACCCGGCGAGCAGTCACCAGCTCAGTCCCGTAGACCTCCTCGACCGGGACATGTAGCACGTCACACATGACCTGCTCAATGAGAGGATACCCTGCACGGCAGGTAAACTCCAACCCCACGGAGTTTACCCTCTCACTTGCGGGAAGATGGCCGCTCATCGTAAAAGCGCCACGTCAACACCAGGCAGGGACAGCAGGGAGGGTAGAGACACCCACCCCCTGCTGGCGAAAACTGCAACCTCTCCAAACTGCCGGAGCGGTCAGACGACACGTCTGCACCCTACGGCAGCTCAGGTGGGACTCCTTCTCTGGGAACTGATTGAATATTTCTGACGTCTCTGTCATTAATATTAACGTAAAAAATTAGCCCAATAGCGTAAGTACCCAGTAAACTCAACAATGTGAGAACGCAGTAAACTCAGCAATGTGAGTACACAGTAAACTTTACATTATGAGTATACAGTAAACTCAATAATGTGAGCACTCACTAAACCCAGCAGTGTCAGTGCACAGAAAATAACAACGTGAGTAAACGGTAAATTCAAAATCGCAAGTGCATAGAAAATTTAACAAAGTGAGTACTCAGTAAACCCAACAGCGTCACTTCTCAGTTTATTTCTTTTTTTAGATATGTACAAGAGTTATTACATTTTTGTACAGCCACTAGTACGTGTAGCGTTTCGGGCACGTCCCTGGAATACTATCCCCGCCGCGAAAAATAGTTTTTACAACCAAGTACACATTTTACTGTCGAGTTAAACAGAGATTACAGTTAAGGATTTGCGCCCAGTAAGTCCAGGAGGGTTGAGTTAGGAGGCATGGGGGAGGGTGTATTTGGATACTGGTTGAGGGGCATCTCCGGACACAGACTGAGGGACACTCTGACTGACTGACTGAGAGCCGTTAGGAGGGTATAGTAAACTCATCAGTGTGAGTACACAGTAAACTCAGCAGCATGAGTACACAGTAAACTCAGCAGCGTGAGCACAGAATGAACTCAGCAGCATGAGTACACAGTAAACTAAGCAACATGAGTAGAGTACACTCAGTAGCGTAAGCACACTGGAAACTAAATAACATGAGTACACAGTAAACTTAGCATCGTGAGTACACAGTAAACTCAGAAGCATGAGTATACAGTAAACCCATTACTATGAGCACACAGTAAACTCAGCAGCATGAGTACACAGTAAACTCAGCAACATGAGTACACAGTAAACTCAGCAGCATGAGTACACAGTAAACTCAGCAGCATGAGTACACAATAAACTCAGCAGCATGAGTAAACAGAAAACTCAGCATGAGTACACAGTAAACTCAGCAGCATGAGTAAACAGAAAACTCAGCATGAGCACACAGTAAACTTAGCAGCACGAGTACACAGTAAACTCAGCAGCAGAAGAGCACAGTAAACTCAACAACATGAGTACAAAGAAAACTCAACAATGTGAGTAAACAGTAAATTCAGCAGCATGAGTACACAGTAAGCCTGGGAGCACTAGCACACGGTAAACTCAGCAGCACGAGCATACAGTAAACTCAGCAGCACGAGTACACAGTAAACTCAGCAGCACGAGTACACAGTAAACTCAGCAGCAAGAGCATACAGTAAACTCAGCAGCACGAGTACACAGTAAACTCAGCAGCATGAGCACACAGTAAACTCAGCAGCATGAGCACATAGTAAACTCAACAGCACGAGCCCACAGTAAACTCAGCAGCAAGAGTATACAGTAAACTCAGCAGCAAGAGCATACAGTAAACTCGACAGCACGAGCCCACAGTAAACTCAGCAGCAAGAGCATACAGTAAACTCAGCAGCAAGATCATACAGTAAACTCAGCAGCACGAGCACACAGTAAACTCAGCAGCACGAGCACAGTAAACTCAGCAGCAAGAGTACACAGTAAACTCAGCAGCACGAGCACACAGTAAACTCAGCAGCAAGAGCATACAGTAAACTCAGCAGCAGGAGCACACAGTAAACTCAGCAGCAAGAGCACACAGTAAACTCAGCAGCACGAGCACACAGTAAACTCAACAGCACGAGCCCACAGTAAACTCAGCAGCAAGAGCACACAGTAAACTCAGCAGCAAGAGCACACAGTAATCTCAGCAGCATGAGCACACAGTAACCTCAGCAGCATGAGCACACAGTAAACTCAGCAGCATGAACACACAGTAAACTCAGCAGCACGAGCACACAGTGAACTCAGTAGCATGAACACACAGTAAACTCCGCAGCAAGAGCACACAGTAATCTCAGCAGCATGAGCACACAGTAATCTCAGCAGCATGAGCACACAGTAATCTCAGCAGCATGAGCACACAGTAAACTCAACAGCACGAGCACACAGTGAACTCAGTAGCATGAACACACAGTAAACTCCGCAGCAAGAGCACACAGTAATCTCAGCAGCATGAGCACACAGTAATCTCAGCAGCATGAGCACACAGTAAACTCAGCAGCATGAGCACACAGTAAACTCAGCAGCAAGAGCACACAGTAAACTCCGCAGCAAGAGCACACAGTAAACTCCGCAGCAAGAGCACACAGTAAACTCAGCAGCATGAGCACACAGTAAACTCAGCAGCAAGAGCACACAGTAAACTCAGCAGCAAGAGCACAGTAAACTCAGCAGCAAGAGCACACAGTGAACTCAGCAGCAAGAGCACACAGTGAACTCAGCAGCACGAGCACACAGTGAACTCAGCAGCATGAACACACAGTAAACTCAGCAGCATGAACACACAGTAAACTCCGCAGCAAGAGTACACAGTAAACTCAGCAGTAAGAGTTCGCAGACACAAAGACATCTTCGCGGACTCTGCCGTCATAATAACTATAGACTCAAAACAACGTAGCCTTGTTAGTTGCAAGTCTCTTCTATCATTCCTTCCCCCTATCCTGATCCTGACCCCTTTCATGCGCTATATAGTCATAATGGCTTGGCGCTTTCTCCTGAAAATTCCTTTCTTCCTTCCTTCTACTATTTTGCGAGATGTTCGTGGGTGCAGTGTAATCTTGGGGAGTGGTGTGAGCAGCGGGTGTGGTGGCAGAGGGTCGATGTTCCAATACTTTACTCTTTACGCCCCGATGCTCTCGCCAGGGCTCCTGACGAAGGTGTAACCACCATGCTGCTGCTCCTGCCAAGAACGGGAGGTGCACATACGCACCCACTACTGAAAAAATAGCAAAAAGCTGGTTACAGATTAGGATTAATTGAGAGGGGAAGCGGAGATTACGTACCCAGAATGGACATGATGACCACCACAAAGTCGAAGAGGTTCCACGGCTCCTTGAAGTAGTGCCATCTGAGAGCGAAGACCTTGAGGACACACTCCGACGTGAAGATACAGATAAAGATGAGGTTCAAGTTGTTCAACACTGACTTCCACTCCTCTGTCATATTGTAGTGATCCATAGTCATGGTGAGCATGTTCATACCGATGAAGATCATGATGATCATGTCGAACTTCTTGTTAGTCACTATCTCGAACACCACGGCTTGTGGGCGGAACTAAGCAAGAAAAACAAGAAAACGTTGGGGGTGACTGCTAAGGTCTTTGCGACATGTGAAGATGGTAGCGCTGTGGTCTACTGAGGTTAATCACAGGCGTCAAGTAGACAGCTGGCCATCACGACAGTCAATAAGATAGGAGAGGAGGATAAGAGAGAGGAGAAATAAAAATGAAGAGAAAGATTTATTCAGACTGAAAATGGAGGAGAAGACAACAATGTTGTGAACGCAAGTGGAGACATGAGTGTGTCAAGAGGTAAGAGTGTGTGTGCGGCCAAAACTTTAAGGAAAACTCCTTTAAGGAAATTCTTTAGGGAAAATCTGTTCAGTTCCGCATCAAGCGACCTTACAATACAAGAGTGGGTGTAGTGGGGTGAGAATAGGATCTGTAGTGTATGATACACAGGGAGAAGAAAGAGCGAAAGAAAGAAAGAGGGAGGGAAAGAGAGAAAGAGAGCGAGAGAGAGAGAGAGAGAGAGAGAGAGAGAGAGAGAGAGAGAGAGAGAGAGAGAGAGAGAGAGAGAGAGAGAGAGAGAGAGAGAGAGAGAGAGAGAGAGAGAGAGAGAGAGAGAGAGAGAGAGAGAGAGAGAGAGAGAGAGAGAGAGAGAGAGACAGAGAGAGAGAGAGAGAGAGAGAGAGAGAGAGAGAGAGAGAGAGAGAGACAGAGACAGAGAGAGAGAGAGAGAGAGAGAGAGAGAGAGAGAGAGAGAGAGAGACAGAGAGAGAGAGAGAGAGAGAGAGAGAGAGAGAGAGAGAGAGAGAGAGAGAGAGAGAGAGAGAGAGAGAGAGAGAGAGAGAGAGAGAGAGAGAGACAGAGAGAGAGAGAGAGAGAGAGAGAGAGAGAGAGAGAGAGACAGAGAGAGAGAGAGAGAGAGAGAGAGAGAGAGAGAGAGACAGAGACAGAGAGAGAGAGAGAGAGAGAGAGAGAGAGAGAGAGACAGAGAGAGAGAGAGAGAGAGAGAGAGAGAGAGAGAGAGAGAGAGAGAGAGAGAGAGAGAGAGAGAGAGAGAGAGAGAGAGAGATACACAGAGAGAGAGAGAGAGAGAGAGAGAGAGAGAGAGAGAGAGAGAGAGAGAGAGAGAGAGAGAGAGAGAGAGAGAGAGAGAGAGAGAGCAATTGGAAAGGAAGAGTGTATTGAGTTGTGCTTGCGGAGGTTGAGCTTCGGCCCTTTGGTGTAAGTGTGAGTGAGTGTGTGTGTGAGAAAGAGAAACATAGGCAGATATAAACGACTAACATAGAGAACAAGGTCACAGTAGAACAAGAGGGAGGTTCAAGGAATAATAACAATGAAACCTTGTGATTAAACTCAGAAACCTTGACGCTGGTGGGGGGGAGGGCGGGAGAATACGTTCTTGACATGACAATAAGCCGTCGGCATTGAGATCCGGGATCAACTAGATAGTTCAACAGAAAGGAGCGCACCCAACTGGGGTTTGGGTTCCCTTGGCACGCTCCCTGTGCCCTCACCTCCAAATCTCGGTACCCATTGATAATATTCTCACGTTCACTGGCCATACCCTCACTTGCTGTAGTGCCAGCAATGTTAAAAAAAACTCAGCTTTCATATATATATATATATATATATATATATATATATATATATATATATATATATATATATATATATATATATATATATGTCAAATGGTTCTGTTCTACACTTCAGCGATTCTGAAATGCAATACGATGTTCAATCTGCATTTTTTTTCAAACACTGCTCCTGTAGCTGACGCCGAACGCTTATTACCGTGCGAGGAGGATCTCTTATTGTCGTACGACGGGAACGCTTACTGTCGTACGACGTAGATTGCTTACTGTTGTACGACGTGGAGCGCTTACTGTCGTACGACATGGAGCACTTACTGTCAAATGACGTGGCGCACTTACCGTCGTACGATGTGGAGCACTAACTGTCGCACGACGTGGAGCACTTACTGTCGTACGACATGGACTGTCGTACGACTTGGAACGCTTACTGTCCTATGACAGTAAGCGTTGGCACGCTTACGCTTACTGTCCTAGCGCAGTAAGCGTGCAATAAGCACTCCCGTGGAGTGCTTATTGTCGTATGATGTAGAGCGCTTACTGTCGTATGACGAGGGGTGCTTACTGTCGTACGACGTAGAGCGCTTACTGTCGTACAACGTGAAGCGTTTCTGTCGTACGACGTGAAGCATTTACTGTCGTATGACGTGAAGCGCTTACTGTCGTACGCCGTTTACACTGCATACATTGCAGAGTGCTTACAGTCTCCTGGTATTCAACACTGGCTCCATGTGTTAACACTGCCTCCTGATGTTCAACAGTGGCTCGAGGTTTTCCACACCTGGATGAACTTCCGTTAATCACGTCATGTGTGGACATTGAGAGCGACTCTTAACTGTATTGCGTGAAAGATCAGCTTGAACTAAGGGAATTACGGACCGTACGACTCGTTTGATTGGATACAGAACTGATTGTAATCTATTATTGTTTTGACAAACTATCGACCTGCGTTCATGACGAATTCTTGAATAATATATGTTTGTTTTATTATTTACAAAGCTTTGTCGTGTTGTTGGATTTAATATCGACGCCTGATGGGGTATTTCTGGCGATAAGATTTTAGCTAAGGCGCCTTAATTAGTGCAGTCCTTCTAATTACCCAAAGGTGGACAAGCTGTCATTAGTGAGCTCAGATGAACGAACTGCAATATTTTATACGAGACAAACATGCGGGAAATGCAGGCGCCGGGGACTGAAAGAACACTGGTGCCCAACCTTGGTATTACAGTCGTACTATTTTTTTATTTTTTCGAGCGGACGGGGAAAAATCTCGGGTAAGTGGCTGCCAGCGGGGCTGAAGCGCATCCTGCAGAGCTCATCGGCATTCTTCAAGTCAAAACGAGAAAAATCTTGATATACTTTAAAGCACACACATACATACGCATTATATGCATTATATATATTATATATATATATATATATATATATATATATATATATATATATATATATATATATATATATATATATATATATATATATATATATATATAGTGTACAGTCTCATATGGTGCATCTGGCAGTGTGACAAGGATCATTTGAGCACTCATTCAAGTGTTATGATCGCGTGTGTGCTGCTGTGCGCTACAGGATGCGTGTACCGTCGTGGTGCACCACAGCGAGAGGACTACAGGAGCGTCAGCGGTACGCAGATGTGGGCGTACTCTCCCTATGGGCGGCGGCTGAGGGCGCGGGTGTTGTGGGAAGCAACAATAGCCTCACAGACACTACTACACACAAACAAGTATATTATAACATACATATATTTGCTAGTGCAGTGTTCATCGAAGGGAAATACGTGCCTAATCTACGTCATACTTTATACTGTTTGTTTTAATACTTTACGATATTATTATATTTCTCGCGAGGAGCATAATAAAAAATACACAAAGAAGCAGTGAAAGGTGTTGATGTTGAGGGATGTTTGTGGTGACCTCCAGGAGCACCTCAGGGTGCCCCGGGAGGTAACCACAGGCAGGTGAGGTCGTGATGTGTAACCTCACCTTGCGCTCTATCTCACGGTCACACATCTCACTCTTGGAGATGGCTCACCCTTCACACACTTCCACTCTTTCTTTGTGGCGTGTATGTATGTATGTATGTATGTATGTATGTATGTATGTATGTATGTATGTATGTATGTATGTATGTATGTATGTATGTGCGTATGTTGAGCAGTATTAGACACCCATGTTGAGCAGTGTTAGAGACCCATGTTGAGCAGTGTTAGAGACCCATGTTGTGCAGTGCTAGAGACCCATGTTGAGCAATGTTAGACACCCATGTTGAGCAGTGTTAGCGACCCATGTTGAACAGTGATAGAGACCCATGTTGAGCAGTGTTAGAGACCCATGTTGAGCAGTGTTAGCGACCCATGTTGAACAGTGATAGAGACCCATGTTGAGCAGTGTTAGAGACCCATGTTGAGCAGTGTTAGAGACCCATGTTGAACAGTGATAGAGACCCATGTTGAGCAGTGTTAGAGACCCATGTTGAGCAGTGTTAGAGACCCATGTTGAACAGTGTTAGAGACCCATGTTGAGCAGTGTTAGAGACCCATGTTGAGCAGTGTTAGAGACCCATGTTGAGCAGTGTTAGAGACCCATGTTGAGCAGTGTTAGAGACCCATGTTGAGCAGTGATAGAGACCCATGTTGAGCAGTGATAGAGACCCATGTTGAGCAGTGTTAGAGACCCATGTTGAGCAGTGTTAGAGACCCATGTTGAGCAGTGTTAGAGACCCATGTTGAGCAGTGTTAGAGACCCATGTTGAGCAGTGTTAGAGACCCATGTTGAGCAGTGATAGAGACCCATGTTGAGCAGTGTTAGAGACCCATGTTGAGCAGTGATAGAGACCCATGTTGAGCAGTGTTAGAGACCCATGTTGAGCAGTGATAGAGACCCATGTTGAGCAGTGTTAGAGACCCATGTTGAGCAGTGTTAGAGACCCATGTTGAGCAGTGATAGAGACCCATGTTGAGCAGTGTTAGAGACCCATGTTGAGCAGTGATAGAGACCCATGTTGAGCAGTGTTAGAGACCCATGTTGAGCAGTGTTAGAGACCCATGTTGAGCAGTGATAGAGACCCATGTTGAGCAGTGTTAGAGACCCATGTTGAGCAGTGTTAGAGACCCATGTTGAGCAGTGATAGAGACCCATGTTGAGCAGTGATAGAGACCCATGTTGAGCAGTGATAGAGACCCATGTTGAGCAGTGATAGAGACCCATGTTGAGCAGTGATAGAGACCCATGTTGAGCAGTGATAGAGACCCATGTTGAGCAGTGATAGAGACCCATGTTGAGCAGTGATAGAGACCCATGTTGAGCAGTGTTAGCGACCCATGTTGAGCAGTGTTAGAGACCCATGTTGAGCAGTGTTAGAGACCCATGTTGAGCAGTGTTAGAGACCCATGTTGAGCATGGTGGTAGAGCCCCATGTTGTGCAGTGTTAGAGACCCATGTTGAGCATGGTGGTAGAGACCCATGTTGAGCAGTGTTAGAGCCCCATGTTGAGCAGTGTTAGAGCCCCATGTTGAGCAGTGTTAGAGCCCCATGTTGAGCAGTGTTAGAGCCCCATGTTGAGCAGTGTTAGAGACCCATGTTGAGCATGGTGGTAGAGCCCCATGTTGAGCAGTGTTAGAGACCCATGTTGAGCATGGTGGTAGAGACCCATGTTGAGCATGGTGGTAGAGCCCCATGTTGAGCAGTGTTAGAGCCCCATGTTGAGCATGGTGGTAGAGCCTGACACTGGTGACACAAGCAGGCTGGGTACATGGTGGTTGCGAGGTTATGGGCCGAGTTAAGGAGGTGCGGGCAAAGCTTTATTGGTCTACAGCCCCGACCACCACCACCAGTTGTGGCGAGGGGCGGGCTGGTCGTCCAGGAGTCGGGCTGAGAAACGTAGTGGTGGAGGTGGGGTTACAGGTAAGGGTTGGGGAAGACGGTAGCTTTTACGGAAGGGAAGCTTAAAGGTTGGGGGTGATGGTGGTAGTTGCATGGTGGGGAGGTAGTGGTAGTGTGGGGAGGCTACGGGGCACACCTGGACGTTTGTCAACACTGCCACTGATGGAGGGGGCATGGGGTGGGGGGGAGGCAGGACGGGGACACCACTAGCCTCGGGCACACACTAAAAAGGAAGCTGTGAAGCGTTTATATGAACTCTTGTTGTTGGGCGGGCTTGAAGAGGCACAGTAATACACACTGAGCAACATACAAGAAGCCTGCAAATACCAATGAAATCTGGTCATTAGTTGGGGTGATGATGGAGGTGCAAAGGTTGGTGGGGGGGGGTGGAGGAGGGAGGGTTTATGGTTAGGTGTTGGGCTTCACACCCAAATTAACCCCTGAAGGGTTATTAAGGTAACCACAACAGCTTACTGACCAACCAGCAAGTATACTTTACTCCTGAATATTGTCCAGGACTAAAGTACACTAAGTGTATATACACCGAGAAATGCAGTACACTTCTCGGTATATCCTTCCTTGTTTTGGGGGAGGGGGGGGGGGGGGTTGGGCGGAGGGGGTGTTGTAATGGTGGTGCGATGGTTGGGGACGGCCTGGGGTGGAGTGACTGGGTACACACACATAGTAACACGAATAGTGTACAATCTCTGTTGTAAATTGTACATACAAGTTAAGGGATAGCCAAAGTTTATATAAATACTCTCCAAACACATTTTGCTACAAACACACACACAGTAATACATATGTTGGTAGTGTAGCGGCTACTCTACACACTCTTGTTTCCATGGAGTGCTATAGTCTCTGAGTCTACGAGTGTGTTCAAGGTCTCTGCTACTCTCTCATTCCTCATATTATATTATAATATTATAATATATAATATATATATATATATATATATATATATATATATATATATATATATATATATATATATATATATATATATATATATATACATAGAGAAATGGGAAAAGAAGTGTTGAACGTTTCGGCTGGTTAGAGCTTTTCTAACAACAGACTGTGCCACTGTTGGCTATGCCATAGAGATCCACAGTCACAGTCTGTTGTCGAAACCACCTATCAACTAATCTATATAATTATTATTTTATTTTAATTGTCTTGAGTGTCATTCGATATTTTATAATGCAGTTAATTATATAAGTAAAAGATGTGATGTTAACCACAAGGTTGGAGTGCCACTGACGCCATCACCTCGTTGTGGGAGAAAGCTTAACTAACATCCTAATTCTAACAACTAATTGAAAATTTTGTATAATAAAATTATTATTAAATTTAATAACTTATCATTTGAAAAATTATGAACGTTTTTAATTATCAGGTGAGAAGATTATTGAAGGTTGGATTAGTTTGGTAACCACTGTGATGTCATGGGGTTGGGCGCCCGACACCAGGTGTGAGAAGGGCTTATACATGTCACAATTATTGTCATGTAGCGCAGTGGTCTATGTCCTCCACTTACAACTTTAGAACCCCGGTTCAATTCCCGAGCACGACAGCGACGGTTGAGCATGTATCTTTTCCACTCATGCCTGTGTATATATGTACAGCAAATATGTACCCGGGATTTTCTCCCAGATATCTATTTATTACTGAGTAAACAAAGGTATTTGTTGGTGTTTTGTTCAGTTAAATTTCGATTGTTAAGGATTCAGAGGATGCTACCTATATATTATTGACTCAATTGGATGCTACCTATATATAATTGGGTCAACAGCCAATTAATGCACAACTATATTCTACCTACTTCAAGACCTCGAACCAATATGGAAGCAGCAAGAGGAAGTATGGGTCAATAGACCTTCTGCAGTTACTTCCATTCTTATGTTCTCATATCTAAGTTATATCCATTGTTTCGTGTTCTGTCTTCTGTTTCACCTCACCCAAAACTTTTGTGCCATATCACCTCACCCAAAAACGAGTATAAGTATGAATGTATTTTTTGTGAAAATTAAGTCTTTGAAAATGTAATAAGGAATTACGAAACGCGTTTAGGCGTCAGACTAGAAATAAAAAGAATGAATTTTGGAGAACTACTTTATCAATTACCCTCGACAGTGAAGAATGTAAAAAATATTGAGAAGATTCGTGTTAGAAATATTAATCTTACTTTTTCGGTCATATTCAAGAACATATGTTTACAAGAAAGACTGCTACCAAAATATACCCATACTTCCTCTTGATACTTCTATATTGATTCGGAGTCTTGAAGTGGGTAGAATATAGTTGTGCATTAAATGGCTGTTGATTGCCACACACACTCACACACACACACACACACACACACACACACACACACATATATATATATATATATATATATATATATATATATATATATATATATATATATATATATATATATATATATATATATATATATATATATATAATGACTACAAATCTACAAAAAATGTATGTAAAATACAAACAGAATAAACGACAATTATAAAGTACTAACCAAAATCTTATAAAAAACTCAAATATTAAATAAAATTAACCCCTGAATATTTGAGTTTTTTATAAGATTTTGGTTAGTACTTTATAATTGTCGTTTATTCTGTTTGTATTTTACATACATTTTTTGTAGATTTGTAGTCATTATATAAATATTTGTTATATATATATATATATATATATATATATATATATATATATATATATATATATATATATATATATATATATATATATATATATATATTTAGCGTGTGTGTAAATCACGAAAAATAAACACGTGATTAAAAATGTGACTGTCAGACCACGGAGGAAAATTGAAATAGCAATTTCCTTAAGTACTTTCGTATATTAATACATCTTCAGAAGGAGTTTTACAGGTCAAGTATTGGACATGTATAGGCAGGAGAGAGTGGTGGAGTGAGGTGAGGTACAATAACAAATGAATGGAATTAGGTGGACGCAAATATGCACAAGAACTGCAGAAGGCCTATTGGCCCATTCGATGCAGCTCATATTCATACCCACCAACAGTCCAATACTTGACCTGTAAAACTCCTTCTGAAGATGTATTAATATACGAAAGTACTTAAGGAAATTCCTGTTTCAATTTTTCCTCCATATATGATTGGGCATCATATGAATATGATAAAAGGTAGCTACAGTACACCTAAGTAATAATAACTATTAAAGAACGAGACAAGAAGAAACAAATTAAGTGATATGGCAAAGGGCAACAAAATAATTCATTTCGGTTATATATGGCACAGAGAACACGACTCAAAATTCACGAATAAAAAGTGGTGAAAGGTGGAGTGAAACAGGAAGTGTAAGTGAGGTGGTGATGCCCAGTGGGAGGGGAAGGCGGCCCGGTGAGGCCGTGATGCCCAGTGGAAGAGGAGGGCGAGGCGCTGATGCTCAGTGTGAGGAGAGGGCGAGGCGGACCCTGGGTACCTGGGTACAGTACCTGTGGCCGAGGGATGGCCTTGAGAGGCTTCTTGCCGCCCATCTTCTTCATGGCATTGTAATATTTCTTCTGGTCGTCAGTCATGAACATCTCCAGCGACCCTCCTGCCTGAACACCGCAAAATATACAATCAAAGAGCACGCCGAGGCTGGGTGATCTCTAGTGCTCACTGAGCACCCCAACATTCCGTCACTCTACAGTGCTCACTGAGCACTCCTGTCTTCTGTCAATCTTCATAATGACACCTGTCTCTCTCCTGTCATGCTATACACACAGTTACTGTAGCTGTGACAGACTTACCATACTTGATCTCCAGTATATCATGATAACCTCTCTCTCTACTACAGAGACTTAGATATTATATGTTTTGAGGGCGGGTATGGTGTGGTGAGGGTGGGTATGGTGTGGTGTGGGTGGGTATGGTGTGGTGAGGGCGGGTATGGTGTGGTGTGGGTGGGTATGGTGTGGTGAGGGCGGGTATGGTGTGGTGTGGGTGGGTATGGTGTGGTGAGGGCGGGTATGGTGTGGTGTGGGTGGGTATGGTGTGGTGAGGGTGGGTATGGTGTGGTGTGGGTGGGTATGGTGTGGTGAGGTTGGGTATGGGTCATGTATCAGGTACAGTGCGGGTCATGTACCAGGTACAGTGTGGGTCATGTACCAGGTATAGTGTGGGTCATGTATCAGGTACAGTGTGGGTCATGTATCAGGTACAGTGTGGGTCATGTACCAGGTACAGTGTGGGTCATGTACCAGGTACAGTGCGGGTCATGTACCAGGTACAGTGTGGGTCATGTACCAGGTATAGTGCGGGTCATGTACCAGGTACAGTGTGGGTCATGTATCAGGTACAGTGTGGGTCATGTACCAGGTACAGTGTGGGTCATGTACCAGGTACAGTGCGGGTCATGTACCAGGTACAGTGTGGGTCATGTACCAGGTATAGTGCGGGTCATGTACCAGGTACAGTGTGGGTCATGTACCAGGTATAGTGTGGGTCATGTACCAGGTACAGTGTGGGTTATGTACCAGGTACAGTGTGGGTTATGTACCAGGTACAGTGCGGGTCATGTACCAGGTACAGTGTGGGTCATGTACCAGGTACAGTGCGGGTCATGTACCAGGTACAGTGTGGGTCATGTATCAGGTACAGTGTCTAGTAGTAACAGGACATATCAACAAACTTCATACCTTCTAAGAGATGTTTTGTTTAAATGCTTAAAAATAAATGTTTAAATTCATAAATGCTTAAGAAATAATGCAATCTTATCAAGTGTATCTCAAATTCTAAGTCTGAATTAGTAATATCTTTGAAATGTTTATGGTGGTTGTGTGAGAAACTTTCTGTAATTAAACCCTCACAACACCCCCATTGTGTACCCTCTTGACTCATGTACCTTTGACTCATGACCTCGTAGCCTGGTGGATAGCGCGCAGGACTCGTAATTCTGTGGCGCGGGTTCGATTCCCGCACGAGGCAGAAACAAATGGGCAACGTTTCTTTCACCCTGAATGCCCCTGTTACCTAGCAGTAAATAGGTACCTGAGAGTTAGTCAGCTGTCACGGGCTGCTTCCTGGGGGTGGAGGCCTGGTCGAGGACCGGGCCGCGGGGACACTAAAAAGCCCCGAAATCATCTCAAGATAACCTCAAGATAACTCAAACTGCGTGGGATTTAATACTTATCTTCTTTTTCTGCTCATTGAAGTTATCGATGATGACACCAATGAAGAGGTTGAGGGTGAAGAACGACCCGAAGATGATGAAGAACACGAAGTACAGGTACATGTTGAGGTTGACCTCTCGCATGGGCTGATACTCCACCTGTGAACACCACAGCGTCTCACTCACAGTGTACACCACCGCACCTCACTCACAGTGTACACCACCGCACCACACTCACAGTGTACACCACCGCACCTCACTCACAGTGTACACCACCGCACCTCACTCACAGTGTACACCACCGCACCACACTCACAGTGTACACCACCGCACCACACTCACAGTGTACACCACCGCACCACACTCACAGTGTACACCACCGCACCTCACTCACAGTGTACACCACCGCACCTCACTCACAGTGTACACCACCGCACCTCACTCACAGTGTACACCACCGCACCTCACTCACAGTGTACACCACCGCACCTCACTCACAGTGTACACCACCGCACCTCACTCACAGTGTACACCACCGCACCACACTCACAGTGTACACCACCGCACCTCACTCACAGTGTACACCACCGCACCTCACTCACAGTGTACACCACCGCACCACACTCACAGTGTACACCACTGCACCTCACTCACAGTGTACACCACCGCGTCTTAATCACCTTCATTCAGTTGGACCTGAACGAGACAAAGGCCTTGAACGTGTTGGGCCTGACAGAATCTCACCTTGGATACTAAAAGAAGGTGCAGAAGCACTAAGTGTGCCACTCTCTATGGTGTATAACAGGTCACTGGAAACAGGAGACCTACCGGAAAGCTGGAAGACAGTTAATGTAGTCCCAATATACAAACAGGGTGACAGGCAAGAGACACTGAACTGCAGGCCAGTTTTTCATAACTTGTATACCATGCAAGGTGATGGAGAAGATCGCGAGTAAAAGGCTCGTAGAGCATCTGGAGGGAAAGAACTTTGTAACACACCACCAGCAAGGGTTCAGAGATGGTAAAGCGTGCCTCATAGGCTTAAATTAATAGAATTATATGACGAGGCGACAAAAATTAGGTAAGAAAGAGAAGGTTGGGCAGACTGGATTTTCTTGGACACTCCGAAAGCCTTTCACACAATACCCCATAAATGGCTGTTACAAAAGTTGGAGCAACAGGCAGGAGTAAAAACCAAGGCACTCCAGTGGATAAGAGAGTATCTAAGCAACAGGAAACAACAAGTAACTGTGAGAGGGAGACATCAGAGTAGTGAGATGTTACCAGCGAAGTCCCACAGGGCTTTGTACTTGGACCCATCTTGTTTCTAATATGTGTAAACGATCTTCCAGAGGGTATAGACTCATTCCTCTTAATGTTTGCCGATGATGCAAAAATTATGAGACGATTCAAGACAGATGAAGATAAGAGACTACAGGACGACCTAGACAAACTGGAGGAATGGTCTAGAAAATGACTACTAAAGTTTAACTCATGTAAATGTAAAGTGATGAAATTAGGTGAAGGGAGCAGGAGGACGAATACAAGGTACCATATGGGAGGTGAAATCCTGCAAGAGTCAGGTAGAGAGAAAGATCTGGGGAGTTGATATCACACCGAACCTGTCCCCAGAAGCACTCGTCAAAAGGATATCATCAGCGGCATATACTAGATTGACCAACACGAGAAATGCCCTTAGAACTTGTTTAAAGAATCGTTCAGAATTTTGAATACCACATATGTCAGACAAATCCTGGAGTATGCAGCTCCAGGATCAAGTCCATACCTAGTTAAACACAAGACAAATATAGTGAAGATTCAGAGGTATGCTATCAGACTAGTCCCAGAACTGAAGGAATGAGTTACAAGGAAACTTCACGTCCCTGAACGGCAGAAGAGTGTTAGGGAAGATATGATCAGCATCCACAAAACTCTCAGAGGGATTGACAGGGTGGACAAAGACAAATTGTGTAGCATGGGTGGAACACGAAAGAGGGAGACACGGGGTGGAAACTGAGTACCCAAATGAACCATAACACCACCTGATAATCATAAAATAACATCACCTGACAATCATCACATTGCATTACCTGTCAATCATCACATAACATCACCTGTCAATCATCACCATAATACCACCTATCAATTATCACATAACATCACCAGTCAATCATCACCATAACACCACCTGTCAATCATCACCATTACATCACCTCTTACTCACCATAACACCACCTGTCAATCATCACCACAATACCACCTGTCAATCATCTCATAACATCACCTGTCAATCATCACCATAACATCACCTGTCAATCATCAATATAACAACACTTCTTAATCGCCATAATATCACCTGCCAATCATCATTATAACACCACCTGTCAACCATCACCATAACACCACCTGACAATCATCACTATAACACCACCTGACAATCATCACCATATCACCACCTGACAATCATCACCATATCACCACCTCTTACTCACCACACCACCTTCCACACTGGAGAATTATCAGTAATTTAGGCCTACCCTTGTAAATGTCAGTAAAAGAGAGGAATGTCATCTGACGCCTGACACTAACACAACACTAATGAACTGTTGCAGTGTTGCGCAACCTGCCGGGTCAGTCAACACAGCCTGCAGGGTCAGTCAACACAGCCTGTAGGGTCAGTCAACATAGCCTGCAAGGTCAGTCAACACGACCTTCAAGGTCAGTCAACACGACCTTCAAGGTCAGTCAACACAACCTTCAAGGTCAGTCAACACAACCTTCAAGGTCAGTCAACACAACCTTCAAGGTCAGTCAACACAACCTTCAGGGTCAGTCAAACCTGAGTTGAGTCGATGGCATCGTTCATGATTTGGATCCATCCTTTCCAGGTGGCGACCTGGAAGAGGGCGAGGTAGGCCATCCCGACGTGGTCGAAGTGCACTTCGCTGTTCACCCAGGAAAAGTTCCTCTCCAAACACCGCTGTCTATCAGGGACGTCTTCGGCGCTGAGTCGTAATCCTTCCTCGTCCACACACTGCCAACATGAATATTTAATGTTACCTCTGATCCATTGTAAATATGGCCTTTCCATGTAAAGTTATAAATGCAATAAATGACAGAAATCTTGAGCAAAATACAACATAAAACAATTATATTATAAATCCAACATACCCAATAATGTGTTTTACTTTAACTCTCTTACACTCGTTTCTGTCCTAAACTGATTAAATAATCTGTAGCCAGATTCAAACTAAGAAAAGATTCAGCAGCCCCTCCTCATGAACAAAAGCCAAAAGTGATTCCAAGCAGCCACCAAACCCCCTGTTTAAGATTGGAAAACATTACACTCGGCTAATAACTGATGACGTTTGAACATTTCTCGAGAACAGTGCTTCTCTGACGACCTCTGTTCGAATTGCAACTCTATAACTGCTTCACCCACATACTTCAAATAAAAAATTCTCCAACTCAACCTAAAGAGGTAACCTAACCTAACCTAACCTAACCTAACCTAACCTAACCTAACCTAACCTAACCTAACCTAACCTAACCTACGTTTAAACGTGCACAATATGCTAGTGTACCCTGAAGTCGATGTGAGAAGGCCTGCAGAGAGCACTCTCCTCGGAGCCCTACTCGGGCTTATGCCATTGATGAGAGCTTTGATAAAAAAATTACTGACTTAAGGAGGATGAAAGAAAGGATTGGTGACATCGCTGCTCATTACATATTTTATCTTCTCACTTGATGCCTGTCGCTTCCAAATCTAACCTACGTTTGAGGTGCGCCTCATCTTACAACAACCCAGAGCTTGAAGAGTATGATACCATGTTAGAAATAGTTGTCAACTTTTCCCTCAATGATTGACAGTGGAATCAAGTCACTCTTCCAGTCAGACTCGGTGGTATTGGTGTCCACACTGCCACCCAAATTGCTCTCCTAGCCTTCTTATCTTCCTCCTCAGCATCTCTCTATCAGACAACTTGAGGTACTCAGTGGGAATACATGACCCCAACTACATGGATTTCAACACACAATGGGGAACTTTGGCAGACCCAACACTCAGACCAGCCTTACTGAAAGCCAACAAACAATCCAGCTGGGACAGTCCCATTGGAGAGAAAGAAGCCACAGCTTTGGTGGAGGCAATAGCAATCCTCAGTGACTGATCGCCTCACAGCTGTCTGGTCTCCCTGTGCAGAGATTTACCCTTTGGCAGTCTCTATGACTACAACAGGCACACGGCTTGATCTACAGTAGCTCCATATTGCAGTTGTACTCTGCCTTGTTGCCCCAATCCACACTGCATATAGGTATATTTGCAATGAGGTAGATGCAGATGGATATGGATTGCATAGTCTGCACTGCGGAAAATCAGGGGGCTGGCACACAAGACACAATGAGGTCATTAGGAGGAGCCTTGCCTCTGCCCAGTGTCCAGCAAAGAGAGAGCCTCATAATCTATTCTACTGTAACCACTACCCCGGCTGATCAGCTGGCCGGAATCATACTATGCCCATGGAGTGAACGTTAAGGGCGTTGTCCATAATCCCAAACAATTAGCATGGGACTATTCTTGTGTATCCACCTTGGCAGCCACATACATCACCCTCTCTGTTGGTCAAGCAGGAGTCGCGGTCATACAAGAAAAACAGACAAATAAAAAAAGTACAGGGATATATATCATTGTAATAACTTTGTTCCTATAGGATCGTATAGGATACAGCATTGCAGTTCGAACAGAAGTCGTCAGCGAGGCACTGTTCGAGAAACGTTCGAACGTCATCAGTTGTTAGTCGTTTGTCAAACCGTTCTCAGAACAAGTTCATTCCACCCAGCGGTAGACCCCAAAAACGCATCTATCAATTTTAACATGCTGTTCATTAACAAAAGGAACTTTATCAAAACTAAATTCATATTGTTATATATTACCACATTGTGCACATTTAGGCACTGGTTAGGTTAGGTGTTTAGGTTCTGTTGGCAATTATTTGTATTTGTAGTACGTGGGTGAAGCATTACAAAGTAGAACAGTGGTTCTCTTTGCTCTGATGGAACAATATTAGAACCTCATCATTTGCGAGGCATGTTTAAAGTGCTAATGTGGCGGTGGTATTGGGCAGTTGTGATGTACTGTGTTACGGTGGTATTGTGCAGTTGTGATGTAGTGTGTTACGGTGGTATTGTGCAGTTGTGATGTAGTATGTTACGGTGGTATTGTGCAGTTGTGATATAGTGTGTGGCGGTGGTATTGTGCAGTTGTGATATAGTGTGTGGCGGTGGTATTGTGCAGTTGTGATGTAGTGTGTGGTGGTATTATTGTGCAGTCGTGATGTACTGTGTTACGGTGGTATTGTGCAGTTGTGATGCAGTGTGTTACGGTGGTATTGTGCAGTTGTGATGTAGTATGTTACGGTGGTATTGTGCAGTTGTGATATAGTGTGTGGCGGTGGTATTGTGCAGTTGTGATGTAGTGTGTGGTGGTATTATTGTGCAGTTGTGATGTAGTGTGGTGGTATTATTGTGCAGTTGTGATGTAGTGTGGGGTGGTAGTATTGTGCAGTTGTGATGTAGTGTGTGTGGTGGTATTGTGCAGTTGTGATATATTGTGTGTGGTGGTATTGTGCAGTTGTGATGTAGTATGTTTTGGTGGTATTGTGCAGTTGTGATGTAGTATGTTTTGGTGGTATTGTGCAGTTGTAATGTAGTGTGTGGTGGTGGTATTGTGCAGTTGTGATGTAGGGGCATAACTGGCCGACCCCTCACAGTGTTCAAGAGAGAACTGGATAAGCACCTCCAAAGGATACCTGATCAACCAGGCTGTGACTCATACACCAGGCTGCGAGCAGCCGCATCTAACAGCCTGGTTGATCAGTCCAGCAACCAGGAGGCCTGGTCGACGACCGGGCCGCGGGGACACTAAGCCCCGAAAGCACCTCAAGGTAAGGTAGTGTGTGGTGGTGGTATTGTGCAGTTGTGATGTAGTGTGTGGTGGTGGTATTGTGCAGTTGTGATGTAGTGTGTGGTGGTGGCATTGTGCAGTTGTGATGTAGTGTGTGTGGTAGTATTGTGCAGTTGTGATATATTGTGTGTGGTGGTATTGTGCAGTTGTGACGTAGTGAGGAGGTGGTATTGTGCAGTTGTGACGTAGTGTGAGGTGGTGGTATTGTAGAGTTGTGATGTAGTGTGTGGTAGTGGCATTGTGCAGTTGAGACGTAGTGTGAGGAGGTGGTATTGTGCAGTTGTGATATATTGTGTGTGGTGGTATTGTGCAGTTGTGACGTAGTGTGAGGAGGTGGTATTGTGCAGTTGTGACGTAGTGTGAGGTGGTGGTATTGTAGAGTTGTGATGTAGTGTGTGGTGGTGGCATTGTGCAGTTGTGACGTAGTGTGAGGAGGTGGTATTGTGCAGTTGTGATGTAGTGTGTGGTGGTGGTATTGTGCAGTTGTGATGTAGTGTGTGTGGTGGTATTGTGCAGTTGTGATGTAGTGTGTGTGGTGGTATTGTGCAGTTGTGATGTAGTGTGTGGTGGTGGTATTGTGCTGTTGTGATGTAGGGTGTGGGGGTGGAACTGTGAAGCAGTCATGTGGGGTGTGGGGGTGGAACTGTGCAACTGTCATGTGAGGTGTGGGGGTGTAACTGTGTAGCCGTCATGTGGGGTGTGAGGGTGGAACTGTGCAGCCGTCATGTGGGGTGTGGGAGTGAAACTGTGTAGCTGTCATGTGGGGTGTAGGGGTGGAACTGTGCAACCATCATTTGGGGTGTTGGGGTAGAACTATGCAGCTGTCATGTGGGCGTGGGGGTGGAACTGTGCAACTGTCATGTGGGTGTGGGGGTGAGGAACTGTGCAACTGTCATGTGGTGTTGGCGGGATACTGTGCAGTAGTAGAGTCGCACTCATGACCAGGGCTGTGTAGTGTGACACTCACCTTGTGGTACTTGCCGTTGAAGAGTTGGACACCCATGATGGCGAAGATGAGCCAGAAGATGAGACACACCAGCAACACGTTGACGATTGACGGGATGGCTCCCACCAGGGCGTTAACCACCACCTGCAGGAGGGCGTGTCAGTACACCTGCTGCAGGGGAGGGGACCAGCCGGCGTCCCCCGGCAGCGAAGGTGTCGCTACACATACACACAGCCTTCCCCTCCGGACAAGCCAGTCTGGTCACTAACTACCCCTAAATGTAACTCAAACTCGCCCTTTCTTGTTAAGGAACCATGCGAAGGTAAACTTCTCAGTGTGGTGAAGATATTGGCAATTGAATATTAAGGAGTAAGTAATCAAAAAGACGCCAACAAGCTGAGAAGACTATTGCACCGCTGATCCTAAACCACCAACTAAAGTGGATGTGAGCATGAATATGGGGGACCAGGAGGACAATCATACTGAATGTAATGGAAGAGTGACCCTGAAGTTGGATATGGGTAGATCAAGACCTATACGACGCCCCCCTTTTAATGCCACTAGCAGTTCCTGCCCAACATGTCCGGCACATCTCATCCACTCTCATACTACACCCTCACAGTACATGGCCACACCTACACCCATCACAGTACATGGCCACACCTACACCTATCACAGTACTAAGCCACACCTACACCCTCTCAGTACTAGGCCACACCTACACCTCTCACAGTACATGGCCACACCTACACCCTCTCAGTACTAGGCCACACCTACACCCTCACAGTACTAGGTCACACCTACACCCTCACAGTACTAGGTCACACCTACACCCTCACAGTACTAGGTCACGCCTATACCCTCACAGTACTAGGTCACACCTATACCCTCACAGTACTAGGTCACACCTACACCCTCACAGTACTAGGTCACACCTACACCCTCACAGTACTAGGTCACACCTATACCCTCACAGTACTAGGTCACACCTACACCCTCACAGTACTAGGCCACACCTACACCCCTCACAGTACTAGGCTACACCTACACCCTCACAGTACTAGGCCACACCTATACCCTCACAGTACTAGGCCACACCTACACCCTCACAGTACTAGGCCACACCTACACCCCCTCACAGTACTAGGCCACACCTACACCCTCTCAGTATTAGACCACACCTACACCCCTCACAGTACTAGGCCACACCTACACCCTCACAGTACTAGGCCACACCTACACCCCCTCACAGTACTAGACCACACCTACACCCTCTCAGTACTAGACCACACCTACACCCCCTCACAGTACTAGACCACACCTACACCCTCTCAGTACTAAGCCACACCTACACCCTCACAGTACTAGACCACACCTACACCCCCTCACAGTACTAGACCACACCTACACCCTCTCAGTACTAGACCACACCTACACCCTCTCAGTATTAGGCCAGACCTACTCCCTCACAGTACTAGGCTAGACCTACACCCTCACAGTACTAGGCTAGACCTACACCATCACATTTCTAGGCCAGACCTACACCCTCACAGTAGTACGCTAGACCTACACCCTTACAGTACTAGGTCAGACCTACTTGAAGCACGGGTGGTATACTTAACAGTGTGCAGGTGAGTGAGTGTGTGTGTGAGTGTGTGTGTGTGTGTGTGTGTGTGTGTGTGTGTGTGTGTGTGTGTGTGTGTGTGTGTGTGTGTGTGTGTGTGTGTGTGTAATTACCTAAGTGTAGTTACAGGATGAGAGCTACGCTCGTGGTGTCCCGTCTTCCCAGCACTCTTTGTCATATAACGCTTTGAAACTACTGACGGTCTTGGCCTCCACCACCTTCTCACTTAACTTGTTCCAACCGTCTACCACTCTATTTGCGAAGGTGTGTGTGTGTGTGTGTGTGTGTGTGTGAGAGACCTGAAATATGACGGACCCATGAAAGAATGTCCCCTAACCTAACCTAACCTAACCTAACCTACCCTTCCCAAATCAGTGAGGAACACAAAATATATACAGTTACCCACTACTGAGAATCCTCACATGAGACGGTCTACGGAAATTAACATAATAGAAGAATATATAACAAGGAAACACGACAAAAACAAATGAAGAGGAGCAACAAATGCAGGAGTGTGAATCAGGAGTCCAGAAGAAAGAAGTTTTCTTCAAAAGCAAATACATCACAAAACAACGTAAGATGCGAGAGGTATACTGACACACGCATAATAACCAACATGAAAAGTTGAAGAAAATACCAGAAAACGAACATTTTCTCTTTATACAAAATATACAAAAATGAGGAGACTTGAGGAAGTACAAGGAGAAGAGGAGATACTGGGAGAAGAGGAGACACATGGAGATACTGGGAGAAGAGGAGACACATGGAGATACTGGGAGAAGAGGAGACACATGGAGATACTGGGAGAAGAGGAGACTCATGGGGTACTGGGAGAAGAGGAGGTTCATGGAGGTACTGGGAGAAGAGGAGACACATGGGGTACTGGGAGAAGAGGAGACACATGGAGATACTGGGAGAAGAGGAGACACATGGAGATACTGGGAGAAGAGGAGACACATGGGGTACTGGGAGAAGAGGAGACACATGGAGATACTGGGAGAAGAGGAGACACATGGAGGTACTGGGAGAAGAGGAGACACATAGGGTACTGGGAGAAGAGGAGACACATGGGGTACTGGGAGAAGAGGAGACACATGGGGTACTGGGAGAAGAGGAGACACATGGGGTACTGGGAGAAGAGGAGACTCATGGAGGTACTGGGAGAAGAGGAGACTCATGGAGGTACTGGGAGAAGAGGAGACACATGGGGTACTGGGAGAAGAGGAGACACATGGAGATACTGGGAGAAGAGGAGACACATGGAGATACTGGGAGAAGAGGAGACACATGGAGGTACTGGGAGAAGAGGAGACACATGGAGGTACTGGGAGAAGAGGAGACACATGGAGATACTGGGAGAAGAGGAGACACATAGGGTACTGGGAGAAGAGGAGACACATGGGGTTCTGGGAGAAGAGGAGACACATGGAGATACTGGGAGAAGAGGAGACATATGGGGTACTGGGAGAAGAGGAGACACATGGGGTACTGGGAGAAGAGGAGACACATGGGGTACTGGGAGAAGAGGAGACACATGGAGATACTGGGAGAAGAGGAGACACATGGAGGTACTGGGAGAAGAGGAGACACATGGAGATACTGGGAGAAGAGGAGACACATGGAGGTACTGGGAGAAGAGGAGACTCATGGAGGTACTGGGAGAAGAGGAGACTCATGAAGGTACTGGGAGAAGAGGAGACACATGGAGGTACTGGGAGAAGAGGAGACTCATGGAGGTACTGGGAGAAGAGGAGACACATGGGGTACTGGGAGAAGAGGAGACTCATGGAGGTACTGGGAGAAGAGGAGACACATGGGGTACTGGGAGAAGAGGAGACTCATGGAGGTACTGGGAGAAGAGGAGACTCATGGAGGTACTGGGAGAAGAGGAGACACATGGAGGTACTGGGAGAAGAGGAGACTCACGGGGTACTGGGAGAAGAGGAGACTCATGGGGTACTGGGAGAAGAGGAGACACACGGGGTACTGGGAGAAGAGGAGACACATGGAGGTACTGGGATAAGAGGAGACAGATGGGGGGTACTGGGATAAGAGGAGACACATGGAGACAAGAAAAGCTGCAAAGAATCTATAAATATAATGCAAAATGCAATTGCAAATAGACACAAAAAACATTGAGATGATGGAAACGGGAGACGAATTGAGAGAAAATCCCTTGCTGACTCGAGACGTGGAGAGTAAACAAAGAAGAGGCACAGCTAGGGAATAATGCAACAAAATGTAAAAAAATAATAAATGCTCGAACCCGAGAACAAACACTAGATTAAGACAATAAAATAGAAATATATAATTAACAAATATTTACAGCAAAAAAAAAAAAAACACTAAATTGTAACAAGAGAACACATAAATAAGAGAAGCCAAAACCGTCAGGATAGTGATAGGAACCGCATTTCGAAAACAGGAAAATAGAATTAAGTAGGCGCAAAGATTTAAATGTAGAAAACAAACACACAAAGACACTAATTATGTGTGTGTGTGTGTGTGTGTGTGTGATAGAGGGAGTGTGTATGAGTGTATTTACTATTTGTGCCTGCAGAATCGAGATATTAGTTCTTGGACTACGACTTTCTAATCAATCTATTTTTCCTCTATTATGCCTACTACATATAGATCTCTCTAACACGCACATGCCCAGGAAGCAGCCCGAAGCAACTGTCTAACTCCCAAGTACATATTTACTGGTAGTGAACAGGCGTATCCTGGTGAAAGAAACTCTGCCCATTTGTTTCCGCCTTCGCAGGGAATCGAACCCGGTGTGTGGTGTGTTTTAGGACTACGACCCCTAGGCGCTATCTACTCAGCCGCGAGACCCCCTCGCAGAAAGCGAAACGACAAATCCGAGGGCCTTCGCGTATACTTAAGACATTATCAGAAGATGAAAACACCCCATTTTCTGTCATAATACTTTGTCTAAGTTATTGTTTTCCTTGTTCATGTCTTAAATAGTACATGAGAGCTGTCGGATGTACCATTCCACTTGTATATGTGATAACTTTTGCATATAGTAACCTCTTGTAATATTTTTAATTTTGAGGCAATTGTAAGTAAAATCAATCATAGATGAAAAGAGAAATATATAAATAAAAATAGATTTGAGTAGAACTGAGATAACTATCTGGTGGAGAAGTCTAGGACAAGACCAGAGACACCCAGCACTGCGTGGATGGTGAGAAGAAGCTGTTTTCTTCGCCAAATGCTGGTGCAAGCTTGGAGGTCAGTGTAGCATACAAGTTAAATCTAGTAAGTGAATGAGTCTGTTTAAAAAATCTGCAAAAAGAATTTTGAAAAAAGGAAGTTTGACTATTAATTTTTCATTCCAGCCGCCGTTGTCGGCAAGTATGCACCACCACTGTAGGTCACTGAGGTGAGACACCATACGGTGTCGAGAAGGTGTACAGGTCATCTTAGGAAGGGTAATCGGATCTGTCTCCTACTTCTTAGACAAAAATAAGACAACCCATGTCGTAGGCCTCAGGCTACGACATGGGTTCTTGGTGTTAAATTAAATTTTTTGAATTATAATACAAATCAAAATAAAGTATTATTGTACCAGAATTTACCCATCGTTAAATAACTACATATGAATAGTCCACTTGCCAATCCTATGATAGTTCAGTACTACTTCTCCCGAGTCTACCATGTTGAATCATAGAAATATGTAATTCATAGCTAATGTTTTATAAAGTTTTAATTGCAATATTTCCTGTGCTTATTAACATGAGAATACTATCTGAATAATTAATTATCTGCCGTTACAAGAAGCCAAGCAAAATGTAAAGATAGTCATCTAGAACTATTGACTGGTGGAAGTGTGTCACGCACAAGACAATGGACAAGATATAAGAATGTAAATTCAAGCGTCAACAGAGAGGCAGTAAAGATGTCATGCAGAAGGGTAAAGACGCAGAGAATCATGCAGTAACTGACGCAAAACGCAGGCAGTTTACTCATGCAGTAAGGCGTTGCGTGAAGTGAAGGGATCCCCCCCTTGGGCCCCCACCGTTTCGTCCGGGCCAACTCCAGCGCTTCTGTGGCCGTTGTTGACTTGAGCAGTTAGGTTGCTGTGTTCTCAGCACGGCCCATAAGGTTGATGTGTGCTCAGCACCTCCCATAAGGTTGCTGTGTGCTCAGCATGTCCCATAAGTTTGCTGTGTGCTCAGCACGTCCCAAAAGGTTGCTGTGTGTTCAGCACGTCCCATAAGGTTGCGGTGTGCTCAGCACGTCCCATACCAAGGCTATTTTCCGGTACCAGTCTACCTTTTTCTATACACTATACAATTTACTGACCAGCTACTTCATTGTCATGTGTGCTAACTGTAATAACACTCAAACTGAAGTGAGACTGGCGTTCAAAAAGGTGATTTGCGTGACGATAATGATGCCAGGTGACTGTAGCGCCATTGTTGTGAGGCTACAAGCCGTCAACGCTAACTACTTAAACATGGTGAAGTGTGAAAGTTCACACGAGAGGTATGGGAGTGGGAGGGAAATAGACTACCAGCCTCGAGTTAGGCTTCCTTCCACCTTCAGTTACTGTGTATTTCCATTTTGGGGGGAATTTCATTAACTCTAAAGGGACATTGTTAACTCATAATAAGTGAAATGGGACAATGTAAACTTATTGCGAGTTAAAAAGTTATTTTCCTATGCCAGTAAATGATGTTTGAAGCTACCATCAAGTTAAAAAGGCTGCTGTTGGAGTAATTACAGGTTGTGGAGTCTCTGGTGATGAGAGTATGGGGCACATAAAGTATAGCAACAACTGCTGGTATGAGTTGTTTTGATGATGCGACGCTGGTGAAGCTTTGCTGGTGTTCTTGTTAGTGTCAAAGCGAGCTCTGGTCAAGGCTCTGCCACCTTTATATATATGTTGTGTCAAGTGACAGCACTGACAACTTGAACCAACGTAAAGTGCTCAAACTTGCTTCTGTGAAAATATTATCTTCTCTCCGTTTAGTGATTAATGTGTTTGAAGTTTTATTGCCAATTGTTGGTAAGTGATAAAGCATGATTAAAAGTGTATTAATTAGAAATTTCCATCATGCGTATTCTGGATTGAGACCCATGCAATTACATGCCCAGTGCGCATGCGTCGGGACTGTGACCCCCCTTCCCTAGACTCATGTTTAACCGGCCCTTCTAAAGGCTGTTTAGTTCGTTCCAGTGGCACTGAAAGAAGTCAGTTGGAGGCTTGTAAACTTCAGCCCACCGTCCGATCCAACCAGATCCCACAGTCTCCCCGCTCCCACACCTCAAGGGTGACATGGGCGGGCGGTGGGCGGGGAGTTAGCAGTAGGATGGCCGGTGAGGGGGCGGTGGTGAGGGCGGCGGCAGTAGTCCAGCAGCACTGCCTGGAGATCCCCGCACCCCGCAACTCTGTTAGATGTTGGGGTAGCGGAGCGGATGGCGAGGATGCTGGAGAGGCGGCCTGCATAGTCTAGTGGCAGGTTGGGGTCATGCGCCGTGCAGCACCTGCTGGGACATGGCTGCTGTGGGCGGGCACCACTTACCCTCATGCCCTGCATACGGGACATGGCCCTCAGGGGTCGCAGAGCGCGCAGCGTTCTCATCGTTTTGAACGCCTGAATTTTGCCTGCTCCAGCCAGGGTTGCCACAAGGTTAATCAAGGACACCTGGAAATCAGAGCCCACAAGAGTTACACATAGAAAATAGAGAGGCAGGAAGAGGTTGACGCTCACTACAGTAGAAGTATAAACACGTAGGGGCCCGCACGCCAGCGGCCAACACCATACACTACAGGGAGAGATATTAGTTAGACACAGTTCCCAGCCACAACCACCGGCTGGCTGGCCACTCTCCACAACCGGGGTTGATTGTGGGGGGGGGGGAGGTATACGGAGGATGATTGTAACTGGGGTGGTGGAAGATGGTCAGGACAACTGGCGTGGTGGGGGTCAGGAGGCTATCGTAAACAAAGAGTGGGCTGGAGAAATAAGAGGTAGCCACTTTTCCCGAGAGATATAGTATTAAGTCTCTGCAAGACACACAGAACAGAGAGCAAACTGTAGCATTATAATCTCCAGAGGTAAGACAGGGCGCCACCGCTGTCTACCTCACGAAGATAGAAAAGGAGTTTATGTCTAGTTTAAACAGTGGAAGACCAGGTACATAATATATATATATATATATATATATATATATATATATATATATATATATATATATAAGAGCTTCGAACAGTGATTGTCATTTAATTGTGTGTTTTCTGTAATATGTATGTATATATGTATGTGTGTTATATATATATATTATATATATATATATATATATATATAATATATATATATAACACACATATATATATATATATATATATATATATATATATATATATATATATATATATGTCGTACCTAGTAGCCAGAATGCACTTCTCGGCCTACTATGCAAGGCCCGATTTGCCTAATAAGCCAAGTTTTCCTGAATTATTATATTTTCTCTATTTTTTTTCTTATGAAATGATAAAGCTACCCATTTCATTATGTATGAGGTAATTTTTTTTTATTGGAGTTAAAATTAACGTAGATATATGACCGCACTTAACCAACCCTACCTAACCTAACCTAACCTATCTTTATAGGTTAGATAAGGTTAGGTAGCCGAAAAAGTTAGGTTAGGTTAGGTAGTCGAAAAACAATTAATTCATGAAAACTTGGTTTATTAGGCAAATCGGGCCTTGCATAGTAGGCTGAGAAGTGCGTTCTGGCTACTAGGTACGACATATATATATATATATATATATATATATATATATATAATCTTTGGACAACACCCACCAGTGGGACTCGAACCCAGAAAGCACAACTACCTTCCAGTAGCTGGCACCACTGGTGGGTGTTGTCCAAAGATTGTTTATCTTCACTTGTGGTTTATGCAAGTATAGGCTTATATATATATATATATATATATATATATATATATATATATATATATATATATATATATATATATATATATATATATATTATTAAATATGACCGAAAAAGTAAGATTAATAATTCTAACACGAATTTTCTCAATCTTTCGTACATTACGCTTCACTGTTGGAGGTAAATCAAAAATCACTTCTCCAAAATTCATTTTTATTTCTAGTCTGACGCGACACGGGCGCGTTTCGTAAAACTTATTACATTTTCAAAGACTTCACAAATACACAACTGATTAGAACGTATCTCTGATTTTATATCTACATTTGAGTGAGGTGGGAAGGGTGATGTGGCATTAACACAAGACAGAACAGGAGGGGATATTAATAGGGTATTAAAAGTATCAACACAAGACAGAACAGAAACAATGGGTATTGAATAGAAGTGTTTGTAGAAAGCCTATTGATCCATATTTCTTGATGCTTCTATATTGGAGCGGAGTCTTGAGGTGGGTAGAATATAGTTGTGCAATAATTGGCTGTTGATTGCTGGTGTTGACTTCTTGATGTGTAGTGCCTCGCAAACGTCAAGCCGCCTGCTATCGCTGTATCTATCGATGATTTCTGTGTTGTTTACTAGGATTTCTCTGGCGATGGTTTGGTTATGGGAAGAGATTATATGTTCCTTAATGGAGGGCTCCATTAAGGAACATATAATCTCTTCCCATAACCAAACCATCGCCAGAGAAATCCTAGTAAACAACACAGAAATCATCGATAGATACAGCGATAGCAGGCGGCTTGACGTTTGCGAGGCACTACACATCAAGAAGTCAACACCAGCAATCAACAGCCAATTATTGCACAACTATATTCTACCCACCTCAAGACTCCGCTCCAATATAGAAGCATCAAGAAATATGGACCAATAGGCTTTCTACAAACACTTCTATTCAATACCCATTGTTTCTGTTCTGTCTTGTGTTGATACTTTTAATACCCTATTAATATCCCCTCCTGTTCTGTCTTGTGTTAATGCCACATCACCCTTCCCACCTCACTCAAATGTAGATATAAAATCAGAGATACGTTCTAATCAGTTGTGTATTTGTGAAGTCTTTGAAAATGTAATAAGTTTTACGAAACGCGCCCGTGTCGCGTCAGACTAGAAATAAAAATGAATTTTGGAGAAGTGATTTTTGATTTACCTCCAACAGTGAAGCGTAATGTACGAAAGATTGAGAAAATTCGTGTTAGAATTATTAATCTTACTTTTTCGGTCATATTTAATAATATATGTCTACAGGAAAGACTGCTACCAAAATATACTAATATATATATATATATATATATATATATATATAATAGTGAGACCGTGGAGAGTAGAGAGATAAAAGGGAAGCAAGGGAGAAGAGGTATATAGGGGAGGAGCTATGGGAGTACGAGAGCAGGGAAGACAGGAGGTGAGGGCCAGCGGTCAGCAGAGGTTGTGGTGGCGGCGGAACACAGGTCAACGAACACTGAATATGGACAGTATAGCGGCGTTGCCCATGCGGCCAGCCATCACCGGGATCCCCCACCCACTCTTGTGGGGTGATGAGTGGTTGTGGGTGAGCATGGGCTACCCACGAGGACATCACAACCAGGGCACCTGCCCTCACCGCGACACGCTACTTACTCTCATGCCCTCCCAGCGCGACACTGCCCGGAGAGGCCGCAGGGCGCGCAATGTTCTCATCGACCTGAACGCTGGTATGTCGTCAGCTCCGGCCCAAATAGCAGCCAAGTTTATCAGTGACACCTACAAGACCAAGTGTGTTACAGGGAGTGGGGATACCCTACCCTCTCACACACACACTCACTCACACATACACACACACTCTCACTCAATCAATCACACACACACTCACTCACTCACTCACACACACACACACACACACTCACTCACTCACTCACTCACTCACTCACACACTGCTTCCTGTGTGTGTGTGTGTGTGTGAAAAGAAATAGTTAGTAGTTAGTAACAGTTGATTGACAGTTGAAAGGCGGGCCGAAAGAGCAAAGCTCAACCCCCGCAAGCACAATTAGGTGAATACACACACACACACACACACACACACACACACACACACACACACACACATACACACACCTGTGTGTGTGTGTATGTGTATATATATATATTTATTTATATCACACACCTGCCTACTCATTCAAAACACATTTATTCATCTTCATTCAAAAAAAGAATATTAATTTCAAATATAAAATAAAGGTTGACTTTTGGAAGGGGTTTCCAGAGTGGTGCAGGCGTGGCGTCTGCTTCCAGAGGTAGCCTAGGAGTTTCTCACCCATATATACCTGCCCACATGCAGTAACATCAACACAACCATACATAAAGAAATGGGGTTATATTTACAATCATCACTGTACCTTAAGTCTGTCAATGCTTAAATAATACTGGAACAGAGACGTGCGACAGACAACTGAAAAATGTTCAGGTCTGAAATTTGTTGTTTTTTACTTATCCTTCACAACCCAAACAGTTTTTTTATTTTATAGTAGATAGCTTCTCAATAAGTCAATTTTAAAATACACAATGCATTCGCTATCCAATGAATATCAGCTAAACATTCACGGGTACATATAATCTGGAGTGGGAAGGGTTGATAGGGACGAGGCTATAGCTTAAGAGAGAGCTGGGAGTGGGGCTGTGGTGGCTCCACACCGGCGACCCCCCGCGCCTAGCTCCTGGCACCTGCTGTGGCCTCTCCACACATAAACACGATGGGGAAAAGGGAAATATAGGAGTGGAAGAAGAAATAAGTGAGAGAGACAGACAGACAGACAAAGAGAGAAATAGGGTGAAGGGATAATCGTAACTGTATTATTGGGAAGAATGGAAGCATCATAAATGACAAACGTTACATATTAGTATGTATATTAACATCCATGTGATTTTATCCCTACACACGTATGGATACATATGGGCACACTTAAATGCATTCACACAGAGACATACACACGCACAGTTGTGTCCTCTTTATGTTGAAGAACATGTCCAGGGTTTTGCAGCGTTTATTTAACAAGATAAATCAGAAGGCAGAGATGCAAGGATAATGATCCGGTCCAGGATTCATTAAGTATTTAAGTGTCCACTGACAAAACTTTTCCTTAGGATTGGCTTGGATTTATTAAACAGTTCTCGAGATCCAAAACGTCACGTGGTTGTCTAAACCAGTAATAACCCTGGGTTGTGAAGTTTGGAGCTCACAAACTGCTTATATATACAAACTAAGCCACAAAGGTAGAGGAAAGATGTAAAGGTTTCGTAAGTGGATGACTTATGTGCTTGATGAACGTTAGGTCTAGGAGGCAGTGGGTAGCAGAAAATGGTGGGTGATAATGTCGGTGTTAGTTTGGATGTGATTAGTGGATGTGGCAAGCAGCACCGGACACACCAAGCTCAGCTAGGCGATCATAGCCAGTGCTGGCGACCAGATTGCAGCGACGAATCTGCCTGGCGTTAAAAATTCAGGCGTAGTGATATGAAGAGATACGAAGATACGGGATATGAAGAGAGGAGGCTGTAGACCCCCTTTCCTTATCTTCTTATGAGAAACCTTAAGATATAAGATATATTTTATCTTATAAGAAGCCTTATATCTTCATAACTCAAGCCTTCATAACTCAAGGCTGATTGAGGGCCGTGTGGTGGCGGTCCGGTCAGCTGCACTAGACCGCCTGGTGCAGGGGGTGGTACCACGACAACACCTTGTAGGTGTGCCTTAGAGATGTGAGGCGCTGTATAAACTGTAGCCTGTGCTTACATAATTATATTTCACTGCTATACAAATATTAACACTCATACACAGACACATGTTTATATATATAAACATGGAGTCATACATACACACGAACATGCTTGAATACACATGTACCAACCCATCCTGCAGTTCGTATAGTGACTATTTGGTCAAACATACACAAATGGACTGTTGCACTCAAAAAGTTAAAGTTTTGTTTTATTAGCCCACATAGCATACTTAACAAATTTGAAAAGTAACTCAGAACCTAATGTGACCTGTCCAATTTGCGAATAAGTAACCCTAGGCCTACTATACGTTATCTTAGGTCTAGTATAGTACATATATGTTCTACACAAGCCTTAGGAGTATTACACTTGTTTTTCCTGCCCTCTACAAACTTAATGGCACAAAACGTGAACACTGTTGGTTGCAGTACTCCATTCTTGTGTGTTCCATAACATGTGTGCTGTAAGTACTATCATTTTAGGGAGATGAGTTGTACACACACACACACACACACACACACACACACACACACACACACACACACCAACTCACCATCACAATAAGAAAGTCGAGCCAGCACCAAGCGTTGGTGAAGTACTTAGCGAAGCCGAGAGCCACCCACTTGATCAACATCTCAATGAAGAAGATGACGGTGAAGATCCTGTCCATATAGTAGAGTACATCCTGGAGGACCGGCCGATACTTGAGGTCGACGTCCTCCAGCGCTAAGGCCAGTGACGACAGCAGGATCATGGTGATGACAGCCGTCTCGAAGTACTTGTTCTCTATAAGTTGGTAAGTCTTCAGGCGCAGGTGCCCCCATCCTTGCCAGAAGGGGGACTCCGGGTCACCCTGCCATGAGTGGAATTGCCATCACAAATGGAGTCAATATATGTTTTACAACCAAATATATAATCAATAAAATCAAATCAGTTATATAATTTTTTAAAAATTAAATAATTATCAAAGATTTGGTCTTTGATTCCTAATCCTTTCTGATATTATGCTAAAAAAAAGCGTTACCTTGAGATATTCATAATTTTCTGCTACGACTACATGTTTACATAAACATCCAACTGCTATACAGTTGCATAGATAATTTTGGTTATTGTACATGGTCAAGACACACGGTAATTCTATACTGATTTACCTGGTAACCCAGATCACAATTGCGACGTTAGACGTGTTCATACGATCAAGTGGTTTCGTATTGGGCTTAAAGCTTAACAACAGTGGGAGAGTTAATAATTAAGATAACTATAATAACTTACTGGCCAACCAGGAAAATATGCCATTGTAATGAAAATAGTCCAGAACACAACTAAAGGGTGAGTATATATAAACTGTTACATGATCACCCTCAGTATTCGGGTACTGGGCTCTCATACCAGTCATCACTAACTCTATGTTCACGTAACTTTTCTATGTGTATTTGTATACTAAAAGTGTATCATATTGTGTAACGTGACAGTCTATGTTCGTTCATGTGTGGCATTCCTGCACCAACCTTTGCTATAACATTGTATAATCACAGAGATCACATTTGTAATCACGCCACCTTGGCTCCAGGGCAGGGCGAGCTAGTCAACGCCAGGTAGAGGCTAGAGGCCACAGGCAGTCGACTTGGGCGCTCGTCTGGAGTAACACTTATATGGTCTTAGTGATGGCAGTTCAGTAAGAGTTGTGGTGTTGGGTAATATATATTGTAGCTCTTTGCAATTTATACTTTGTTGTTTTCAGTGTCCAAGTTATTGGAATTGAAATTAGTGTTAAAGCTTTATTTTTTTTTTTTAAGTCATCCATATTAAGTGTACAAAGACAATTGTATTTGCCGGTGCTAAAGTACCTTTTATTTAGTTTTATTATATTAACTTTTGTTTTAACTTTGGCTTTTTACTCTGCTCTTGTTTCCTCATACTCATATTTAAGTTTAAATGCGCTTTTTTGTTTTGTTATGGTACGTTAGCAACCCATCAGCTGGGTATAGCTGCATAAGCTTACTTAACGTGGCAACACTGAAAAGTGAGGGACTTTTATATTATTATTATTAATACATTTAGGACTGTGACTGTTTAGGTAGCTGCATTTGTGCAGCTACCCTAGATTATATGAAGGGGAGTACAGTGTGTCAAAAAGCTAGCTACGTGATGCTAGTAGCTAAAATCACGTAGCCAGCTCTGTATGACTAACCGTCACACAGGATGGTTAGTCATTCAGAGGCATGTGAAAAGTAGTCTGCACTGGCAAACTCTGGATCCATTTATAAGGATATCATCATCAACACAAGAGTGAATAAGGTAGAAGTGATACTAAAAGTCCTCATCTCGCAGGATGGTTAGTCATACAGGGCCATATGTTCAGTAGCCTGCACTAGCAAATTTTGGATGCATTATGAGGAAGTAAGGGACACTTCTCAGTGTACATGTTCCTGTGACCAGGTGGTCCTGAGAGCCCGGTGGTCCTGTGAGCCAGGTGGTACTGTGAACCCGGTGGTCCTGTTAGCCAAATGGTACTGTGTAGCCAGGACAAGACGTCACACGTCTTGTCCTGGCTACATATTGTAGAACATATTGTAGCCAGGGAAACAAGGCTGTGGCCGGTTTCTGACCAGGCCTCCTGTCAGGTACAGGAGACAGCACTTAGTCACTATGATCAAAAAGCTTTTGGAAGGAATATGAGGATAAGGATTTGAGAAAAGGAGGAAAGGAATGGTGCTCAACCACACGGACGATCGGGGGATTGAACGTCGACCTGCAAGGAGCAAGGGCGTCACTCTACCGTCCATTCCAAGTGGATGGTACCTTCTGGCATTGTGATTTATGTTACGACACTGACAAATCATGTGTGTTGTGTCAATGCTCCTTACTGACGTAATCAGTAATATGACTATTTTGTCTCAAGTATAAACCTACAAAATTAAAAGTAAAAAAAAATACGTCTCAAATTGATTTTTTGCAACTGCAACAGAAGTGGCAGTGTATAACTCTGTTTTCACTTTAGTTACCTGGGAATCTATAGGAAAAAACACAATGTTTATTGTTTCCTTTTGTCTGTCTAATCTACATGGTGGCCCATGGGTCAGACCTACATGGTGGCCCATGAGTCAGACCTACATGGTGACCCATGAGTCAGACCTACATGGTGGCCCATGAGTCAGACCTACATGGTGGCCCATGAGTCAGACCTACATGGTGGCCCATGGGTCAGACCTACATGGTGGCCCATGGGTCAGACCTACATGGTGGCCCATGGGTCAGACCTACATGGTGGCCCATGAGTCAGACCTACATGGTGGCCCATGAGTCAGACCTACATGGTGGCCCATGGGTCAGACCCACATGGTGGCCCATGGGTCAGACCTACATGGTGGCCCATGAGTCAGGCCTACATGGTGGCCCATGGGTCAGACCTACATGGTGGCCCATGGGTCAAACCTACATGGTGGCCCATGGGTCAGACCTACATGGTGGCCCATGAGTCAGACCTACATGGTGGCCCATGAGTCAGACCTACATGGTGGCCCATGAGTCAGACCTACATGGTGGCCCATGAGTCAGACCTACATGGTGGCCCATGGGTCAGACCTACATGGTGGCCCATGGGTCAGACCTACATGGTGGCCCATGGGTCAGACCTACATGGTGGCCCATGGGTCAGACCTACATGGTGGCCCATGGGTCAGACCTACATGGTGGCCCATGGGTCAGACCTACATGGTGGCCCATGGGTCAGACCTACACGGTGGCCCATGGGTCAGACCTACACGGTGGCCCATGGGTCAGACCTACACGGTGGCCCATGGGTCAGACCTACATGGTGGCCCATGGGTCAGACCTACATGGTGGCCCATGGGTCAGACCTACATGGTGGCCCATGGGTCAGACCTACATGGTGGCCCATGGGTCAGACCTACATGGTGGCCCATGGGTCAGACCTGTGGAAAATTTTCCACCAAAATTATAGCATAACATGTCTGAGTAGCATGGTCTATGAAAGCACATGGACCAGACATGGGTATTTATAGTAGCAGTCAAGGTCTCTCTAGACAAAGAGTGTGTCAAGTCAGCATAATACGACCATTTTGTGAACTACATCTCAGGAAACCCTCCTGTAGAATGAATCAATACCAGGATATGTAATTAAATTTAATAGCTCTAAGCATATCAAGGTAATATGCCAAAATAAATACATATACTTAATAAATGATTATTTAACCAAATACTTTGTTTAACGATTGTATAAATGGATCATTAAAACAGGTAGGGCAACCAATACCCGCCTTGGGGTGGATCGCATTAGTGTCAAGATGCTGTCAGTTTAGTAAACTAAACTCCCCCCGCCATGAGAACACACTCCACGGTACGGACTCCTGGTTCAACCTTGAAGCCGAGTGGACGTCTGGATACCTCCTCCGCCTGTTCACGTCTTGTTTTCGTGTTTTTGCTTTGCTACTGCCGTTTGGCATCCCTTTTCAACGGTCCGATTGTACGACGCCTGGCGCACATATCGCCTTGGGTCACGGGATTGAAGATAGATTTTTTTTTTTGGCGTGTTCTGGCTGGTTCTCCCGGCGGGGTGACGGTGTTCGGGGGCCGGCTTGGCCGATAGGTGCCGGGGGTTGGTGGGTCTTGATGGGCTTCTGGTGTGCCCTCAGTCGTGGTGGGCAGCTGGTTTCTGCTCTGCCGGAGGACACTGGATGACTTTTGTGTTTTCGTTGGGGCAGAGATTTTGGTTTTGCTACCCTGTGTTCCCTGTGTGGGGCAGGGCCAATGCTTGTCACCCTGAGGGATTCCTGGGGGCTCCCCAATCATCTGCCTGTCTGCGTTTCTTTGCCACATGGCATATTAGTTTCCCGTGATTGGCGTTACTTATTTCGCGATTTGGCTTTGCGTTTCACCATTACGGGCTTTGCTATTAACCCAACCGGGTACGCCAGGGCGCATCCGATCCCACGATTGTTGTCGCCCTTAAATCAACAACACTCCACGGTGGGACTCCTGGTTCTACCTTGACGGCGAGCAGACATCTGGACACCTCCTCCGCCTGGGAGCCGCTGGATCACATTCTGTTTTGTGTTTTGCATTTGATACTGCCGTTTGGCATCCCTATTCAATGGTTTGGTTTGTACGACGCCTGGCGCAAATATTGCCTTGGGTCACAGGATTGTTGATAGTTTTTTTTTTGGGGCGTTTTCTGACTGGTTCTCCTGGCAGGGTGACGGTGTCTGGCGCCGGCTGGGCCGAGAGGTGCTGGGAGTTGGGGAATCCTGGTCACTTCCTGGTGTGCCCTCGGGCGTGGTGGGCGGCTGGTTTCTGCTTTCCAGAGGGCTCCGCATGACTTTTCATTTTAGTTTGGGGCCAAGTATATAGTCCCCTGTATATAAGTATAGTATAGTGCTTGTCCCCTGAGAGACTCCTAGGGCTCCCCAATCATCTGCCATTCGGTTTCGCAATTAACCATTCAAGGGTCGCTGGGGTGCTTCCGATCCCACGATTGTCGTCGCTCTTAAATCAACAACAATACCCCACGGTGTTCAAGCTGTTTATTTGCCGCCGTTTAACATCCACGAACCTCAATGGTTGTCAACAGCACATAATATGTGTATAAACAATAAGACACATGATTTAAAGTGTTTTGAGTGTGTCTTGCCAAGAAACAATGAGAGCAGTGTGTGTGAGTACATTGTCGCCACAGCAGTGATGCCTCACACCCAAGTAAACATAGCCATTCCACCTCATGGGTACACTCCATAGTCGTCCAAGCTTAGTTTTAGCCGTCTATCTTCCGTGAGCCCCTAGTTGGTGGTGTAAAACTTCACATAAATATGTATAAACAAGAGGACATATGATATTTATGAAATAAGGGTGTGTCTTGCCCCAAGTTGAGTGGAGTGTGAGCAACACTGGACCTGGAGCCAGAAGCCGATGGAATCTAGATAACACCATTTCAACATCAGTAGTGAACAACACTACTGGCCCTACAAGAGAATTAAATCTTTGTACAAGAAGATAGAGCTCCATACCTGCATCTTAACTAAATAAGGGAGGCTGGTGGTGTAGTAACAATAGTAATTGGATCCAATTCTTTGTGTCACTAACCCCGTTATTTTGCAGGTGCAGTTAAACCATGGGCTTTAAAGCTCACCTCAGTAAGTAAATTACTTGTTATTAAAATAAAAATATACTAACTAGGTTAATCAATAGTTAACAAATCTGTATATATTGTGTAGACACAATATATTGCAATTGCTAAGATAAATTAAAGTATACATTTGCAATAGATCAATTCATAACATTAAAGAATTAAATAATCTTGTCATTGTTCATCATAATTCATATGTGGCAAGATACCAGATCAAAAGGATAGGCTAAAATAATTTGTAACCGTATAAATGTTCACTGTATTATACATATATTACTTATTACTAAGTGGTAAGTGGAGATTTGTTAATCTACACACCAAAACATGCTAAAGTTAATTAAATTCACACACCAAAGCAAGTTAATGACAGCAGCACCATTCTTGTTGGATCACCCTGAAAACTGAACACAGAGAATAGATACAGTCCACTACCTCACAGAGAAAACAAGTTTCCTAGTGGCCACTGGATATAACTATTGCCATTGAAGACAGTTAAATTGCCGTTATATTGGTAGTTAGGTCCTTATTTTAGGGAGCCAGAAGTTGCAAAATCCTACAAGACTTACAGAGTGACCCATGAGTCAGACCTACAGGGTGACCCATGAGTCAGACCTACAGGGTGACCCATGAGTCAGACCAACAGGGTGACCCACGAGTCAGTCCTACAGGGTGACCCATGAGTCAGTCCTACAGGGTGACCCATGAGTCAGTCCTACAGGGTGACCCATGAGTCAGTCCTACAGGGTGACCCATGAGTCAGTCCTACAGGGTGACCCATGAGTCAGTCCTACAGGGTGACCCATGAGTCAGTCCTACAGGGTGACCCATGAGTCAGTCCTACAGGGTGACCCATGAGTCAGTTCTACAGGGTGACCCATGAGTCAGTCCTACAGGGTGACCCATGAGTCAGTTCTACAGGGTGACCCATGAGTCAGTCCTACAGGGTGACCCATGAGTCAGTCCTACAGGGTGACCCATGAGTTCTGTGTCACTGTAGTGGAAGCTCAAAATAAATACGAATGCATTAAGAGTAATGTGATAAGGCAATATTTGACGAGTCTTTATGCATGAACATGGCACCAGTGTGCACGACCCACCAGTGTGCACGACCCACCAATGTGCACGACCCACCAGTGCGTATGACCCACCAGTGTGCATGACCCACTAGTGTGCACGACCCACCAATGTACATGATCCACCAGTGTGCATAACCCATTATGTACACGATCCACAAGCGTACATAACCCACCAGTGTACATGACCCACTATGTACACCATCCACCAGTGTACACGACCCACTATGTACACGACCCACCAGTGTACATGACCCACCAGTGTGCATGACCTACTATGTACACGATCCACCAGTGTACATGACCCACTATGTACACGATCCACCAGTGTACACGACCCACTAGTGTACACGACCCACCAGTGTACACGACCCACCATTGTACATGACCCACCGGTGTTCACGACCCACCAGTGTACATAACCCATTATGTGCACGATCTACCAGTGTACACGACCCACCAGTTACCATGCACAGCTCACCTTCCTCCCTCGAGCCGCCTCAGGACTCAGACCTAACAGCAATAAAACTCCGGGTCTTGCTACTCAAATACACTTTAGAGAGGGAAGTTTCTTTACGTGTCTTAAGGTAAGTTGCGATAAATTGCATTTATAGGAAATTTTATGAAGCTTGCATTAAATATAGTAAGCTGAGGATAACACTAACCGCACACCAAGGACACTTCACATAACAGGCTTCTTTGAAGCAATCTGCAGGGTAATCGAGGATCACATCACTTCCGGAATCCATCATGGGTCCAGGAGCTTGCACGTCTTCCTCCACCACCTCCTCGTCGCCACTGGAACCATGGAAATCTGGAAGAAAATGTCTCCTTTGACTTAGAGTTGGAGAGAGTGTGTGGAGGTGGTAGGCATAAGTGTGTCCAGGGAGGCCTGAGTTAAACGAGACCTCAAGATGGTGGGACAAGGGGTGATATAGGTGGCGTGAGACCTCAAGATGGCGGGACGAGGGGTGATGTAGGTGGCATGAGATCTCAAGATGGCAGGAAGAGGGGTGATATAGGTGATGTGAGACCTCAAGATGGCAGGATGAGGGGTGATATAGGTGATGTGAGATCTTAAGATGGCGGGAAAAGGGGTGATATAGGTGGCATGAGACCTCAAGATAGCGGGACGAGTGGTGATATAGGTGATGTGATACCTCAAGAGAAAAGGCATCCTGCGGTGTGGTGGCAGCAGTCCCCTGGACACCAGACCTACCCTGGCCACACCACATAAGCTGCAAGGAACACGTGACAAGTAAACAGGCCGCATAGGGAAGCGGCAGTATCGCAGCAACACCACGGTAGCGGTGTGGTCACTGGGTCAGGTAGGTGGCCAGGTACGTGACCAGAGGGAAAATAAACGAGACTTATGCTTGTGTTTTATGTGTTCAAAGGTCGGTGACCTGGCTTTAATGAGGTCAACTTGCACAGTTTTAAAATTAAAATGACAAAATATGACTACTTTTCGTAGTGACTGTTTAAACCTATTTAATCTTAACCTCAGATTGCTAAAATGGTATTCTATTTTAACCATCACTATAAAGCTATTACTTGGTGTACACCCTTATATATCGTGAACATACAGTGTTCTGCAAAGGAGGCTTGGCTAACAAAAGCACTGCTATTCATCAAAGTCAAAGGAGGCCCCAAAGTATCCCATATGAATTTTGTTGATAGTTCCCCAATGACGACGGGACCAAGTGACAGGCCACAAATACTTTTTATTTTTACACTTGCTAATGATCCAGGACGGACCACAACGTCGGCATTTCCTTTATTTTCAGATGTGTAGGTTGAGTGTCAAGTGTTCTGCCACACTATTGTGACTCGGTGTCTGTATTTATGTAGAAAATATGCGTAAAAGTTGTATATATGTAGAAAATTTAACTAATGAAATAATTGGCACAAATGTTAACATCTTGTTGACAAGATCTTCCAAGTGATGGTGTTGTGACTGTCGTTGTCGGACTGCTTTTGTAGTGTGTCCAAACCTTCAAGTATAATCTATTACACTGAAACTCGTGCTAATATTTTTCATCAGCTTCCCAGTGTCCACAAAAATTGACATGAAGGAAGAAAATAAATTATTTTGATTTAATTAAAATTATTCACTTAAAATTTAAGTGAATAATTTATGCATAAAATAAGTTAACTAATATGGGACCCAAACCTGACCCTTGCTGAATACCGCTTATAATACCTCTTCATTCCTATTTCAATCCTATTGCCAGGCTTTATTTTATTACGGATTCCCCATTTTAATATACTGCCAGTTAAAACATTTTTGTTTAAAGATTATATGGAGTCTATTGTATAGGAACAATGTCAAAAGCCTTCTGATATTCAAAGAATATGGAGTCTGTTCGTTCTTGTCTGAACTGAAGTCATCCTGCTCGTTGGATTCTAAAAGGTTTGTTGTGCAGGGCTGTCCTTCCCTATGTCCATGTTGCAATATAGTTAGTGCATTAGACCCGGCTTTACTATTCTCTCAAGATCCTTGGCGAGAATGTATGTCAGTGACAATGGAGTATGTTCAGCTGCTTCCGTGCCTCTCCTTCATAGTATATTCATAAGACTCTGGCTGCCTTCTCGTTTTCTAGGTATGTCCAGTGATGGTTTTATAGATCATTGTGAACACCTTGCTCATGGCCTCAGCAGCTTCTTTTATAAAAATTAGTCAACATGTCCCATTATCGAGGGCAGGAGCCTGCGCACATATATACTTTAGTCTTGAGGGTGTCTGGAGTGTCAGTGAGGGGTAGTACCTCAGAGCAGCCAACCCGTTCTCGCACTTTCATACAGTCAATATTGACTTATTAAATAAGTGCATATGTGACATACTAATTTATTGTGAATATTTTAGTTTACCTTGAAAATCTTCATAGAAAACACAGACCTTACCTAACCTTCTTAGTATGTTAAGATTAGCATCTTATTGCTTCGTAATTACAATTATTACTTAACCTATACCTATAATAGGTTAAGTAATAATTGTATTACAATTACAATTATTTTACAATTATATTACAATTATTATTTTGCAATTATATTACAATTATTACTTAACCTATACCTATAATAGGTTAAGTAATAATTGTAATTACGAAGCAATAAGATGCTTATCTTAACATACTAAGAAGGTTAGGTAAGGTCGGTGTTTTCTATGAAGCTTTTCAAGGTAAACTAAAATATTCACAATAATATAGTATGTCACATATGCACTTATTTAATAAGTCAATATTGACTATACGAAAGTGCGAGAACGGGTTGGAGCAGCCGCACGTTTGGATGGTTTTGCCTGCTCTGGTCCCTACCTGCACTCAACTCTCACTTGTGGCTCCTAGTAGCTGTTTGCATGCAACAGCGGCCACATTCCGGTAAACTGCTTCGACTGGCGGGCAAAACCAGGTAAGGGTAGCCGAAGGTTTGAGACTTTCAGTGAACTAAGGCTTATCTACCTACGCATGCGAAGACTGAACCTGGCGGACTGCGCAGAGAAAACCACCAGAATGGTTCAACAAGCATACCAGCAGTGTTGTAGAGCACAATTAGGGCACAGTGAGTCACGTAGAATACTGCTGGCCATCCACTACTTCCTAACCTATCTCCTGCCATCTCGATTTGTCTTGCCGCTGGACCCAGATAGGTCGGGGCGAGAGCGCGAGGCTGACGATCTGCACAACTCTCCCTCACTTTAATCCAAGTCAAGGACAGGCGACTTCAACCCATACTGCACAACCTCAAGTCCTGTGGCGATGGGCAATTGGCGAAGCAACAGGTGAGGATACACTGGAAGCTGTAGTTACAGACCTGCATACAGGCGGCTCAGGGCATAGGGACGCTCTATACTGGACCGAAGCAGCATCAGAGTTCGGCAGCCCCCTGGGTGTCTGAGCCCGGATGTTGTCTCTTCAGGACACATTACGCTAACTTCCTTCGAGGAAGGGGCTAGAAAAGGTACCTTACCATAGCCTGCTTCAATTCACCCTGGCTAGCAAACCGCGGCGGGCGGGGATCCCTCACAGCGGTCGAATAAATACAATGAAAAAAGTGAGGGGGTGCTCAATCTCGGTATTTGGAACGTTCAAACTCTGCTGGATAACACCAAGGCAGAAAGACCTGAAAGGCGAACTGCACTAGTTGCAAAGGAAGTAGCGTGCGACAATGTGGGCATATCAGCACTCAGTGAAACACGATTGGGTGACTAAGGTTAGCTTACAGAACGTGGTGGTGGGTAGACCCTTTTCTGGGGTGGTCGCTGTAGCGCTAAACGACGAGAAGCTGGCGTTTAATTTGCCATTGGATCCCACCTCGTTCAAAAACTTGCCAAGCTTCCAGAGGGCATCGACGACCGCTTATTGACGGTCCAGCTTCTGCTTGAGAGCAGGAGAAGTGCGATGCTGATCAGTACATATATTCCAACCATGACCAACCCAGATGACATCAAGGAAAAATTATCTCAGTCTTTCCTTATAGTTCAATCCCTTCAGCCCAGGAATGAGTCTTGCTGCATATCTTTAGACCTTTTCTACTTTCTCCTTGTCCTTTTTTAGGTAGAGGGTTCCATGCCGGTGACACATATTCAAGAGTGGGTCTTACCTTTGCTGTATATAGGGCCCTGAGGGCCCCACATAGTCGAAGTTCTGAAGGATACCCGGATGTTGGCCAGTATGTCATATGCCGCTGTTCTTGTTCTGCTAATGTGGGTTTCTGGCATCATATTTGGGGAGTCGACATCAGGTGTCCACCCCCAGGTCTGGTCGAAGATTTTGTCTTCCCTTCATCCTATACTTCCGTAATGGTCTTCGCACTAATCTTTGTGTGTGTGTGTGTGTGTGTGTATTCTTTATCATATAATGCTTTGAAACTGCTGCCGGTTTTGGCCTCCACCACCACCACACTTGTTCCAGCCATCTACCATTATGTTCGCAAGTGATTTTTTTTTATTTCTTTGGTAGCTATGTTTAGTTTGTTTAAATCTATGACCTTTTGTTCTTGGAGTTGCCGGTTTCAGGAATTCCTCTTTGTTAATTTGGTCGATCCCGGCTATTATTTTGTAAGCAGTGATCATATCACCTCTTTTTCTTCTATCTATGGCATATTTAACACATCTAGTCTCTCATCATAACTCTTGATTTTCAGGTCTGGAAGCCATTTAGTTGCATGTCTTTGCACCATGTGAACCTATCCTTGATAAGGTGGCAACTACTGTTTATCCTTGATAGGGTGGCAACTAAAGCCTATCCTTGAAACGGTGGTAACTACTGCCTATACTTGTTATGGTGGCAATTACTGCCTATCTTTGATAAGGTTTCAACTACTGCCTATCCTTGATAGGGTGACGGCTACTGCCTATCCTTGATAGGGTGGCAGCTACTGCCTATCTCTGTTAAGGTGCTAAGTACTGCCTATCTTTGTTAGGATGTCAAGTACTGCCTATCCTTGTTAGGATGGCAAGTACTACCTATCCTTGTTAGGATGGGTGACAAGTACTGCCTATCTTTGTTAGGATGGCAACTACTGCTTGTCCTTGCTAGGATAGCAAGTACTGCCTATCTTTGTTAGGATGGCAAGTACTGCCTATCTTTGTTAGGGTGGCAAGTACTGCCTATCTTTGTTAGGATGGTATCTACTGCCTATCTTTGTTAGGGTGGCAAGTACTACCTATTCTTGTTAGAGTGGCAAATACTGCTAAACTCTCCTGAAACAGTCAACACTGACGGCCACTCCTGAGGGCGTAAGTATAATTGTAATAGTGGTTGTACCACTTGTTTGAAAACTGGTTGTTGCTTGGACCACATTTAAGGTTAATAACGCAATTGGTGTAAGTATTGGGTGACCTACCCTTTCTGAAGTACCAGTACAAGCATCCACAGTAACTTCCACAACCATTTGACACAATATGTTATATAGTAACCGGCTGGCTGCTTGTATTAAATGTATGTCAAATATGGAGCAGCTTGATGAAATATTAAATTAGATAATATCTAGCTTTTAAACATATGTGCTTGAATGATGCATAAAAGAGTAAATAAACCTCTCGTAAGCTGAGCTAATGTAACAAAGTAAGCTGAGCTAATGTAACCTAACGTAAGCTGAGCTAATGTAACCTAACGTAAGCTGAGCTAACATAACCTAATGTAAGCTGAGCTAATGTAATGAAACATTACTAGAACTAATGTAATCCAACGTAACTTGAGCTAAAGTAACCTAACCTAAGCAAACAGTAAGAGAAGTGGAGCCAGAGTGCACACAAGTCTTGAGGAACATAGGGAGCAGCCAGCCGTTATGCCCCTACAACCCGTCCTCTTAAAAATAACGTCGGTTTTCGCTCGTTTGCGCGCTATGGCCAATAATAGACATAATTTTAAATTAAATCGGCTCACGAAAGTGATGTACTGCCGTTTTCTGTTTGAGTCTTCTGGCTTACTCTGTTAGGTTAGGAGAGAAAACTGTCAATTAACGGCTTTCATGACGTTTTGAAACATTATGGAAATTCCCTGCCCTCCTAACCTACCAGAGGACCCTTAACTTGCTGTTTTGGAAAAAAAAATCTAATTTTGTTTTAAAGTTTTTCATTTTTAAATTACATCCATTTTCGGGCAAACGGCCAAATTTAGAAGTAATTTGTAAGAGGACAGGTTGCCCCCTAACCTGACAACCGCCCCAGGAATACGTCAGCCTGTGATGTTGGGTGACTGGTGTCGGGTGACAGTAGAAGGTATCACCTGCCTTCCTTCCTTCCTTCACCCACTGTAATGGCCTCGGGTCTAGAAGTCTGTGCTAGCTTGTGGCATGCAAGACGGAAAGGCGCTGCAGAGAGCCATGTACTAAACTTAGGTTATACAGGAGCCTTTAGAGCTACATATGATACACATTGTACGATGGTGCTATGTTGGCTACATAGCTCCAGGGAGGGCCACCTAGTGATTGGTCTCATTGCGTCCCTTGAGCAATCACACACAACAGAAGCATGGTAAGACCAGGGGCCGGATACCTATATTTGTAGAGAAGTGGAACACAAGGGAAGATACGGGTGTGGAATAGAGGGAATTAAGGGAAAGACTTAAACGGAAAGGGGATGAGAGTAAAGGAGAAAATTAGGGGATGAGGACGGAGCGGTATACGAGGGATGTAATGGGGTACGGGAACGGAGAGTGTGCGAAGGACAGAGTGAGAAGGAAACAGAAAGCTTCTCAGAACCAACCAGCAGTAGTGGTGGATGCTGGTGGTGGTGAGGGAGGGTGGCAAGATACTCTACCAGGCTCCTGTCACGGTAACTGAGGGAGGAGGGGTGGCAAGACACCCTACCAAGCTTATATCGCATTAGCTGAGCTGAAATAGGGGGTGGGTGGCAAGATACCATGCTAGCCTCACGTTACGATAACGACAATGGGAGGGGGGGGAGGGGGTGGGGTTTGATCCATATACAAACACAGCTGATATCTCAGGGCAGAAGAATGGTCGCCCTCGCGTCCAAGTAAAACAGTGAAGTAAAGGTTACTGAAGGCAATGGGGAGATCACAGTAGGTCACTGAAGGCAATGGGGAGGTCACAGTAAGACACTGAAGGCAATGGGGAAGTCAGAGTAGGTGACTAACCTGTCGTCCTGTCTTACTTGCATCATGGCACTGCAAACCCCACAACTTAGGAGCAATATTGAGCAATACACTTCCGAAGTCAAGACATGTTAATTTGCAACCAAGGGAACTATATAAACCGTGGAAGGGGCGAGGTTCCTGGTGTCATGAGGCGAGCTTCCTGGTGTCATGGGGCGAGGTTCCTTGTGTCATGGGAAGAGGTTCCTTGTGTCATGGGAAGAGGTTCCTGGTGTCATGGGACGAGCTTTCTTGTTACATGAGGAGAGGTTCCTTGTACCACAGGACGAGAGGTTCTTTGTACCACAGGACGAGCTTCCTTGTGTCATGGGGAGAGGTTCCTTGTGTCATGGGAAGAGGTTCCTTGTGTTATGGGGAGACGTTCCTTGTGTCACGGGACGAGGTTCCTTGTGTCATGGGGGAAGAGGTTCCTGGTGTCATGGGTGAGCTTCCTTGTGTCATGGGGAGAGGTACCTCGTGTCATGGAACGCGGTTCCTTGTATCACAGGACGAGGTTCCTTGTGTCACGGGACGAGGTTCCTTGTGTCACGGGACGAGGTTCCTTGTGTCACGGGACGAGGTTCCTTGTGTCATGGGGGAGAGGTTCCTGGTGTCAAGGCGTTAGCTTCCTTGTGTCATGGGGAGAGGTACCTTGTGTCATGGGACGCGGTTCCTTGAGTCATGGGGAGAGGTTCCTTGTGTCACGGGACGAGGTTCCTTGAGTCATGGAGAAAGGTTCCTTGTGTCACATGGACTAGGTTCCTTGTGTCATTGGGAGAGGTTCCTTGTGTCACGGGACTAGGTTCCTTATGTCATGAGGCAAAGTTCCTTGTGTTACGATGCGAGATTCCTTGTGTCACGACGCGAGGTTCCTTGTGTCACGGGACGAGGTTCCTTGTGTCACGTGGGCGAGGTTCCTTGTGTCACAGGGCGAGAGGGTCCAAGCGCAGGAAGGCACGTTAACGTTCCTACTTATCATAATAAGACAACAATCCTGAGGTCCAGGAATAAGAACTGACTAACGTGTAGCACTCTGGAGGCAATGGTAATTAGTGAGGTGCTGGCCCTCAGTTACTCAGTCTTGGAGATATCTAAGTATATGAAAGGGGTTGAGTGGAACTAAGAGCCAGGGAGGTGGGCTGATGGCACTAAGAGCCTGGGGGTGGGCTAGTGGCACTAAGAGCCTGGGGGTGAGCTAATGGCACTAAGAGCTTGGAAGTAGGCTCGGCTAGTGGCACTAAGAGCCAGGGGTTGGGCTAGTGGCACTAAGAGCCTGGGAGGTAGGCTAGTGGCACTAAGAGCCTGGAGGTAGGCTAGTGGCACTAAAAGCCAGGGAGGTGAGCTAGTGGCACAAAGAGCCTGGAAGGTGGGCTAGTGGCACTAAGAGCCAGGGTGGTGGGATAGTGGCACTAAGAACCAGGGAGGTGGGCTAGTGGTACTAAGAACCAGGGAGGTGGGCTAGTGGTACTAAGAACCAGGGAGGTGGGCTAGTGGTACTAAGAACCAGGGAGGTGGGCTAGTGGTACTAAGAACCAGGGAGGTGGGCTAGTGGCACTTGGAGCCAGACAGGTGGGCAAGTGGCACTAAGAGCCAGGGCGATGGGCTAGTGGCTATAAGAACCAGGGAGGTGGGCACATGGTGCTAGGAGCCAGGGGCCAGATTCACGAAGCAGTTAAACAAGCACTTACGAACGTGTACATCTTTCCTCAATCTTTAACGACTTTGCTTACATTTATTGAACATTCTATAAGCATGAAAACTTCCAAATCAACTGTTGTTATTGTTATAAACAGCCCCATTGTGCTTCAGAGCTCATTGCTTAATAACTGTAAACAATGCCGTCAAAGATTGAGAAACGATGTACAGGTTCGTAAGTGCTTGAGTAACCGCTTCGTGAATCTGGCTCCAGGGATGTGGGCTAGTGGCGCTAACAGCGAGGAAGGTGGACTTGTGGCACTAAGAGCCAGATGGTGGGCAAGTGGCACTAACAGCCAGGGATGTGGGCTAGTGGTACTATGAACCAGGGATGTTGGCTTGTGGCACTAAGAACCAAGGAGATGGGCTAGTGGCACTAGGAGCCAGGGGGGGGGGCTAGTTGTACTAAGAGCCAGCGAGGAGCAAGTAGCACTAACAACCAGGGAGGTGGGCTAGTGGCACCAAGATTCAGGGAGGTGGGCTAGTGGCACCAAGAGTCAGGGAGGTGGGCTAGAGGCAGTAAGAGCCAGGGAGGTGGGCTAGTGGCACTAAGAGCCAGGGAGGTGGGCTAGTGGCACTAAGAGCCAGGGAGGTGGGCTAGTGGCACTAAGAGCCAGGGAGGTGGGCTAGTGGCACTAAGAGTCAGGGAGCTGGGCTAGTGACACTAGGAGCCAGGAAGGTGGACTAGTGGCACCAAGAGCCAGGGAGGTGGGTTAGTGCCACCAAGAGTCAGGGAGGTAGGCTAGAGGCAGTAAGAGCCAGGGAAGTGGGTTAGTGGAACTAGGAACCAGGAAAGTGAGCTAGTGGCACCAATAGTCATGGAGGTGGGCTAGTGGCACTAAGAGTCAGGGATGTGGGCTAGTGGCACTAAGAGCCAAGGTAGTGTGTTAGTGGCACTAAGAGTTAAAGGGTGGGCTAGTGGCATTACCAGCCAGGGGTGGGCTAGTGGTACTAAGAGCCAGGGGTTGGGCTAGTGGCTTTAAGAGCCAGGTGGTGGGCTAGTGGTACTAAGAGTCACGGGGAATGGGCTAGTGGCACTAAGAGCAAAGGGGCTGTGCTAGGGATCACTATGAGCCAGGGGGGGGGCTAGTGGTACTAAGAACCAGGGAGGAGGGCTAGTGGCACTAAGAACCAGAAAGGTGGGCTAGTGGCACTAAGAGTCAGAAAGGAGGTTAGTGACACCAAGAGCCAAAGAGGTTGGCTAGTGGCACTAAGAACAAGAAAGGTGGGCGAGTGGCACTAAAAGCCAATGAGGTGGGCTAGTGGCACTAGGAACCAGGGAGGTGGGCTAGTGGCACCATGAACCAGGGAAGTGGGTTAATGGCACTGAGAGTTAGGAAGGTGAGCTTGTGGCACCATGAGTCAGGGAGATGGGCTAGTAGCACTAAGAACCAGGGAAGTGGGCTAGTGGCACTAACAGCCAGGTAGGTGATCTTGTGGTACTAAGAACTAGGTTGGTGGGCTTGTGGCACTAAGAGCCAGACAGGTGGGCTTGTGGCACTAAGAACTAGGTTGGTGGGCTTGTGGCACTAAGAGCCAGGGAGGTG